>NC_085139.1:271299733-271618677 GCF_024139115.2 Armigeres subalbatus | reverse complement strand
AGATCTGACGTTATCTTAAAAGCAATTCTCTGCTTAACTTTCAAAGGACCTAAGTAACATTTTGTTCATTAATTAATTTGAGTACTGCAATCAAAAGCTTTCATGTTTCATGTTCTGTTGATTACCCTATTCAAATTAATTCATGAAAAATGTTATCAGGTCCTTTGAAAAGTTAAGCTAAATTTTTTGAGGAAAATTTACTTTTAGGATTTAAAAATGTTTTGAACTTTGGAATTTTTTTTTTGATGCCAAATGTCTCAAAAATACATGAAACGTCAAAATTTGGTGTCATCAAGAAAAAAAATTTTTGGAAGGAATTGACTTTGTGGGACTTTTTCCAAAGTCCCAGTAATTTTTTTTTTCAATTTTTTTTTTCGAGGTAACAACAGATCTCGACGTTTCATGCATTTCTAAGACACTTGACACCAAAAATAATTTTGATTTCGATTTTTTCGATCGGATGCTGTGCTTGCGGATCCAACATTCTACGAGCCTGGTGCAGTTGATTTGATCATCAGTGCCAGTCTTTTCTTCGACGTGCTAATGACAGGGAGCTGGAACATTGCAGATGGTGGTTATGTACAGCATTTGGATGAGTTATTTGTGGGAGAATCTCCGGTGAATTCGAACGCCTCCGGCCTGCGGTAGCCAACTTATCCATGGAACGTATTGATGAACTATTAACGAGGTTCTTGGATCTTGAGGAGTGCCAAACAAACAGCTTGCTTTCCCTCGAAGAATCTGCCTGCGAAAACATTTTCAACCGCACGACCATTCGTGATGCTGCTGGACGGTTTATTGTAACCTTACCAAAGAAGGAGCATCTTATCCAGAAGTTAGGGAGATTCTCGTACAACGGCACTAAAAGATTTCTTGCATTAGAGCGACGGACGATTGGACGCAAATCCACGGTTGAAACAAATGTATGCCGAATTTATTGCAGGAATATGTTCGTCTAGGCCCACATGAAGGAGGTTGACGATTGCGAAGTAGCCTTACAAGCAAGGCATTACTATATCCCTCACCATTGTGTTATCGCTTCCGATAGCACAACCACGAAACTACGCGTAGTCTTCAACGCGTCATGCCAGACAAGCTCGGGAATTTGCCTGAGCGAGGCGGTGATGGTTGGTCCAACGGTGCAGGAGGATTTGAACTCCATAGTCCTTCTTTTTAGACTACACAGATTTGCGGAGTTTGCTGACATAGAAAAAATGTATCGCATGGTGAAGCTCCGACCTTGCCAAAACTTGCACCTGATTATTTGGAGAGATGATCATGGAAGTCCGCTTCGTATATTCAAGCTGTGCACCGTAACATACGGTACAGCTTCAGCTCCTTATGGCATATGCCACCAAATGTCTGAAAAGACTTGCAGAACTCGACGGAACCCGCTTCCCAGCCGCTGCCAAAGTACTGAGTGAAGATTTTTACGTGGACGACATGGTGTCAGGGACGGAATCCATCGAAAAAGGCATTCTGCTCTGTGAAAACATTCAGCAGCTGCTACAAGGAGGAGGTTTTACCCTCCGTAAATGGAGCTCTAATTGCCCTACGATACTGGAGCACATTCCGCCCGAATACAGAGATGACCGTACATCATTTTGAACTGGATGATACAAGCGCAACAATCAAGACACTGGGACTTATCTGGGAACCAAGATCAGATAACTTCAAATTCAAGGTTCCATTGTGGAATCAATCTGTTATTTGCAAGCGATCAGTGATTTCTGATTTGGCCCGTGCATCTTTGATCCAATTGGGCTGATTGGACCAATCGTTATAATAGCACGTATTTTCGTCCAAACCTCTGAAGCAGAAGGTTTCTTGGGACGAATCGCTTACCGAAAATGATCAATCCCAGTGGCGAGATTTCCGGTTAGGATAGGCGAACTTAAATGACGTGACAGTTCCTCGATGGGTTTCCTACCGTTCCGACAGCATCGTCGCTCAATTGCACGGATTTTGTGGATGCTTCTAAAGTGGCCTATGGGGCCTGCACATTTATGTTCGGGTAGCACACTCTGACTGTCTAATTTCTTCCCATCTGCTGACTTTCAAGGCCAGAGTGGCACCGCTTGATTTCAAAGAAAGAAGCAAAAACTTATGGAAATTCCCCGACTGAAGCTACTCTCCGCCCTACTCTTAGCCCACCTGTTCGATAAGGTTGCTAAAGCTGTCAAATGCACGACCATTTTTCTGGACGGATTCGGAAATTGTTCAATACTGGTTGGCGTCATCACCTTCTCGTTGGCAAACCTTCGTAGGAAATAGAGTTTCCGAAATCCAACATCTGACTAGAACCGGTTCTTGGGGCTACGTTCCGGGTAGCGAAAATCCATCAGATGTGCTTTCTCGTGGAACAACTCCGTTACTACTGAAAGATGACGAGGTCTGGTGGCACGGACCAAAGTGGCTTGTTCAGGGTGAACAAACTTGGCCTTCTACACAGAAGGTGCTCCACAATCGACTAGATCCAACACTGCCCAACGGCTGCAGTCGTGAATGTTCTTCCACCCAGCGAGATATTCGAACTGGAGTCTTCACTCGACAACATAATACCCCTTACAGCATTACTGCTAAGATTCAAATTCAACGGTCTGCATCAAGAGCAGTCAGAAAAACGCACAGGTGTGCTTACGTAAGAAGAGCATTAAAGCAGCTGGCGACAATCACCCAGCATGAATGTTTTTCAAACGAGATTCAAGATCTGCAACGAAAGGGTAAGGTCAAACTTACTTCGCGACTCAGCTCTCTCCATCCAACTGACAAGCGGTATACTCCGAATCGGCGGCCGGTTGCAACATGCCAACGTTACCGCCGATCGAAAGCATCCAATTATTTTGTATAAAAATCATCCCTTCACAAAGCTAGTTATGCTTCACTACCATCATAAATTACTCCATGCTGGACCACAACTCTTAGTTGCTGCAGTTCGTGAACGATTCAGGCCACTTTCAGCCAGAAGTATGGCACGTTCAATTGTACATTCGTGTCAAATGCTTCCGATGTCGTCCGTCGAACCAAGAACAGCTAATGGCTGACTTGCCACCTGAGCGAGTCACACCAGCGCCACCGTTTCTTCGAGTAAGGGGTGGACTAAAACTGCCGGTCCATTTTTGTGAACTATCCACAACGAAAGAAGGTTCCATTGAAATATTTTGCTGCCATTTTTGTGTGTCTCGTAACAAAAGCGGTGCATGTTGAAACGGTAGCAGACTTGACAACAGATGCAATCCTCGCAGCTCTCGGAGGTTTGTTGCCAGAAGGGGAAAACCTGAGATAATCATGATGAGCGACAACGCAACTAATTTTGTTGGCGCTCGAAGACAGCTAGATGAAATGCGTCGTATGTCTCCAATCCAAGCAAGCACAGGAGAAGGTGGTCACAGAGGCTGAAGAACGATATAAAGTTTCCACTTCATTCCGGCGAAATCCCCTAATTTCGGTGGCCTCTAGGAGGCCGCCGTAAAATCATTGAAGTTCCATTTGAAACGATCAGTTGGCTCCAGAATATTATACCCTGATGAACTGCAGTCTGTATTCGCCCAAATAGAGGCGTGTTTGAATTCGCGCCCTCTAACGCCTTTAAGCAATGATGTCGCTGACCTTGAGGTACTGACACCAGGTCATTTTATCATCCATCGTCCGATGACCTCAATACCAGGGCCAGAAATTTCAGCAGATGTTCCTGAAAACCGGCTATCTAGGTGGCAGCGCGCTCAACGATTCATGCAGTCAATTTGGACGAGATGGTCGTATCAATACCTGTCAACGTTGTACAATCGTACCAAATGGAGGAGGCAACGCAACAATCTAACTGTTGGTACTATGGTACTAATTAAAGAAGACCATGATCCTCCATTGAATTGGATACTTGGACGAGTCATCCAAACACATGCTGGAGCCGACGGTAACGTGCGTGTAGTTACCGTGCGTACCGTAAACGGAAACTTCACAAGAGGAATTTCAAAAATTTGTCCGTTGCCTGTTCGTGAAGGTGATCCAGCTTCTACAAATGATGAGTGAAGCCCATCGATGAGGATGGGCGACAGCGGGAGCCAAGTGGCTCCCGCGTGCCAGTTAAGTGTTTGTTTTTAATATTAGATAATGTTTATAATTTAATATTTTCAAGTGATTTTTTTTTTAAAGTGTTCAAGGTGTTTTTGCTTAGGCCCTTGTCAAAAGTTACACCAGAGTTAAAATGGCAATCCAATGATGCAGATAATGTTTTTTGGCCATAAACGATGTATATTCAAAATTTCAGAGAAATCAAGAAATACAAATCTCGCGTGATTTTTGAAAACGTCGTAAGTCCAAATGAGTGACTCTCTTTCATTACGCTCTCTTTTGCTAATATCTACACGTAAAAAAATAACCTTATATGTTATGGCAAAAAACCATTCGAAAATACTCTCATTATGTCACCTAATGAAAAATCCCATATCAAAAAGCTAATAACACTCATAAGTTAATGAAAAGTATAAGTTTTGGAATGTATGTGACTAATGCGGTGTATAAGTTTTTTCTTATACATATCATTAAGCGCCTGCCTTGTCAAAAAGTATTAGAAATCTTAATAATAAATAACATTAAATTTTTTTACGTGTAGGCTAGTTTAAAATTTGTTGCAATATTTTCACCTCAGCACACTAGACAAAGCTATTTTTTCAGATCGGTGCTGGAAAATCCAATGTAAATGTTAGAATGGCTTTGTAATAATCGAAAGAGAAAGTAAACAAAGAGAGCCTCTCTTTTGGACTTACGACGTTTTCAAAAATCACGCGAGAAATATAAATCGACCTTCGATTTCACAGAGCCATTGCACGGTGACGTCATCACATCGTCTATCTCTTTTCCACCTGTTGAAAATTAGAAAATAACAGGACCAGTACTTGTTAAATTTGACAGGTAATGGTCCTGTTGTTTTCTAATTTTTATCAATGGGAAAGAGATAGCAAAAATTCGTGCAATGATCTATATGAACTTTTTTCGAGGAGATGCAACTTTTTAGTACTATAATACCCGTTTTTGAAATTCGAAAAGTCGAATTTCATTGGCACCCTAATGCACAGCTAATCAGGTCTTTTGTAGGACACAGTTTTCCTAATTATTTAGCACAAGTTCCTGCGTCGGTACACCTGTGTTCAGAATAATAGCAGCGGAAGCCGTTTTTCATACAAAATGGTCAACTTTGATAAGCTGTAACTTTGCAGCCCGATGACCGATTGAGCTGAAATTTTGGCAGGGAACTACAAATATGATGAATTTTGCACATACTAAGTATAATTTTTTTTTTTTTCGGATGACGCGTTCAAATACTACGCACTAGGTCAAATTGTTCAAATTAATAGCAGTTTTTGTTTTGGAAATATCAGAAAAACAATTAATTGAAATGTTATCAATTTGAATTCAGGTGCTGCGAGACACTAAGTTTATAATTTAAAAAATATAAATTGTTGGATTTGACATTTGAATTGGCCAATATAACAAAAATAAAAACTGCTTTTTTTTTTGAACAATTTGACCTAGTGCGTAATTTTTGAACGCGTCATTCGAAAAAAAAATGATACGTAGTATGTGTAAATTTCATCATATTTGTAGTTCACTGCCAAAATTTCAGCTCAATCGGTCATCGGGGTACAAAGTTACAGCTTGTCAAAGTTGACCATTTTGTATGGAAAACGGCTTCCGCTGCTATTATTCTGAACACAAGTGTACCTACATACAGCACGTGCGAAATATAACGGCCACTCTTGAAATCTCTAATTAATGCAATCTATGTTATAAGCGAATGATAGATTCGGAATAAGACTGACTCGTTAATCAGTACAAGTTAACTTTTTATGCTTCAAGATTTCCAGATTTCAGATATAAAGTCGTAACTAAGAGTGTAACATTGCAATCAACAAATATTCGTACTCCTAATTTCTAAGATAGATCTATAAATGATTCATACAAAAAGTGTTACATAGGGGGAAGGGGGATGGAGTCAAAAATGACCAATTTTTCCGTTACGTAATTTAGGGATCTTCTCTAACGGGGTATTCGGAGTATCAAACAATCATAATATCCAGTTTTTCAACTGCCTTTATTTGATTCTCAAAATACATTTTTGTTCCATACACAATGTTTAACTATATTATATTCCAACATTACACTTTATATTCTTATACGATCATACGCACTTACATGGAATAATGGATAGGTGAAACTTGTTTACCTACAAGCACATACAAACAGACATAACAATATGACACTCATACATATTTCATCGTTCACTGATCTACTGGTCGATTCGAATAGTGGTTCGCTGTGATCAAGTGACCATTCGTAGCGCGCCTTAATTTTGCTCGGGTTTCATGTTTGCTTACTACCGCCATGCCACATGGTTCGTGTTTCGCTTGCATCCTCATATTTTATTACCCAATAGTGAATAAAATTGAATTGCCGTCTCTTTTTTTTCCACGAAGTTCACTCACTTTTTTTATTAAATTTGAGTAGTTCCACTTTTAATGAAAAGTAAAATTTTCCGTGGGAAAAAAGAGTCAGCAATACAATTTAAATCACTGGTGAGTAAAATCAAAATGAGGGTGTAAGTCGACGTTAACAACAGAGGTCGTTTTGTCATCGTTGAATGTTCTACGTGTTATGTCTGTTTGTCTGTGCTAAAACTCTTACAATATGGTCTACATTTTGGAGATTTCCGCTCAACGTTGTCCTTGAATAAAGAATAAAAAAAAACATGATAAAACTCATTAAAAGTAAACGTTCCCTATCTTTATCCAGAGAATCGAACTTATTATCCCCGTTCGTATCCTGTCGAATGCCGCACTGCGTTGTTCGTTGCGTAAATTTTAGTCAGAGCTGAGATTCTCTTAGCGATTATCTGCCGGCTTTCTACTGCGGTGGTTGTCCATAACCGTAGCCATAGGCTCCCTGGGGCGGAGGGCCCTGTGGCCCTGGAGGAGGCATTTGACCACCTGGCGGACGCTGATACTGATAACCTTGGGCCGCTTGTTGATATTGACCCTGGGGTGGAGGAATCGGAGAGTAACCTTGCTGATGGTAGCCATGGGGAGGATACGGAGCCGGGCCTGGAGGTGGTCCTTGTCCTTGCGGCCCTCCTGGAGCTGCTTGGGGATAACTGCCTGGTGGTTGTTGGTGCTGAGTGGATGGTGGCGTGGCGCTATAGGACTGTGGTGGGCCCGGAGGCTGTTGACCAGGAGCCTGCGGTTGAGGATAGCTGCTTTGTGGGGGATGTTGGCCAGCTGCCGCCGGAGGAGATGTGTATGCTTGGGGAGGTACGGGACCAGGGGCTCCTGGAGCTGCCGCTGCATAACCTGTGGAAGTGGTTGGTGGCATTGAAGCGTGCGAAACGCTGGCAGGAGGGGCGTTCGAGCTCGGACTGGGCGAAGAGGTTTGACCAGGTGCTGGACTTGATTGATTGGTGTAAGTTGGTGCGCCGCTCGTCTGGGTTGAAGGAGCGCTTGCCGAAGTTGGTTGACTTGGGGCGCTCGTCGTTGGAGGACCATGAGGAACAGGTTGGCTTGATGGATAGCTGGAAGGATATTGTTGTGGCGGAGGATAGCTTGGTTGACCACCGGCCGGTGCATATCCTGACGGTGGCTGTCCATAAGCATTCGGAGGATTTGGGCTTCCATAACCGGGGTAAGCATGTGGCATCGGTGGTCCTCCAGCAGGCTGTGGTGGATACTGTCCGGGCGGTCCATACATTTGCGGTTGTGATGCTGGAGAATTGGGCGGCCCTTGTTGGTAGTTTCCTTGTTGTGGCCCACCTTGTGGTCCCTGTGGAGGTCCTGCGGTAGGATACGGAGATCCTTGTGGAGGTGCCGAACCAGAAGTTGTTGGAGGCATTCCACCATGATGATATGATTGGGGAGCATTAGGAGGATAGCCTTGAGCAGGATTGGGTGGTCCATATGGTGGATAGCCTGGTTGGCCTTGGTATGGTTGATTCGGTGGAGGATAACCGGGATAGTGGCCATGCTGTTGATATGGACCGCGCTGAGGAGGATAACCTTGGTTTTGTTGTGGTATGGGCGGTTGCTGCGGTGGAACGCCTGGTCTTCCAGGTTGTCCGGGAACCGGTGGCCCCTGATTGGCGGCAGTTTGTCCTGCGGAAGATGTTGGTGGAGGTGCCTGCGGACCTCCACGATAGCCTGGTTGCTGATTCGGTGGAGGAGGATGAGCTTGGCTAGTGGGTGGTTGAGGTGGTGGCTGAACACCTGGTTGAACTGTCGGCGGTTGTTCGGCTCCAACTGGAAGCGCGCCACCCGGAGCAGCTGATTGGTTCGGTCCCGGTGTTTGGGCCTGTGGGCCATGAGTTGGATCGCCTTCGTGGCCTGGCATTGGCCCTGGGGCCGCACCACTAGGAGGAACTCCATGCATTGGAGGACCACTACCGTGTTGCAATACATGGGGAGGCTGTGGAAATATCAATTTATGAATTCAAGCTCTTTCTGGTAAAAAAAAGCGAATGTCGCAGGAGAGTTTTCGTCATCAACATCCCCTGTTTAAACCCTTCCAACCCACGATTAAGATTTCAATAGGAGGAAACACCTTTGAGAAAAATAATACAACAAAAGTTAGGGTATCGTCAGGAACTCCCGGCAGGCTTTTGCGTTTTGGCACACCCCCCTAAAGTCTCGATTGCATTTTTATGTTTCGGTTCAACTGCATCGTAATTTCTCAATTGAGCACACAGTTTTGAGTTTTGACAAAATAGTAATTTCTGTCTTTGGTTTTTGAGTCTGCCGGGAATTGGACCTTACCAAGAATACCATCCGTGGCCCTATTTGGCATAGCCAAAATTAGAGGAACACGAAAACAAAGTTTTTAATTGTTAATCAATAATTTGATTCTTTCCTACTGTTTTACTATTTTTACACAGTATTGATTATATAAGCAGTTTAATGAAACCAAAAAGTGTACCAAATATTACTTTTGTTGTAAAAAAATCGATGAAGGTGGGAAGGTGCAAAATTTGATGGTTCTCTGCAGACCCCATTTGCGGGAAAAAGTTAAATAAAAGTGACAAGCGGAGGATTTGTTTCACCCTTATCCTGGATAGAGCTAAATGTATTTGATGGTAATGTTTTGGTAAGAATTATTTCTGACTCCCTGGCATAGTGCATTGATTATGGCAGGCAAAGAAAAACATTCAATTAGTCCTGTGGAAATACTAATAGAACATAATGTTGAGAAGCAGGCCAAGTTCCAGTTGGAATGTAGAAACATTGAAAAAGAAAGGGAAAATTGATTTCCGTCTAACGCTGTCGATTATTACAAAAATGAAGTAGTTTTATAAACCAAATTGATTAAAACTGATTAGATAAAAGATGTAACAACATAGCGGCATAATTGCGGAAAAGAACCAATTATACGACTTACCGGCAACAAAGCTTGAATGTTATGCTGCGGATCCGCCAGATTGGCCAAGTACACCAGATTCCGGTGCAATGCAACGTGATAGGACATACACTCGTGCGCTTTGCCCATATTTTGGAAGTCCTGAATAGTTTGGATCAATCCGGCGTTTTCATCCAATATTTTCTGGATGTGCATCGGACTAGGCGGAGGGCCCTGGCCCCGATTCATCGGACCTCCGGGTCCACCTCGGTTCCCCGGATTCGGGGGCTGTTGAGATTGCTGCTGAAATAACAGGAGTAATTTTTATTTATAAGTCACCCTGTGATAGCACATAAAATTGCAACATTTTTGAAAAATCTGAATTGCTCAAACAAATAAACTAACCTGCTGAGAGTAGGCGACCGACATGTTTGTTTTTTGTTTGGAGCTTGTGCAGCAGACCTGACTATTAGCTGACAACGCGCTCAATCTTCAGTCGACTTCTGCTGGTTTATTCCAGTGGATGAAAAGAAAAATATGATTATTTTGGTTGCCAAGTGGCTGGAACTGCATTTTAATTATGATTTTGAAAGTTAACTTACCGTATTTTAGCAATTATTACTAGATTTGATCAGCAGCGGCACAATTTTCATGCGAAGGTGACAATCACGCACAGAAAAGAGTGACTTATTGAGTTACTGGACGCGCATCGCGTATGTACCTCCAAGGTCCATAATCAAAGGTATTCCCGGACTACGCGAGTGACGTGAGTGATACACGGAGTTTAAGCCAGGGCGCTCAGATTATTTTTTGATAAATCGAAAACTTCTTTACTGTAGAAAAATGCGTGGACACCCGTTTGTGTATATGAATTTGTGAATGGATTGTCTGATTTTCGGGATTTTCTGGCTCATCGGTTCGTTTCGTTCGGGATTCATGGTGAATCGTTAAAATACGGATTAGAGTGAAATCAGTAGTGATTCAGTTTAGTTGCAAATTTTCGAATACTGTTCTAGTTTGAATATGAGCCAAAATGGAACAAACTCACAGGCTTCCACAGCAGTGTTCTATTCATGTTTGATTATTTTTCCATTAAATGAAATGATTATGTTGCCACTGAGGAAGGCAAAGTGAATTGATCCGTACATAAAATGACGCATTTATACACCAAAACAATTGAAAAATAGGGGAACGGTTCGCCACTTCATCTCATAGCTCCTATTTCAATCCCATCAAAAACAAAGCAATGGAAAGGAATTTGGTTTGTTTATTATTTTTGTGGTTTTTTTCAGCAGTGAGCACGCATGTTGACAAAAAGAAGCGACGAATTTGGTGCCGTATTTCTTTGTTTAGCGATGAGATGGATATATGTACAGTGAGATGGAGATCGGAACATTTCCCCTATTTGAATCTCGTGATTCATTCGTGGTTTAAATCTGCAGAAAATAGAACTGAGCGGTATAACAGTTTTGAGTCTCGACTGTTATAAAAACCAGTGCAGACTATAGATAGTAGAATCTATAGATGAGCGAAAGCATGGCTGAGTCGATTTTTTTGCCCGTGCACACGCGCATATGACGTCACAGCCCTTAACGTTTCCATTGAAATCGTGACGTCATGCTCGTTTGGAGACACGTTTGACAGTTCGTTTGGAGACAGAGGATTTATCTTCGCTCATCTATATATTCCACTATCTATAGTGCAGACGCGATGCGGAGACACGTATTGGCCTATGGGTAATCGACCATTCGGCTGATCGATTTGGCGGACTGTTACACTAATTTACATTTTTTACGCACGCTGGTAAATCCAAACTTAATCTTGTGGAAATTTTCTTTTCTATAAACTACTACTCATGAATATAATGTGGAGTTTTTTGTGAGTGAAGGTCAACTTTCCCAAAGAACCCATATTTTTTGAAGCCTCTAACTATTTTTTAAATCGAAAACAAAAACCGAAAAAGTACTGCACGTGTGAACCGGCCTGAAAAATTCACCCGATGTTCGTTCAAAATCGGGCCAATCTTTAAAAAAGCTTTTTCGATTATTGTTTTTTATTTTAAAAATAATTAGAGGCTACACGCGAAAAAATGTTGCTATTGAAACTACCATTCCGAGGGTTAATTTAAGAATACGCACCGACGATTTTCAGCAGACAACAAACCCGTTTGATTTTACCATGCGCGCAGTAAAAATCAACTGTGGTCCTGGTGGTATGTTGTTACATGAACTAAATCAGTGGTGAATTTGTCCGAATGCATGGTTAATTGAACTGAAAATTTGTGGTTGTTTTAAAAACATGGCGTAGTCTACAAAATAGTAATTGTTAAATGGGGCACACACTTGTGGTATTCGTACCATGGTACAAGGCGACAAGAAAATAATTCCAAGGCTATCTTTAATGAAGACAATAATTGGTATGGCACTCATTTCAAGATTTTTGTACCATGGTATGAATACCACAAGTGTGTCCCCCATATTACCATGGATTTTTTTTCTGTGTATGGGTTCTATACAGTTACGTCCCTATGAAACTAAGCGGGAGATTTCAGTGTGTGCTCTCACTCTTAACTCGAATGAGATCTCAATAGCGCACAGCTCTTTTTGAATTTGTTCGAGTCTTTTTTGACAAGGGTTGACAGGGTTGAATCATCAAAAGCATATTTTGTACACTGAAAACCAAAACTACCCAAAATTGAGTTGTTTGCACTCAAAACCGTGGATTGGGCCAATAACCCAAATTTGAGTTAAATTACTTTTCTGGCACTAGGTAGTTTGCCTTTAATCCCATGTAAACAATTTACCCAAAGCTGAGTTTAATTTATCCAAAGCGGACCTTAATCAACCCAAAATAGAGAATATTGAATTTACTCAAATTTGGGTTATTGGGCTGAGCAACCTCGGTGAGGTGTTTGCATCTTGCTCTAGTTTTGATAGCAATCATGTGAAAGGGAAAACTACCCAAATTTGGGTAAATTTTTTCTGCTATATTCTCATAAGTGCGTATATTGAACTCAAAGTTTGGGTTGATTTATCTGTCCGTGTATGTTTTAAACCCTGTTTTAACTTGAACATAAAAATTGTTTTTCAAGTCATTATTTTAATACACCTTTTAACGAAGTTTTTTTTATTATTTTATTAAAAAACAAGTTTCTTACTAATTAGAAAAAAACTGCAAAAGTTTCTTGATAGTGTAACCCTGATTGTAAAGCATCAGATTCTTGTCTGGAATCTTACTACGGACATACATATTTTCAAGATCATCGGACACTTCTAGAAGCACCAATTCATATTATGAAATATCTTCCAAGTTCACAACTTATCCGGACATTAGTACTTGGAGCAGATCGTTCCTCCTGAACAAGACCAATATCGGCATGGCCGTTTCTGTGAAAATTAAATCCAGGTCCTTTGGAAGTTCTAGAGGTAGGTTGCTTGATTAGAAGTTTGTTCCATGGCACACCTTGAAATAAATTTCTCTTTTCAGATTTCTCAATTTACGATTTCGCGCACTCAGGGCAGTTGAAAGGCCGTCGGCCAAAAGCCAACGTTCTTGCCGTCGATGCTTGCGAAGCTGATGACGCAATGGATGACGAAATGGTCCCAGTCCAAGGGAATCAGAATGGGAAACAATTGGTACCCAGTGTCCAGGACGAAGGCGTCTATTCGGACTACACAATCGATATATGGTTTATTATATCGGAGTTCGTTCGACCGGAAGATGTTGGTCGCTTTGCGTTAATCTGTCGGAAAACAGCAGAGGTGGTTCAGTCAGCCAAATTTTGGCACCATATCTATCGAAGGCACTACGATCGTACTGTAGATCTCCCGCGGAGGCTTCAACCGGATTTTATGCTGATGCTGAAAGGCCTTCGCGCACGCACCATCCGATCTCTGTATTACTGTTATGAACCATTTACGCATCGGATCGCTGCTACCGCTTTTACCGACCCCCACCGAGTAACAGGTCGTCTGCTCATATTTTCTTGGTATACAAAGTGTAAAGCAACTTGGAACTATTATTTCAAGCTGAAAACCAAATTAATCCCAGGCAGTAGAGCGGACCAGTCCGCTCGAATGCAGAAACAAAAAGATTCCTTGCAGTATTTGCAAGACACGTATGCAAATGCAGAAGAAGGCTGTCAGATATTGATAATTACGACGCAGACCATGCATCTGTTGCCGCAGTACCATGAACAGTTGACCGTAAAATCTTTTACGCAAACGTTGGCCCAAGGTTTCACAAACTACAAGGTGCGACTGCAGATGGCCAACTATTGCCAGCGAGTGGTGGACGAGATATTGTTCGTGCCCGTTCGGAAGGTTCGAGTGCTGGACTGGTGGAATCCGGAGTACTATCAAGTGGATCCTACGATCGAAAAGGAAGTGGATGATGAGTCAGAACCTCATCAAGATATGGAATACGATGCGGATAATGTATATTGGGATGACTAGATGAATTGTGTTTTTATTTAGATAACCCTCCTGGAACTCAAAACTAAATGCACTCACGTTTTCAAGGGCACACCATTCAATGCGGAAGCAGCGTACAACTGACAGTTTTATTATTTCACGCATGCTGCGACGCAGTGTATTGGGTGATGTATGAAAAACGAGAGTGAATTTAGTTTTGGATTCCGGGAGGCTTGTCCTTAGTAATACTTATTATGTATCCATATGATATATCACATATAGGAAGAGATAGGTTTTAAACCTATCAAGTTTAAAACAACTTTGTGATAAGTACCTATTAGACGTTTGGAAAAAAAATTGAAACTTAGTTTTCTTCAACCTATGGCAAAACTATAGATAGTGGAATATATAGATGAGCGAAGATAAATCCTCTGTCTCCAAACGAACTGTCAAACTTGTCTCCAAACGAGCATGACGTCACGATTTCAATGGAAACGTTAAGGGCTGTGACGTCATAAGCGCGTGTGCACGGGCAAAAAAATCGACTCAGCATTGCTTTCGCTCATCTATAGATTCTACTATCTATAGGCAAAACCCATTGCTATCTGTCAGAGTATGAGCCGCCATCCCCTCACATCTGTTTCTCTACTGTAAAACCCATAAAGAATTGTCATTCATTGGTTTTGTGAAGAATATCTCAATGTACGCCAACATCAACGACATGGTTGCGGTGTATACTACCCTTCAAATGATAGGTTGTACAACTATGTACAATAAATCAAAAGTACAATTGTCTGAAATAAATAAATAGATACGTGGTGTTAAGGGTAGGCCTCTTATCGTGTTATCCACTGACCCCACTAGACCGTGTTTCAACTGATTCGTCTAGAACAAAACTTAGTTAAACTGTGCCATATAATCAATATAATCATCATAAATCAAAGGATTTAAAAAATGGTGACGTCGCCGTGGAAGATGTTGCAATCGTTGCGCTCGTTGATCATACACCAGAAAGTAATCATGCTGTATATGTTTGGCATAACGAAACTATGTTATCTTTCGTCTCTGTTACCATCCTCGAAAATCACGTAATGGGTATGTTTTTGTAGAGAGGAGTAACTGGTCGAGTACCAAATTCAGCTGGTCAGGAGTTAAGGAGGTAAGGAACACGGAAGCCTGAGCCTACAAATCCCTGCTTTAAACAGTAAAAGCTACCAATAGTGCGCTGAATCAAATCGATCCCTACCCTTTTATAGATCCCTTCTTTTTCACGTAAATCCTCCCCTCAATCCTTCCCAGTAATATCAATAGACTATCCCGACATCAAAATTACAGCTTAGTTCAACAAAATCTCTGATCTAATGCTCCGACACTTCATCTCACAAACCGAGTTGCCTACTTAACTGCACGTCCAAGTTCCAGCACTATTTGTTCCAGCATAAATCAAAAATTAATTCGTCCCTGAAGGGTATCAACAATCAATTCAGTGGCGCCGGGAGTGGGTGGGACAAGTAGGACATGTCCTACGCATGAATTTTTCTGGGTGGGACAGTCAAAGCATTGTCCTACCCATGATTATGGTAAAACATATGAAGTCATTGGCTGGGAAGAATTTATGTATTAGCAAAAGGTGAACTTAAAGTCTCGTTTAAAGTTAATCAGAGTCTCAACAATAATCATATAGGTTTCTGGGATCATAAAGAAACAGACTACTGATTGTTGTTTAGAACTTCGGTCACTTTATTATCCCCAAAGTTGTCTAATCTTTACCTCTGCTCAAAGTTGTCTTTTCTTTGCCTCTTAGACTTTAAATGTTTTCCAGAAGAAAAATAGAAGATGCTGAAATCTGCAAATGCGAATAATTAATTCTTAGAAGTTATTATAAATAAATCAAGTTTAAATGGATTATTAGAAACCCACGGACCTAGAGGCGAGCCAGCCAAGGGCTACAAGCCTCTCTAATGAAGACACACAAAAAGACCATTTAACATGTTTTCTACAAACCTCAAAACATTTATTGAAATAAGAGGAACCAGAAGCATCCCGAAGTTCGCTCGAAATCTGGTCCATAAGGGATTCTGAGCCCCCAAAATCATTTTTTGACAATCATACGATTTCTTGGTAATTTGCGTTGAATCGCTACATCCATAAGTATTCCGGAAAGTTAAATGAAATCCTATCATTTAGCAATAATTAGTTGAAACCATTGGAGATTTTTACAAAATCCGTGACTTCTCCTGGAAGGTTGTAAACATTTTCGATAATCGTAAGAATTCCAAAATGTATGTCATGCTCTTTGGAAATCCTTAAACTATCTTAAAAAGAAATATTTGCCCTAAAAATCGAAAAAAATATCAAATTACGTGAGTATTCTGTCCGCGAGATCTTTTAAAGTCCTGATTATATGTATAATAGATTATATTGCAAGTATGGCTGTACATATTGAAATGGATTTCATATCAGCACGGGACAGTTATGTTTGCAGCGGCAGCATATGTAGAATGTACATCGTTTTCTTAACACCTGTATACTGTATGTCTCTCCCAACGAACATTGGAAGCTGGTAGAGCACTAATTAAGTTGTAAATCTACTTCTTCAGCCAGAAAACTAGTCTATTCAGCTTGAACTGTTTGTTGGGTTGTTATTTCTGTGTTTCACGTTCTACCAAAACGATTTTTCTGTTAGAGCTTTCACACTAACAGTTTCAAAAACTCCCGTGAGAGTTCTCTCTGCCTTTTCACGTATAGATGTCCAACTAACCATTGTTTCCCTTCCAGCATTCACAATGACATGGTCAGGACAGATCTCGATTGTTGGAGAGTGCCATGTAAGAGGAAGTAATTAATTCATTATCAATATCTATGGTTATGAATGGCAGTGCTGCTTCCCTCATACAATAGTCTAGCCTTGTAACATCTACGAATTCATGCGAATCGCTAAATGCTAATACTAATACCAGACCAGTTACTGTTGCACAATTCAGCATTTCCTATTTGTCCTACCCACGACTCGGAACGTGGATCCGCCTCTGAATCATCATGGCTTTATCGACATCACATCTCTCCTTGAGCGGAGTAGCTCCAGGTTTATCAACTGGCATTGACTTCAAAACCAAGTGCGCATCGAAGTAAACAGCGTTGAATTGAGATTCTATTCCTTCAGTACCATTGTTGTAAGCAACACTTCAGACAACAGATCAATACTCTAGAGTAGAGCGCACTAACGAGCCTGCATTAAAAACAAAGAGACGCAATACTCCTACCTTTAACAACCTCGTGCTCGATTGAAACAACCGATTTGACAGCAAATGCGCTGTTCCAATTTTGACACTTCATCTCTTTGTTATGAGTGCAGCCTCTTTAGAGCGCACTAGAGATCAATAGAGAATATTAAGATAGAGACATGGCACCTACATTGCTGAAATTCTTTGAAATTCTGAAGATGAATGCGGGCTTCGTGGTCGTGCAGTTAGCGACGTCAATCGTCTAGACGCATGTGCAATGGAGTGTGGGCTCGATTCCCGCCCCGGTAAGAAGGAAACCTTTCGTGATCGAAAAAGGTGTTATATGTCCTGTCCATTGTCTAAGTGTTAAGTGTTCAGTCTGTACGACCTCAGGTCGAAGACGGTGTTCCTGTCTTTTTGTTTTCTTTTTAAATTTATACAAAACGAACATATAGGTTAATTACATAAATCTCATGAGGATGATGGAAGTTTTTTATTAAGTAGAAGGGGGATGTGAGGTGTATACAAGATTTATACTCTTGTAGCGTCATACTTCTCGCGCATCATGGATAAGGACGATGATGACAGATTGATTGTATAAGCGTTGTTGTGCATAAAAATGCGCGTCAATTAGAACGTGGCAAAAAAGAGTACAGTTGCTTTAAAATTGAACAGCCCTAAGCCATTTAATTGACTGCTATAGGATAGCGCATAGAAAAAATTAATTTCTTATAATGTGTTACCGAATTAGTAAGTAATTAGTAATTAATATTGTTTTGTTGTATCTTTTTCTCTGTAATAAATGTTTATTCAATAGCTTTATAGCTTTCCCCAGGCATATGATGTCTATTCGTCTGCTGGAAGAATCGGCATCCATCGACACTTCCCACAATCGCAACAAGCGTCATGGCACTGCTTCGTCAAAACATCAGTACCGTCAGGCCTTGGGTCAGTTCACATCCTGACAACAGCAAAGATACTTGGTAGTCCAGAGATGTTCCATGTTGAGTGATTCCTTGCAGTAGTTGAATATTCACAGATTCGTCTTGGGATCAGCAGAGTTTATACATATCAAAAGATAGAAAAAGGAGGTTGAACAATCAATCAAATACAATTCTAAAGAAAGCCGTCAAGCTCGCAATGAAATGGATCTGGTGTGGGGTGCTACAATCAACTCAATTGACAGTTAGATCGGAAATAAAATAGCCCGGGCAGGATCTTCGGCAGGATCAGGCTAATTCGTCTATTAATAAAAAAACCCAGATTAATCCACCTACAGTGAGATTTTGACCCTTCCTTAGTTATAAGGAATTTTTTTCCAGTCTCCAGTATTTAAAACGAGATAAAACTACTCAGCTTCCCACGGCGATTTACCGTGAAAGTGAAAAAATAATTGCCTACCCAAAGGCGGATGTCATGGATTGAGTGACAACTCAACGAATGATAACGTACTGTACTTCATGCTGCCTATCTATAAGGAGCTCGTCGGATTGAATAACTATTGTGACATGGTTAGTAACAATCGTAACGCTGGTTGCATATATTGCACTCGTAATTCACAGAGACCTCGATATTAATTAATCCAGAACTAACTAAATCAGTCATTGATCTGAGCGAAACTCAATAGCGTTCAATAATAACATATATTCCGCCTTATGGATGCTTAATTTGGTAAAACTAAACTTGTTCAATACCTTAAAAATGAGCTAGATTTTTATGGTAGTGAATTTTAGATTTTGCACACATACGCACACATACATGCATACAAGTGGTCTATTAGTGTCTCAAAACATGCTCACATTTGCTATCTAGCTTCCACTGAAGAAATTTTTGAAATTCCTTTCAATTTTTACGTTTTTGCTTTTCTGAGAAGATTTTTTTGTACATGCTTCTATATGTTCCTCAATTAAAATCATTTGTTTCTTTGAAACAAATAAGAAAAATAGGCATAATTCCATATCATCCCAACAAACATTGGAGTCGATGGAACCGCTTATTAAGCCAAAAATAGTCTTCTTCAGCTGAAAAACTGGCTTATTCAGCTGAAATTGTTTGTTGGGATATCATTTGTTATAATTATATTTTCAATATCAAAGTGAATTTGTTTCAAATATCATACATTTTATTTAATAATTCACGAGATTTCTTGATAGATTAATACATAACACATCTGCGTAACGCATACAAAGTGAAATTATAGACACTTCCGAAGGAAGGGTCAAAAAGCAGTAATAAATCAATACACTTTTTATTGTAGTTATTTATATAGTATTTAGTGAATACGTCAAAATGATAATGATAAATTTCGATAAACAGACAATTAAAAACAAATATAAAGTCAAAACTTGTTAAAATGTCCCTTTTTTTAGCAGAAAGTTTTCTATTTCCCGATATTGTTGTACCGCTCGATTAGAATTTCTTTGCATTGTCTTCGAATAACTTTCCCAGAAGGCGTCATTGGGAGCTGCTTTATAAAGTACACTCCTCCGCGAAGTTGTTTGTAGCTACCTAAGCTTCCGTTTACAACTTCATGAATATCGTCAGATTTGACATCCATGCCTTCGCCTTTAACCACAAGTGCTGCGGGTAAATCGTTTCCCGGTATCGGTATTCCGGCAACGCATACGTTTAAAACTCCAGGAATTGCTTGTACAACAGCTTCCAGTTCACTCGGAGATATTTGGTAATTGCCGTACTTGATAATGTCCTTTTTGCGGTCGACCACGTATAGTAAACCATCTTCATCGAATTGTCCAATGTCTCCAGTGTGTAACCAACCTTCTTCATCCAACGCTTCTGCCGTAGCTGTGTCGTTCCCATAGTAGCCCAAGAATTTGAAGACCGGTTTTAGCAAGATCTCTCCCTGTTTCCCAATACCCAACGCTTTGCCATCCGTATCAACGATCTTCGCTTGCACAAGTGAACTTAGATATCCGGTGGACCCACCGCGGTACGTATCGGCATCGCTGCATGTTGCAACGCCTCCTATTTCCGACAAACCGTACCCCACATGACAGGTAGCATGCGTTATCAATTTTCAAGTGCGTATTTCAGTTCGGCAGAAACGGCTGATCCCCCACTGAACAATACTCGGATGCTGGTAAAATCCGTATTTGGAGCTCGTTCGTGCTTCAAAAGTTCCAGTGCTGCAGCCGGTGGAAAGAAGGTCATCGTAACACG
Source organism: Armigeres subalbatus (assembly GCF_024139115.2). Classification (NCBI taxonomy): domain Eukaryota; kingdom Metazoa; phylum Arthropoda; class Insecta; order Diptera; family Culicidae; genus Armigeres; species Armigeres subalbatus. The sequence goes on along the minus strand of NC_085139.1, from coordinate 271,598,489 downwards.
GAAGTTTTCAATGATATTCAGCGCCAGCGCTGGATTGAATACATCTCGTGTGATTATTCTTGTTGCTCCGAGAGTTGTGCCAATCAGGAGGAAGAACAATCCGGACAACCAATAGAGGGAACTGAAGCAGAGTAGCACATCAGACGAGTAGATATCCGATATTGTACTTAGGTTTGCAATACAGGTTGAATGAGATAGACAGACGCCTTTAGGCCTACCTGTGGTACCGGACGAACATACAATAATGGCAACTCGGGTAGCCGCGTCCTCGAAATGCTGTGGTCTGTGAAGTACAATATCTACTGTATTTAATATTACTTATGCGACAATTACGACAGCCCAAGCAACCAAAAGTTCAAATTTTACTTAAATTTGTCCCTAACCGAACCAATTGGTTCACTTTTGGTTCACATTGAGTTCCTAGCTCCTTAACAGAACTTCAAAGTTTATTATTGCACTCCCACCATACAAAAATTACTTAAAATGCGAGCTGATTAAGCCAAAACATTCCCTCTTATCCGAACTTTTGGTTGCTTGGGAGACTTACACAAACTGATATTCTTTTCCGGTTGCTTCCAGTAATTCGTCAACATGTCTGCAGCCGTCAACCTTGTCTCCGCCAAGTATGAATACTACTGCATCGTTTTTAGTCATCTGTAGAGCGACTTTCATTTCAGGCCACGTTTCCTGATCGCAGAAAACCACCTGCGATCGTATCGTGGCGAGCATGTGACTAAGATCATCCCGTTTGAACGAAGCATCCAGCGTGTTGACAGGGATTCCTAGGGTGAAGCAGGCAAACAGCACCGGGGCAGCGTTCTCATCGTTGCGGACGGCCATGGTAAATATATTTCCCTGACCGTATCCCATCCGAGCGAGGTTCTGCGCTGCACGGATGGTTCGGAGGCGCATCTCACCGCATGTCACCTGGACACCTGTATCGGCGGAGATTTGGGTAATCTGCTGGGGACTGTGGTTCAACACGGTCAGTATAAAGGCACCCAGCGATTGGTTTGGGTTGTAGAGCGGTTGCACATTGGTACCCCGCCATATCTTGGTGGTCGGGTCGTAGAATGTGAAGATGTCTCTTGGCGATCGCATGGTATTATTTTGAGCTGAAATAAAAAGTATGCAGGGATATATGTATTAATTAACAGTACCCGGATAATGATTTTCAGAATATTCGTGCGGTGCGATCCTTTTGTGTCTTACTACCGTTAAATTAGCCTAAATGAGAGATGTCGTTTTTTGTTTTTCGTGATAGTAAAATAAAACATACTCATTCGATGTTATACGTTGATCCATGTCACGCAGCCTATATAATATATAATGCTAATCAAAGCAATCATGTTTAAATATTTAATGAAACAAAATGTCGTTTAGTCCATAGTCATTGAAACAAACCAGACGTTTTTTTATTTAGGCTGGAAACCTGCAACAAGTTATGGGCCTACGTAACGGAAGCCCATTCAGCATGAAAAAGCTGAACAACGCCAATTACTCGAGCTGGCGCTTCAAGGAAGAACTTTGCTGGTCGGGGAAGAACTGTGACGCTACGTGACACCAGGGGAGAAACCAGCAACGGAAGCGGATGCAGTTTGGGCCGCTGGAGACGCCAAGGGCAGGGCGACCATCGGGTTTTTAATCGAGGACAAACAACACGCGTTGATCCGATCGTTGATCCGACGTTGATCTGACGACGAACTCACCCTGGAGCTTGCCAAAAGGAAACTTCTGGACGAAGCAAGGATTCGGATCGGATTCCGCGATGAAAGCTGTGCCAGGGAAGAATGAGAAGAAGATATCAACGGGACGACAAGAAGGAAGTGAAGTCAAGTAAACCGGGGATGCTTACACCGAAATAGGAGAGCACCGTGTCGTTTGCATTTCTGACGCTGGCCTGCGGAAGAAAAACTGGAGACGCAAAAAAGCCTTGGATCGTGGACTCCAGCGCGACAAGCCATACCGTCACGAGCCGAGATTTATTCCTGGAACTGCACAAGAGCGAAGTCAAACACGTCACGTTGGCCGACGACAACACGGATAAGCAAACCAAGATGAGGTTGTCCAATGACATCATATCCCTCAATATATTCATTGAAATCGTGTTATCATGCTCGTTTGGAGACACGTGTGATAGTTCGTTTGGAGACAGAGGATTTATCTTCTCTTTGATAGCTCTTTCATATGATAGTTTGCATGGTTTGCTCGTTTCGAGTCGAGATGCGCAATGCTACCCCTGGTCGACGGATTAAAGATCCGTCAATGCGATGTGAACGATGCCTGCGAATGATGATGCAAGGGAAAAGGCACACGACCAAGCACACGACGCTTATCCCCAAAAGTCGAAATACCGTTCGGAGGCGCGGACTTGTGCGGACCGGTGGAAGGGCCATCAGTGAGTGACAAGCGATACTTCTTAACCATTATCGATGATTCTTCAAGGTTCTGCTTTTTGTACTTACTGAAGGAAAAGTCAGAAGTGCCGGACAAGATCATCGAGTTCGTGCAGGCGACCAAGACCCAATTTGGTCGTAAACCGAAGGTGGTGCGATCCGATCAAGGAGGAGAGTACACCAGTGACCAACTTCGTTCGTTTTAACGACGAGAAGGCATCAAGGCAGAATTCATGGTGGCTTACTGTCCACAAAAAAAAAACGGGTTACGGAGCGACGAAACCGCTCCCTTTTCGGGATGAGTAGGTGCTTTCTATTCAACGCTGAACTATCGTATCGCGTAGGCCTATCGATACCTGGACAAGTCAACGCGATTGGTGTACATCTGTCGGTGGGACAGATGATGAGATTACCGACAGCGATGACCTAGTCATCGTTGAACCACTGATTTAACTACGAAGATCCACGAGAAGCACGAAGGGAATCCTACTTGACCGTTACCGAGAAATCACCGGCGTGACGAGCAATTTCGTGGCTAAACCACGAAGTTATACCGAAGCAATTCAATGTCCGGAGAAGGAAGCATGGCAGAAAGGGATGGAGGAAGAGATCTAGTCATTAGAGGAGTACCAGACATGGGAGCTAGTACCACTGCCACTGTCACTCGAAACGGGAATTTAAAGCGATCGCCAGGGCACTTACGAAACTGCTCAAGTTTTCGAGTCTGAGAGAACTACATTTGTTCCTGGGAATACGCATAGAAAAGCAAGACGGCCACTACACATTGAATCAGGCCAGGTCTTCTTATTGGCATTACATCCCCACACTGGGACAGAGCCGCCTCGCAGCTTAGTGTTCATTAAACACTTCCACAGTTATTAACTGCGAGGTTTCTAAGCCAAGTTACCATTTTTGCATTCGTATACAGTTAAACCTCCATGAGTCGATGTTCTATGACTCGATATCGACTCATAGAAGCAAATTATTCCATATTAAAAAATATTTTCTGGGTTACTACGATGGTCCCTTCAAACAGCATCACAAGGTTTGTGTATTCCACATCTCGATATTTCCTTGAGTCGATGGTCCCTTCAATATCGACTCATGGAGGTTTTACTGTATCATGAGGCTAACACGATGATACTTTTATGCCCAGGGACGTCGAGACAATTTCCAAATCGAAAATTGCCTAGACCGGTACCGGGAGTCGAACCCAGCCACCCTCAGCATGGTCTTGCTTTGTAGCCACGCATCTTACCGCACGGCTAAGGAGGGCCCCTAATCAGGCCGGGTACATCGGCAAAACCGTAGAGCGGTTCGAGCTCGAAAACGCCAAACCGTGCAAAACTTCAATCGACCCAGCTTACGTAAAGCAAAAGGAGGAGGAAGAACTGCCAACTAAATAATGAGTCGTACCGCAGCTTGGTGGGCAGTTTGCTGCACGTTGCGGTCAAACACACGACCGGAAGTCTACCTCACCACATCATTGCTTGGCAGAAAGTTATCGGTGCTAACCAACCGAGGCACCGTGGGTACTGAGGTACCTAAAATCGACGAAGCGCTTGTGCCTCCATCTGGGATCCGGAAACGAAGATCTGGAGTGTTTTGTCGAAGCAGATTAGGCCGGAGATGAAGTTGACCGAAAATTCAACTCCAGATTTCTGATCAAGTTCGACGGTGGGCTGGTAAGTTGGGGCACTTGCAAGCAAACCTGCGTTGCACTATCTTCCACAGAGCCCGAGTTCGTAGCCCTGGATGAACTGCTGTGGATGTGCAAGTTTTCTAATAAGGAGCAGCGTGCTGGAGTGTATTTTTTTCATGTTGCAAGGCTACCAATGCTAATTCAAATAAAGAGTATATGTAAGTATCGCACACCCAGATTTTTTTACGCGGTTGAAATTATTTAATTTCTGGGTTAACCTGAACTTTCACAGCTTTTAACTACCATCTGAATTTTCTTTGATTTTTTTGTGAATTTTATTTTGAAGTTATTTTTGCTGCTTGGGTGATATATTGTCCTGAGTATCCATCACTCTGGCTCCAAGTAACCAAAAAGAATGATAAAGGAAATCTGGTAGGTGGAATACGCGTCTGGAATGTGAAACCTCAATTGCGTCCGGTTGGAGTCCAAGGGCTTCACGATCAGGCCAAATGCGAGACTAAACAGACCTGGCACGACGGCGCTTCGGCAGGACAGGAGAGTCCAATAAGCCGCTCGTAAAACCAATCATTACGAACGACATGAGATATGATATGACTCGATACAATCGATAACGACCTAGGCGACGAATATAGGATCACGGTCGGAAGCTTGCAACATGCAACAGCAAGTCGCTACGTTTCACAACACGATAATTACGATGAGTCACATCCCCGCAACTTCGCCGTCATGGTGCTGCAGAATCGCCCAAATTGGGCATTACGCGGCTACCTTTTACCAAAGCTGTGGCACCGCCAACGTGCTGGGAACCGACTTCACGAGAAAGAAGCGTTCTATGCACAACATGAGGAGATGTACAATGGATATGGATATGACAGGTGTTCCAAATAACCAAATTCACGATTCAACCATATTGGATTTTAATAATTGGGGAGCCAGCCGGTTTGTTTTCGTTTTGCACTGAAAATAAATTTTTCACCCCCGCCTTGTTCTCTTCCACAAACTTGGCAGATTGGAGCACCTAGTACTGTATTCATCTTGGATTTTGGACTGCGGGACGTCAGAATCTTTTTTATGTTTATTTAAAGGCCGTCATAATCGTCATCGGCGACATGAATGCTCAGGTTGGAAAGGACAAAATGTACAGATCGGTAATTTTTTTTTAAACTTTGCGCCCATGAAATGGTGATTCGAAGCACTTTCTTCACCCACTCCTTACTTACTTACTTATGGATCCTGTACTCCGGTGGTGCAAAGGGCCGACTTGAAAGATCTTCATCCTGAGCGTTGCCCAGCTATCGCTTTAACCTGTTGCCAGTTCTTTTATTTCTTTATTGAGACTTCGCCACCAGGACCCTCTGGGTCTGCTACTGCTGCGATATCCCGCTGTGTTCCAGTCTAATTCTACGCCCTAATGTCTGCGCCCCTACGTAGAGTATGGCTTACCCAGCCCCACCAGCCACCAGGCCCGAATTATATACCGCAGGCATCTGTTGATAAACACCTGCAGCCATTGAGTGTTCTCCACTGATACACACCATGTTTCGCTAGCGTATAACAGCACAGATTTCACGTTAGAGTTGAAAATTCGTATTTTGGTGCGTTCCTAACCATCTTCGATCTACAGCGAAGCGACGCACACTACCTGATATTCCAACACTCCTCCTTAGTGTGCACGCCTCGCTACTGTCCTGGCTCCTTCTAACACCGAGCCTCCCGTCCAGAGCTCCTCCTCGCCGGAACAATTCCTCCTGGTCCAAATCCGTTGCCCGTACAAATGGCCTCCACTCCGATGTTTGTACTACAACCTCTCCAACACATGCGTCTGCACAAGTAGCCCGACTCCGAAGCTTGCACAGCGCCTCTCGATGCTCTGCCGACCAGCTCCTAAATGTTCCGAGCCAAAGCTCCTCCTGGACTCCTGTTGACCAGCCAGCATCCTACTGAACGTTCCGAGCTCCTGATGAATTCCGTCCGGCGCTACTCAAGACTTACGTGGCTGATCCATGATTCCACTGCGCCACGCGACTTATGAGGCCGATCCATGATCCCACTGCTATAACGTCGACGGCCATACCATCCCACTAAGATGGAGAAAAGTAAAACTACGTATTGATGGACGATAAATAAATAAAATAAACGGGCGTGGAACAGATAAAACTCGATTTTCCGAAGGATAAAGCGCCAGCAGGGAGATTGAAACTGTACCGCGCTAATAACGCACCAAAGTTCTATGAGAAGTTGAATTCATCACGTAAGGGCCACGTACCATAGCCTGATATGTGTAAGGACATGAACGGGAACCTTCTTACGGACGAGCGTGAGGTGATCTAAAGATGGCGGCATCACTACTAAGAGGACCTGAATGGTGATGTGGCAGACAATGGTAGCGGTGTGGCAATGAACCTGGGAGCACACGCGCAGGACATACGTCTTCCAGCTCCGGATTTCCAGAAAATCCAGGAGGAGATTGGCAAACTGAAGAACAAGAAAGCCCTTCGGGGTTGACCAACCACCAGAAGAGCTGTTTAGACACGGTGATGAGGCACTGACTATAGAGCATTGCACTGGGTAATTACCATCTACGAAAAGTTAGATTATAGCAACTACCACGCAATCACACTGCTGAACGCTGCCTACAAGGTACTCTCCCAAATTTTATGCCGCCGATTCACACCAATTGCAAGCGTTTACTATGTTCTGAAAACTCATATGGGAATATGAAGGGGAGACTGGGTAGACTTGATCCCCTTTTCTGATTTCCGATGTATCACAGCCAAAAATAAATAAACATACGCGATTTCCACACAGACTCTCTAAGAAATATAGTATTTAACTTTACTTATGTATGACAGTCCTTAAATTATTGTTGTTATTGATACACATTCGATTTTTTGGAGTGCTGTCAAAAATCGACTTTTTAAATTTTCGGGGGAAATTGATCCCTCTCCAAGAACTTGCTTTGATAAAATTAAAGATGATAAAAGAAAGATGCCCCCAGACTTTATAAATATTTTTTCTTCAAAATACGCAGAATTTTCGAATTGCTGTGCATATACATGAACGATTTTTGTTATTGAATTCGACAGCACATACCTACAATTTTAAAATTTGGGGAGACTTGATCCCCTTTTTTATCTATTATCCCTATCTACGCAATACATATTTTTTCCTGCCAAAACTTCATCAAATCTGTCAAATCTACAAAAAAATAGAAGCCTGAATAAAGATTTATATTGTTTTGAATTTTTTCGCCAAATTTTTGTATGGGTGACTAATGGCGGATCAAGTGTCCCTATATTGAGGCAATAACTTCAAATCCAAATATCCTAAAACTTTGATGGAATGTTGACATTTTCATCAGTACAGATCATTAAGCATATTTATGGCTTTGTGCTGTGAAAAAACGAAAACTTTTCATTGTTATGAAAAGTTGTTCAAATTTTGCGTGGTCAATAAACAAATCTTTGGGAAGGTCAAAACATACAAACGACCCTGCAGAATAAATAAGGTTGTCAATCCAAAAAATAACTCACCACATAAAGGTCATTTGTTTAGAGGATCTATACTAAAAAATACGCTAGAACAAAACTACTTTAGTTCTCGATAAAACAGGGGGTGATTAAGTCTACCCACCTTCCCCTATACATTATGTGGGAGATTTTGATTTGAAAAATGTTTTGGAGCTAACAACTTTCTTTCGATGGAACTCGATACACATGTGGAAGTGTTGGCTTGGGAAATGGTTTGTGAGTGCTTCAACTATGCGTCCGATTTGAGAATCTCAGGATCATTCAGTTGCCGCTAAATTGCGAAGGCCGACGAAGGTCCTTCGTAGCTTAGTGGGTTAAAAGCACCAGTCTAGCATACTGAGGGTCGTGGGTTCGAGTCCCATCGAATATCGAAAATCAATACATTTTTCTAATCAAAATCATCCACATAATGTACATATTGCCTTATAAGTTTTCAGAACATAGTAAATTATTGTCCAATATGTACATTATGTGGTCCAATACACGGAAACAAGGCAATTAACGTTGATTAAACCGCCGATTGCCAGAGAGTTCGTGGGGAAGTACCAGGCAGGATTTATGAGCGAACACTCTATCATGGACCAAGTGTTCGTCGTAATGTCGCGAAAATAACGTGTCCACACATCATCTATTCATCAACATTAAAGTCGCATATGATACAATTGATTGGGATCGACTATTGCATTTACTGCACGAACACGGACTTCCGGATAAACTAAGAAGGTTGATCAAGGCGACGATGATTCGGGTGTTGTGCGTAGCTCGAGTACCTTTGGAACGCGCAAATAGCTACGGCAAGGTGATGATCTTCCGTGCCTGCTTTTCAACATCGCTTTGGAGGGAGTAATACGAGAGGCAGAGATTTCCACGAGCGGTATGATTGTCACGAAGTCCGTTCAGCCATTTGGTTTCGCCGACGACATTGATATTATGGCCCGTAACTTTGAGAAGATGGAATAAACCTACATTAGACTGAAGAGGAAAATAAAGCGGATCGGACTAGTCGAAGACGAAGTACATGATAGGAAGAGGCTCATGAGAGGACAATGTTAGCCTTCCATCACGAGTTTGTAGCGGTGGTGACGCAATCAAGCAGCACACGACTGGTTTGGCTTTAATCTTTGACGAGCTTGAAGTTGTAGCACGCTGCAAGTTTCAAACACAAGTTCGTTAAACATATTTTGATAAATAGTTTTTAAATTATTCTTGAATGCGTCTATGAATCGCTCGGAAAGGACTTTAATGCACTGCACATGTCATAAGCCATTTTGATCTTTGTTTGATATTTAATAAAAATAATTGAGGATCGTGTTGTGGTCGGCGTTTTGTGTGATCACCTCACATAAATTTGAAGTTTCAAACCATGGCTAACCATATGTCGGATACACGTGATGTGTCATATAATTGCACCAACTGCGTGTTGGACGACTTTTCTCCATGCACTACCACGTTTCACTTTCATTACATATAATCAATCACTAGATACGCACCTCTTATCGTAATGCCGGTGTTTACACAACTGATCGATGGTCAGTTTTACAAGCACTAATAGTTAACCTGATTCGAAATCAACCGATCAACTTTCCAAGGTGGTATGTCTTGATCTTCACGATCTCACTGGAGGTAGTTTTCGAAATAACTAGCGTTTTGTTAGAGCCGTCGGTTTAAATGTGCCACTGTGTCTTGAACGATACGTTATCTGTTTGTCATTGGCCAGATTTTTTTCAGATCTTTCGTGATAAACAATGTCAACCTACTACTTAGTGATAGGTACACGCTGCCTGGATGCTTTGAATCTGGTCGTGTGCTACAAACAATGTGTATGATGACGAGTCAACAGCCATATACACTCCCGTTCCCGAATTGTGGGGACACTCTTAGAAAAGTATATGTAAATGCATTTTTCTAAATGTATCTCAATCAAGGAATGTAAAATAAAAACATTGCCAATGACAACAACATTGTCCTCTCTTGTAAATGTTGGGACAAACTCAACTCGCAATAAGCGTTTGTCCCAAACTGCAACAGAATAGGACAATGATCGCCTGCCGCGCATTTTGAGAAGTAGTCGGTTTCCGATGATGTTTTTGGTTTAATAAGTATCAGTTATCATAGTTTAGACATAAACTTAACCATCTGTTGACATGATTTGTGTTTTACTTCTGAAATATACAAGTTATCGCAGTTTGAAAAGTTCACAACAATTACCTCTCCATGTTTGTTGCAAATAAAATGGAACGCAACAATGTCTTTATCCTCTGCAGATGAGGACAAAGAGTTATCGCTATTCCCTTTTGTCACTTGTTTTATGCTTTTTTCAGCGACAATTACATTCCTTGATCTCAATGCATCCCCAAACTTTTGAGTGATGACACCAAAGTATTTTTTTATTGAATAATCTTCCAAATTTCCTCAAAATTCTCATAAATGTCTTTCAAAGTGTACATGATGAGCGTGGGGCCCTCCTTAGCCGTGCGGTAAGACGCGCGGCTACAAAGCAAGACCATGCTGAGGGTGGCTGGGTTCGATTCCCGGTGTCGGTCTAGGCAATTTTCGGATTGGAAATTGTCTCGACTTCCCTGGGCATAAAAGTATCATCGTGTTAGCCTCATGATATACGAATGCAAAAATGGTAACCTGGCTTAAAAACCTCGCAGTTAATAACCGTGGAAGTGCTTAATGAACACTAAGCTGCGAGGCGGCTCTGTCCCAGTGTGGGGATATAATGCCAATAAGAAGAAGAAGAACATGATGAAAGCTCTATTTAATTTTTCATTCCGAATTTCGGTCGCACTATTTGTGGGGCCCTCCTTAGCCGTGCGGTAAGATGCGTGGCTACAAAGCAAGACCATGCTGAGGGTGACCGGATTGGAAATTGTCTCGACTGCCCTGGGCATAAAAGTATCATCGTGTAAGCCTCATGATATACGAATGCAAAAATGATAACTTGGCTTAGAAACCTCGCAGTCAATACTGTGGAAGTGCTTAATGAACACTAAGCTGGGAGGTGGCTCTATCCCAGTGTGGGGATGTAATGCCAATAAGAAGAAGAAGAATTTGTGGAAAAATTGGCCATAAATTCAACATGAGTTCTAGAACTTTAGTAGCCGTAAGCGAAGGTTTAGTGATCTATATTTCAGTAAAATATATAGAAAATATATACACAGCAAAAACTATGTGAAATTCAACGACATTTAAAAATGTAACTCTTCCGTTCAAAGATATAAACAAACAATTTAACTTTATTGAATTTTACAATCCAGCGTTGCCTTAATTAATTTATAAAAACTGCATCAATTTGTATGATCCAAATATTTGCAGAAAAAAAACATTGAAAGTTAATAATATTTTACCTGTGTACGAAGAGATTTATTATCAGTCATTCGAGCTTGGTGGGGAGGGTGCGCAGGTTACATGTGAGAGTTAATCTTTTGGAGTCATGTATTGAATGCAGTGCAGAGATACGGACGCAGAACATTTACCTGCTTTCCAAAGGGTGTTCTCAAACTTTTGACCGGGAGTGTACCTGCTTAGTATGCTGATAATAGGGTAGAAGTGGGATGAGAATAAAAGATGACAATGACTATAGCGGTTTTGAGATAATGAGATTTAATTTTGTAGAGCTCAAGAGGTCTCTTGGATAATTATAAACCTTGAAGTAATATACCCATGGTGTTAATCATAAAGGGAAGTCTATTAACTGCGGCAAATAATATTAACCATTTATCGTCTTCAATATGATGATCGCTGAAACTGTAGAACGAAATGCTCTCTGGAATCGACTCCTATAAACTTTACGTAATTTATGGACATTCCCAAAATGCAATGGAAAAGGGCAAGTCCAAAGAATAACTCCCATGACAATAACAGCATGTGATCCCATACATCATTGCGTGATGTCTGATTCGCTCCCAGCTTTGAAGTTCCTATACTGCCACTCACAGCAAGTCAGTCATAACTGATTTTTTGGCGACTTTGAATTATTATCAAATTTTACTTAATTTTCACTTTTTCTATTTTATATAATTTATATAATTACTAATTTTGTTTGATATTTATCTAATACATGCATTCGTATCTTAAACTTGGTACTATACCACGAAGGCAACTTCAGAATCATTTACAAAATTTTATTTTGAATCCTCTGAAGTGCCTTCTTTCTGGTATTGCAGCACCTAGTCCATATTGGCACAACATACAACATGGGTGGTCTAAAAATATGTTTGTAAATCAAAAGATTGTTCTTAAGACAAAATTTTGATTTTCTGTTTATAAATGGATATAGACACTTAATATATTTGTTACATTTGGCTTCAATGACTTCAATGTGATTTTTAAACTTTAATTTTTGATCTAGCAGAAGTCCCAAATATTTAGCTTCGCTAGACCAATTAATTGGAACCTCATTCATAGTTACAGAATGTGTGCTAGAAGGTTTCAAATAAGAAGCTCTCGGGCCTCGGCTTATGTGGAAAAATTATAAACTGAGGTTTGGAAGCATTCGGAAAAATTTCCCATTTTTACAAGTAAGTGGAAAACATAATTAAATTATATATTGTCTTCGCCTCACATTTTTGCCACAAGTGCTCACCTCGGCATGATCTGCCTAGGATCCGACGTATAACACGCGGCAATACCAAAGTTCCATCACTACTAGAGATTCAAACAGCTCAATAAAACCCCAGGGGTCGATCGCATATCAGCCGAGATGCTAAAAGCTGACCCCATTACATCCGCTCAACTACTGCATCATTCATTTCGTTATATCTGGGGCGCCGCAAATTTTCTGGTCGACTGGATGCAAGGTATCTAAGTGAAGGTACCCGAAAAGGGTGACCTGACTGTATGCGATAACTGCCGAGGCATTATGTTGCTGTGTACCGTTCTCAAAGTTCCATGCAAAGTTATCCTAGCCCGAAATAAGGAGAAGATCGATGCGACTCTCCGGCGGTAGCAGGCCAGATTCCGTACCGGAAGATCTTGTGTAGACCATATTGTCACGATCCGTATCATTCTGGAGCAGGTCAACGAATTCCAAGAGTCCCTTTACTTGGTAATCATCGACTACGAAAAAGCTTTCGACCGTCTCAATCACGAGAATATGTGGGGCGCCCTGAGACGCAAGGGGGTTCCTGAGAAAATCATCGGCCTCATCGAGGCACAGTACGAGGCCTTTTCGTGTAGAGTGCTGCACAATGGGGTCTTGTCCGACCTTATCCGGGTCGTAGCTGGTGTGAGACAAGGATGTATTCTATCACCGTTACTGTTCCTCATCGTAATCGACGAGATTCTGGTAGATGCGATTGACCGTGAACCTAACCGCGGGCTGTTATTGCAGCCTATAACCATGGAGCATCTAAATGACTTCGAATTGGCTGATGACGTTGCACTCCTCGCGCAACGGCGCTCTGATATGCAGAGTAAGCTCAACAACCTTGCCGAGCGCTCCTATTAGGCAAGTTTAGTCATCAACGTCAACAAAACCAAATCGTTGGATGTAAACACGGTGACCCCTTCCAGTTTCACAGTAGCCGGACAACCAGTGGAGAATGTTGAAAGCTTCCAATATCTTGGTAGCCAAATGACGTCAGACGGCGGTACCAAGATCGACATAGGCGCACGGATCAAGAAACCAAGGGCTGCCTTTGTGAGTTTAAGAAATATATGGAAAAACAGGCAGATAAGTGAGCGCACCAAAATACGAATTTTTAACTCTAACGTGAAATCTGTGCTGTTATACGCTAGCTAAACATGGTGTGTATCAGTGGAGAACACTCAACGGCTGCAGGTGTTTATCAACAGATGCCTGCGGTATATAATTCGGGCCTGGTGGCCCCACAACTGGATCTTAAACAACCAGCTTCATCGTCGTTGTCACCAGAGGCCGATAGCAACAGAAATTCGGGATCGGAAGTGGGGCTGGGTCGGCCACACTCTACGTAGGGGCGGAAGCGAAATCTGTAAACAAGCATTAGACTGGAACCCAGCAGGGCATCGCAGCAGAGGCAGACCCAGAGGCTCATGGCGGCGAAGCCTCAATAAAGAAATAAAAGAAGTCGACCGAAATCTAACCTGGCCACAGGTTAAAGCGATAGCTGGACAACGCTCAGGATGGAGATCTTTCAATTCGGCCCTTTGCACCACCGGAGGTGTACACTACCGCTAACCGCAAGTCGAGCATATCTGTTGAGTATATGGGCATCCATATACAGATTTATTTATATTATTTATATTATTTATTTATTTATATTTATATGCTCGACTTGCGGTTAGCGGCAGTACGGGATCCATAAGTAAAAAAAAAGTAAGTTAGAACTTCAACAATTTTCTAGTCTAGTCTAGTCTACACATACACAGCCATCACTTGGAAGAATTCTGGAAAATGATAAAATCGACTATTTCTATCATTTTTCTTGAAATTATTTATGTTTGGAGCACATCGATGTAGTTCAAACATAAAAGTGGCCAGGCCTACTATGCAGTGTTGTTGAGTATATAACTATGAAAACCAATTTAACTTGATTTCACATTTGGTCGGGGTTCAGCCAAACCGCACCAAGCGGCTTTTTGACTGACTTGTGATATTTTGTTAGTACAACGACAACGAAAACAGTTTAATATCAATTTATGCATACGTTTGCAGTAGGATATCCTCAGTTATGTGGTTGAGGGATATCCGATACGATTTGCGACCGATTAAATCTGCTAAACGAAGGTTTGAGTAGAAAAATGGGTAATGGTAATTGGCGCTTGGTGCGATTTGGCTGAACCCCGACCATTTAAGACTTAGAACGGGGACATCTCGTACCAACCGCTCTGTTACATTATTAAGTAAGTAATGAATGATTAATCTTTGGGAGTGACTTATCTTTTTTTTCTTCCTAAGCAATGGAGGGGGAATCTGCTCAACAGACATCCTGGGTTGACCAGGAAGTGCGAGGTTAGGGATCACCGAGGGAGGCAGGACTACATCCCCGACCCGCTAAACCGTTTCCATTGCCGCCAAGCCCATAGTCCCTTCGGTACAACCAGAAAGTAATGCTTCAAAGGGGGGCCTGTGCACAACGCACCCTCGAGGTTAGCTGCGTGTCCTTGCAGCACCGAACATCGTAACTCGCTTTTTTAGAAGAACACCATGGTATCTTGCCAGCGCGTTGCCGGCTTTCCAGGTGACCTTACCACTCCCTATGTCCTCGGAAGGTGGGAAGGGTCGACTTCGCGCCTGCTTCCCTCTGCACGACTGGTATCAAGAATGATGATGCCGCGTGCACCCCAAATTGACCTTTCTGCGATAGGGCCTATTCGCCAGCACACAGAGGGACTTGCCGACGCGGTGCCTACGCCTGCCCCAGCCTTGACGAGGACCCCTTTCCGTCCTCGGGCTCGGAACCCGCCCGGTTGACCAACGCCGCGAAAGCGACGATACCATGTTGTTCTTCGCGCGGCCACTTGTTCGATAAAAGGATCGAGTTCGACCACAGAGCATGACCACCGGTATGACCCATGAAGCCGACTCCGATACCTTGGACCACCTCTTATTTGCGCCTGAACTAGCCATCCTTGAGTCCACGCGCCACCTTCTGTGTAGCTCCGAGACGATTTGGGCGATAGCCGATAAAACGGCGTTCCAGCCAACTTCATCTTTACACATCCTCTGAACTAGGTTGTCCGTGGTAGTGTCCAGACCACATGTGGCAAGCATGTGGTCACGCATTACGCAAAAACGTGAGCACACGAATAACACGTGTTCCGCCGTTTCCTCTAAACCTGCGCACACCAAACAATCGGGCGAGGCCGAGCAAGCCAGCTGCGTTACCTGCACTGTGATTTTGCAGTACGCTTAAACGCCGGGCACATCGAACCCCCCATGGGGTGCTTGCTGTTCACAGCTTTGCTGGAACAAATCAAACAATTGGGAGGGTTCGTGCCGCATTGTGCCTTATGTCCCTCCAATCCGCAGCGTCGGCAGAGATTGCTTCTGTCAGGGCCTTTGCAGTCCCATTGCTTGTGCCCCGGTTCCAGGCACTTGAAGCAAAATTCGGGTTGCTCGTATATGCGCACAGGGCATACCGACCATCCCACCTTGACGCTCCCTAACTTGACTACCTTGGAGGCGTCCGCCGCAGATAGCCGAACCAATGCTACCTGCGTCGCTGCCGGATCTTTCCGTAGCCGAACGGCTGCGGTGGGCGTCTCCACTTCACACTGTCGCCGCAGTGCCGTGACGAGCTCTTCGACTTCGGTGATCTCGTCCAGGTCTTTAACCCTTAGATTCACCTCCGTAGTGAGTGCCCTCACCTTGACCGTCTCGCCTAGAACTTCCTCCGCCAACTAGGCGGCGCCCTTTTGCGAGACGCCCCGCTTCAGCTCGAGGATCATCTCGCCCATCCGGGTGCGTCTTATTCGACGTACGTCGGCGCCGAGTTCACCGAGCTTGACGTCACTCCTCATCGCCTTCAAAACGTCCGAGTACTTAGCCTCGTCCGCCGTGATGACTAGGGCATCGCCCCAGGAGCGATTGGCGCCTACCCTAGACTTCTTGCTACCCTCATTCGCCTGGGCCTTCTTTTCGGCCCTTGACGTCTTCGGTTTCCTCTTGTTCTTGACCAGGGTCCAGGGTGCGTCATCCCCCTCTATTTCCCTGGTTTGGTGCGGCTGAGAACTTTCAGCCTGCCGTAACCCTCCACCACCGTCTTTCCTGAGTGGACGGACCTTTCCAGGTCCTTCCTTCCCCGGTTTTGGAGGTACCTGGCCGGGGTTCAGCTTCCCAGCCCCACTACCCTTGTTCGGGGTAGTAACCCTCCGCGTTTTGGAGTGGCCCCCAGGGAGCTCATCCCCTGGAGACTGTCTCCCCCGTTTTTGTGTCTGCTCCGTTGGAGCAGTCACCCCCGACGTACCCGCAAATACTAGAGCCTCAGTCTGGGTAGACCTCGACTCCACCGATTTCACGGGTTTACACTTGGCCGTCCCAACCGCCCTCTCCAGCTTGGCTTGGGAGTGACTTATCTAAGAGGATTAATGTACACTCCTTAGGTTTTTGACGTCTTGGGATGGAACACAGTTTTTAGTCTAATGCCCTGGCCTATACAAGCCTAGGTTCAAGCGCCATTTCTCGCCCTCTGTAATGAGAAAAGAAATGTAGAAAAGGAAAAGCTAAAAACATCACATAATAATAAACCTTCAAGCACAAAATGGCCTAGCTCTACGGTCCGGCCCCACGAAGTGCTTTTACCGACCCCCAGGAATCTCCCGTAAGTATGTACACCTTGTACAATCCCACTACATTCGTGACACAGAACTCCTTCTCACGCACTCAAAATCTACCATGGCACTTTATACCGACTCACATAATAAACTTGGATATAATGACCAACAGTTGATTCCTAACCAGTAATGGACCCTCCAGCCATATTAACATTATTTTAGCGTAATATAAACATTTTATTATAGAATTTCATCGGGAGAACCTGACTTACATTTCAATGATTCGATTACATGCATTGGAAATACCAAAGAATGTGAAAATTGAACAATTTTGTAAAAATAAACACGAGAGTGTCCATTATATGAATAGTTTGGTGGGTCCATAATAAGGAAGGGGAACACCCCGAAACGGAACATGAAAATCAAATCGAGTGTCGACTATAGGATAGCAATTTTCTATTATGGACCTCTAGGGGGTCTACTATCGTACGTACTTTGGACTCCGCAAGACGCTCCGATCGAATAGAGTTCGCCGCCGTACCAAACTGACTATCTAAGTACAAAACGCTTATAAGACTGGTAGTTCTCTACGGACACGAGACCTGGACGATGCTCGTGGAGGACCAACTGGGAGTTTTTGAAAGGAAAGTGTTGCGTACCATCTATGGTGGGGTGCAGATGGCGGACGGTACGTGGAGGAGGCGAATGAACCACCAGTTGCATCAACTGTTGGGAGAACCATCCATCGTTCACACCGCGAAAATCGGAAGACTGCGGTGGGCCGGGCACGTAGCCAGAATGTCGGACAGTAATCCGGTGAAAATGGTTCTCGACAACGATCCGACGGGAACAAGAAGGCGAGGTGCACAGCGGGCAAGGTGGATCGATCAGGTGGAGGACGATTTGCGGACCCTCCGCAGACTGCGTGGTTGGCGAAGTACAGCCATGGACCGAGCTGAATGGAGAAGTCTTTTATGTGCAGCACAGGCCACTCCAGCCTTAGTCTGATAATAAACTAAAATAGAGGGTCTACTATAGCAAGTTCAGATCATCGTTGTTTGTTTATTTTCATTTCACTAATTTATTTATGCATATGTATTTTGTTTGGGTTATTTATACATTCATCCAGTTATCTCTATCGCTTTCTTCATCTGTTTCTGTTTCCTCCTCCGTTTCTTCACTGTCTGACTCATCGGCCAAACTATATAACTTGTTTGTTTCCCTTTTAAGAGCATCTCTGTCCAGAAGAAAAGTGATGAAATCTTCCCTAGTCTTGTTGAAGGATCGAAGTTCTTTTTGTAATGTTTTGAACCACGTGACGCATGGGCGGCAGGTTCTTTTAGGTCCTGACAGTTGAAGATGGTATGCAGTTTGTAGAAGATGATTATTTTCTCGTCTCATGATATGCCCCCAGTACAAAATTCTGTATATTTTTACCTTTTTTCCTATTGTTCTCTTCGAAAGCAGCTTTTTTGTCGACACGCTTTCCGTCCCACCGCAAGCTTTGTACCATTCCTGTGTAGTTTTCCTTTCGAAGTGACGTAGGGTTCTTCGGTTCCTAGCGGTAAGAGCTGTGGCGTTCAGACCGAACACTACTGTGGGCACCACTACTGATGCATAAATTCGTTTGGCGATGGACCATGGTGGTTTGTTTTTTAGAAGGAATGGGAGAATCATTTTTCCCACTTTCGTTCCGTGAAGGCACCTTTTCCTTACATTCTCCGGACGATTGAGAATTGATGTAAGGTATGCCCCCAAGTACCTAACGATGGGCCGTGCTTTCATGTCTATGTTTGCGATGCTGAAGGCTTCTTCAATCGCTGACTTTGTGCATTTAGGGTCTCGGACTAATAGCTCCGATTTTCCAGGATGTATCTCGAGTCCTACCTCCTCCAATAGCTGCTTTAGGGCTGTGCTAATTTCGTTGAGCAACTTTAGGTCATTGCAGATGATAAGAATATCATCTGCATATGCCAGGATGACAGGCAGTTTCAGAGAGCGTCCTATTCCTAACGATATCTCCGGGAACTTTAGCTTTAGCTTGCAGAGAACGTGGTGCATCAGGATTGTGAAGAGACGCGGGGATAGTGGACAGTCTTGCTTTACTCCTTTACTTTTGCTAACTCTAGGGGTCTTCAGATTTCTCCAGCGTAAACATGTTCTATCTTTAAGTTCAAGCTCAATAATCCTATTAATTATGAAATTTGGAACCTTCATGAATATTGTTACCGCTCGTCAGATCCCGACCCGACCACACAAGCGAAGAGAGATCGCCACTCGATTTCAGTACATTCAAAGTTAATTGCCTATACGTCGGGTATTAAGCCACCCGGAATGGAAATTAATTACTATGTCTGTATACTCGATTATGCATATGTACAACATGTGATAGATTTAGTTCGGAAAAGGTATTGGAGGGTAAACCGCCCCTTTTGAATGTACTGAGCTCGAGTGGCGATCGCTCTTCGCTTGTGTGGTCGGGTCGGGATCTGGCGACCAACTGGCACAACCTCACACAACCCTACTCCTACTTCATTGAGTGCCGTTGCTGAGGAAGCAAGTGTGTAGGTAGACCTGTGCGCCGGTCACATCATCGGCGGCGGCGGCGTGGTGGTCACTTTTGCCCCGGTGGCGGCGGCGCGCCGTTGACTTTGATCGGCGGCGGCGGCGGCGGCGTGAACCGGCGTGGAGGAAAAAAACAATGACTGGAAAAATCAATTTTAACTTTTTGTCTGTGCTCTGGGGTCAAATTGACCCCAAATTGAAATTGCTATAACTTTTTCAATGTTTGTCCAATTTTGGATTTTTGGGGCTGTTTCGAAAGATAATTTAATCATCTTTCAGGTCGTTATCAAAGATTGACTATTGGTGGGCGGGTACATCGCGGGGAGGGGTTTTCGTAAAAAATGGTACAAAAACAGTGATTTTTCATGCTTATTTTACTTATATCTGAAAATTCTACCCATTTTGAACTGCACCTTTTCAGGTTTGTTACGCAAGAAGGCGTGTGCTTTGACATCAGGCATTGATTAGTTTTAAGCTTGGTCGCTAGGTGGCGGTATATTTGAATTCATTATTTTAGACTACTCAAGTAATTCCGATATATGGAATTTTCCACATTGTAAATATTCTTATCGCACAAATTTGAAATTTGTAAAGATGACGTCTTTAACAAAGTTCATTTGGTGGGAATGGACTGTCATGTGACGGAATAAATAATTAGGAAATTTACAAATAGGCGGCGCTAGTGTACTTGCAATATTCTTGCATGTTTGAAATATTGCTTTAGCTTGAGATCCCTGATACCTACACCCAAGTTGTATTCGGCAACATTATTCAGGATGTCCAGGACTACAAAGCGGTGCTTAATATAATGAGCACTTCTTCCAAGATGCAGCACTAGTGAGCTGTTATATTTGAGTATACTGTTCCATGTGAGATCTGATGTATTTTGGTTTGTAGCATTTTTGGCTAACATGAATGTTGTGGTAGAGTTCATCAAAAGTTTTCTTTGTATTCAACCTGCTCGAGCGATGCTGCAAATAATAGAATGTGTTCACATAATATGTTTTAGGTCATCCAAGAAAACCCTGGAATTAAGTCCTTTGGGTCTACATGCGTAACCAAAGATCAGCCAATTTGCCGCCTATTTGTAAAATTCCCAAATATTACGTCACAAGACAGTCCATTTCCACTAGACGACCTTTGATCAAGACGCCATTTTAACAAATTTTAAATTTGTGCGATAAGAATATTTACACTGAGGAGAATTTCATACATCGGAATATTTTGAGTAGTCTAAAATAATGAATTCAAATATACCACCAGCTGGCGGCCAAGTTCTAAGCTAATCAACGCCTCATGTTAAAGCACACGCCTTGCTGCAATACCTTCTTAAAAAAGGTGCAGTTCAAAATGGGTAGAATTTTCGGATATAAGTAAAATAATCGTGAAAAATCACTGTTTTTGTACCCTTGTTCACTAAAACCCCTCCCTGCGATGTACCCACCCACCAATAGTCAATCTTGGGTTACTACCTGAAAGATGATTAAACTATCTTTCGAAACAGCCCCAAAAATCCAAAATCGGACAAACAATAAAAAAGTTATAGCAATTTCAATTTGGGGTCAATTTGACCCCAGAGCACAGACAACGTAAGATTTTTTGAGCACAGACAGAAGGTTAATGCGGGTTTTTGGATTCATGCGGTTTTGATTCACACGACAGGAATCGTCCGTATACAAATCAACTTCAGTGGATTAAAATTGCAATATTCTACGTTTGCCGATCATCAAGCAGCACATTCAAAATAGTCAATTGTCGGCGACACTAATCAATACCTGATTTCAAAATGTTATTTATGTTAAAATGTTATGATCAACATAAATAAAAATAAATACTAGCTGAGTAGGACTGGGGATGACCAACCAAATTTAAATTTTTTCCTGAAATTTGGTTAAATATGCCAAAAAGTTCTTGGTGTAGTCCCTGAAGGAATTTCTGGATGAAACTAGAATTTTTTTTAGAAAATTTCTACAGACATTTCTTAGTAAAGATCATAAGCAATTCCTTCGTAAAATTCTATGAGAATTCCTACTGAAATTTGTATAGGTATTCTTTCTAAAATCCATTCACGTTCTCTTTGGGAAATTCCTTTAGTAGAGCTAATCCTGCAGGAATTCATTCGGAAATTTATTCAACAATGAACTAATTTCCGATGGAATTCCTGAAAGAGTTTTCTAATGGAATTTCAAAACGATTTCCTGAAGTAATGTCGGATAAAGTTTTTGAAGGCAACCCGGCAACATTTTTGAAGAAATTTCCGAAAAATATGTGAGAACTGAAGGAATTCTCAAAGAAAAATCAATAGGAACCCTTCAGGAAAATTTCGAAGAAATCCTCGCAGATATTCTAAAGTCCTAACAGAATTTCAAATAAATTTTTAAAGGAGCGTTGAATGAATATCTGAAGGGATCCTAAAAAAATCAAAAGAAATGGAGAATGTCGTGAAGAAATTCCTGAGGAAAATGTCCAAAAATTTAATTCTAAATTTATCTATACCTATGATGGTCGTACACTCCGTGTTGTCCGGAGGAAAACCGAATTTAATTTCCTATTCCAGGTTGCTCGTTCTTGGGCCGCCTGTCGCCAGTCTCCCTGCACACCGGCTGCACGAGCATCTTCCTCGATTGCACACAGCCACTGAGTCCGGGGTCTACCCCGGAGCCAACGTCCTCTTCCACACTCCCGGAAGGTTTTTTGCTGGTCTCTCTACATGTTCAGCCCACTGTAATCTGCCATATTTTATCAGCCTGCCTTTGTCTGCATTTTTATAAACTTGGTACAATAGTGATTCATTCGTTCGTCTGCGCCATTTACTATTCTCCACCGCGCAGTATTTTCTGCTCAAACACTGCATCTTTTTGCCAATGTCATTTGGCTGAAAGATGTTTGGCCGAATGTACCATTTTGCCGAACAGACCATTAGACCGAAAGTCATTTGGCCGAAAGGGTCGATTGCCTGAAAGGGTCATTTGACAGAAATGGTAATTTGGCGGCCGAAAGGGTCGTTCGGGCGAAATGATCCTTTGGTCAAAAAGGTTGTTTGGCCGAAAGGGTAATTTGGCCAAAGGGTCATTTGGTCAAAGGGTAATTTGGCCAAACTGGTCTTTAGGCCGAAAGGGTCATTTGGCTGATGGGGTCATTTGGCCGAAAGGGTCATTTGGTCGAAAACGTCGTTTAGCCGTAGGAGTAATTTGGCTGAATAGGACATTTGGCCGAATAAGACATTTAGCCTAATAGGTCATTTGGCCGAATAGGTTATTTGAAAAGTGAGAAATTAGGAATGAGAAGAGAGACGTCTCAATTCTCATTCCTTATTTCTCACTTCTTACTGTAAAAAGTGAGAAGCATGAGGTGAGTAGCGAGACGTCTCACTACCCACTTCGCACTACTAACTTTTCACAGTGAGAAGTGAGAAATGGGAAGTGAGTCATCTCACGTCCCACTTTCTACAATGAGAAGATATAAATAAAGAGTAAGAAGTGAGACGTCTCACTATTCTCTTTATTATGAAAAGTGAGTTGAACTAAGTGGGTAATGAGACATCTCACTATTCATTTCATGCTTCTCATTTTTTACAACGATAAGTGGTAAATGAGGAGTGAAAAGGGAGACGTCTCAATTCTCACTGTTTACAGGGAACAGTAAGAAATGAAAGTGAGTAGTGAGATGTCTCACTCTTTTTCATTTTTCTCTTCTCACTGTAGAAATTGTGAAGCGCGAAGTGAATAGTGAGACGTCTCACTGCTCACTTCGCGCTTCTCTCTTTTTACAGTGAGAAGTGAGAAATGAGGAATGAGAATTAAGACGTCTCTCTTCGCACTCCTAATTTCTCACTTTTCAAATGACCTATTCGGTCAAATGTCTTATACGGTCAAATGTCCTATTCGGCCAAATGACCCTTTCGGCCAAAAGACCATTCCGGCCAAATGACCCTTTAGGCCAAACTACCCTTTCGGCAAAATGACCCTTTCGGCCAAATTACCCTTTCGGCCAGATTGGTTTCGGCCTAATGGTTTGTTCGGCTGAATGGGTTTCGGCCAAACGACCCTTCCCGTTTACAGAGGTAGTTTTGTCAGTGTCTGTAGGTAGCTTCCTAAAGTAACCAAAGAATTTACTGGAGGAATTTTCAAAGGATAATCCGGAAACAATCTTCAGAAATTGCCTAAGGTATATTTGAAAGAATCCCTAAGGTAATTTCAGGAAAAATGTCTTGATGCTAAGGAACCCCTAGAGGAAATTACAAAAAAAATCCAAAAAGTATCTTTCGCTGGAAATTCTCAATTAATTTTCTTTTAAGAAATTCTTAAGCAAATTTTCAAAACTTGATGAAATTTCCAAAGTAAGTCGTAATTGAATTTCTGTAGGAGTTTTAAGAGAGTTTTTGGAGGAATTCTGAAACAATTTCCTAAGGAACTCCTCAAACATTTTTCGTAGATATTTCAAACAGAGTTTGTGTAGGATTTTCAGAAGGTATATCCGTGTTCCTGAACGAAATCTTGACGGAATGTCCAAAGGAACTTGCGGAGATTTCTAAGAAAATCAGAAGTTCATTCAGGAGTTACTTTGAAAAATCTTTCAGGAGTTTCTTGGATATTCTTTCTGGAACTTGTTCAAGAATTCTTAAGGAAATTTTATCCTAGAACTTTGCAAGGTATACCAAAAGAGTTTCTGGAATTCGTTTCCGGATGAGTTTTTGTAGGACTCCCTGAGGCAAATTCCGAGGGAAACTGCTAATCGATTTCTTAGAAACATTCCAAAGGAATTCCTGGATTTATCTAGGAATTATTTCAGACATACCAGAAGGCATTTCCTCTGAAATTCTGTTAGGAATTTATTCATAACTTCCTTCAAAAATACATTCAGACATTCCTTTATGGATTTCTCTGGAAATTCCTTTAGGAAGGATTCCCGAAGAATGTTTTAAAGGAATTGCTGGTAGAAGTTCCGTAGAAGTTCCTTGAAAAGATCTAAGAAACCTAAATTAATGATTTCGTGTGTGTTACTTCTACGTGAAGTTAAACGATTTACAATGATATGGAAATGCTAATATCATCTTCCAAACTTGGACGTACATGTTCATGATAGCATTAGAGGCGAAAGTATAGAATTGATAGTTCCGTTAGGATACGGCAGGCATGAAGAATGTTTTTATAGAAGTCGATTTGAAAGCGAGCGGAGGGCAATATTTGTGATGGCACATATCACACGACCTTCCTTCTGCCAAGCTCCCGTATGAAGGGGGAGGGAAGAATATCAGTGTGGAAGCTGATATATCTCCACTGGCAAAAGGAAGGTGGTTTGCCATCGCGTGCGGAAGGATTTGCTATCGAAGGATTTGCTATCGAGTACTGTCTCCAAATTTCTAATATGACATCAGCATTTAGTCGAATAGGATTTTTATTGCACAGTTCTGTTTTCTCATTGCGTCCGTCTCGTCGCAACCAACTAACTGTGCAATAAAAATCCTATTCGACTAAATGCTGATGTCATATTAGAAATTTGGAGACAGTACTCGTCGATAGCAAATCCTTCCGCACGCGATGGCATATGAGCAAGTCAAACCACCTTCCTTTTGCCAGTGGAGATATATCAGCTTCCACACTGATATTCTTCCCTCCCCCTTCATACGGGAGCTTGGCAGAAGGAAGGTCGTGTGATATGTGCCATCACAAATATTGCCCTCCGCTCGCTTTCAAATCGACTTCTATAAAAACATTCTTCATGCCTGCCGTATCCTAACGGAACTATCAATTCTATACTTTCGCCTCTAATGCTATCATGAACATGTACGTCCAAGTTTGGAAGATGATATTTGTCAAGGCTGTCGTAGGGTCAAATAATTAGGCGAGCCGTTTTGATAGCGAATGATATTTGTATTCTGTTGTTATTATTATTGGTGTTGTTGTTGTTGCTTCAACTGTAATATAATTCAAATGGTAAGTACAATATTCCATGATAGTATTAGAAAGCTCTTACAATTCGGTGTGCCCTTTGTTTGCGCACCCTACGGTTCGATTTTACGTCCACGTGAGACAAGACCTATTCGATTTAGTTTTAGTATTTGATTATTTTTATTTAATTTCTTCTTACTTTTCTTTCTCTTTTCAGGTATCTACGGATCAACGGACTGGCGGCGGACTCGGACAACGAACTATGCTCTGGACTAAGGAATTCAATGATTAGGGCTTGAATTCAGAAACTAACCTAAACTAACCTCAATTGGTTGAGTTAATAAACTCGTCTCAAACTCAACGTATTTAACTTTCACTGTGTGAATATGGCTCAAATACACACTATTCACTATAAATTACTTATGCACTACTGCTATCCTATTTTTAGTTAAGGTTTTATTTTCCACACGCGAGCTGCACTTTGTTTTACTGCGAACTGTAAAAAGAATGAAGGGCCGGAAATGGTTTTTGACAGGTCGTCCGTCACTCGTTGACGTCTGTCACTTCGAACAACGCACCGCTTTGACAGGTTCGGCGCCGCTTTAAAAACGACGGTGGCAGGGTGGCCAGTTCACCATTTCTGCGTCAACAGTCTCCCCCGGGTGTAGTCCGGAACCTTCCGGAACTTCACGTTTTTCCTCCAAGTCTAGTAACGCCAGCCTTGTCACCGGCCTCAGCAGACTCTTCTGTCCTATCTTCACGACGGCTTGTCGATGCTGCCCATCTGCGCTCGGAATCATACGTACAATTCGTCCGCGTTCCCATCCATTACGCTTAAATGGTTCCGCGACCATCACCAAGTCTCCTGCGATCATCGTTCTGGTGTCATCGAACCATTTCGGTTGTCGACGGATCACCGGCAAGTATTCTACCAACCAGCGTTTCCAGAAAGCGTCAAGCTTGGTGCGGATTTGCTCGTGTGATTTCCCAAGAATTTTTCGGCGAACCAGCTCACTTCGCGGGCCCTCTTCGGTTTGGGTTATTGAATGCTTCACTCCACTTGAACTCAGCAACAGAAAGTGGTTCGGAGTGAGTGCTTCTGCTTCCTCGGATTCAAGTGGTAAGTACGTCAGAGGCCTTGAGTTGACTATACTTTCCGCCTCCACGACCAGTGTCTGCAGCCCCTCGTCATCCAGCTTCTCCTCGGAGTACGCTTCGCCCATCGCTGCTTTCACTGACTGCACTAAGCGTTCCCATGCCCCGCCCATATGTGGTGCTCCCGGCGGAATGAAGTTCCACTTTGTGTTGGTACTGGTGAACGTTGCTGACAGTCCCTGGCTTATCTGGTGCTGCAACACTCGATCGGCACCTTGGAAATTTGTTCCGTTGTCGCTGAAAAATTCGGCGGGTGGTCCCCGCCGACCCACGAATCGACGGACGCAGGAAATGCAGGACTCTGTGGATAACGTATAAGCGACTTCAAGATGAACGGCGCGCACTGTCAGGCATGTAAACAATGCGATCCATCGTTTGACGTTGATCTTCCCAACTTCACCAACAGTGGTCCGAAGTAGTCCACCCCGGTATACGTGAAGGCTCGTTCATGATGTGCCAGGCGCGCAGCTGGAAGTGGTGCCATTGGTGGGTTCGCCGGCCTAGCCCGACGGATTTTACAATAAGCGCAGTTACGGCTGACTTGCTTAACCACCACGCGGAGTCTAGGGATAGTGTACCGCTGACGAAGTTCGTTAACAACTGTCTCTGCGTTGCCATGGCGGAGGTGGTGGTGGTATCGATGTACAAGAAGCTCCGTTACTCGGTGTTTTCTCGGTAGGATTACGGGGTGGCGCACGTCGTAGCAGACGTCCTCTGCCGCGCCGACCCTGCCGCGCTCTCGTAACAAGCCGTGTTTATCCAAGATTGGCATCAGTCGGTAGATGGAGCTATGCTTCCCGATGATCTCCTGCCCGGTCTCGTTCGGCGCTTTGTTCGATAGTGCTGCTATCTCATCTGGATATGATTCCCGCTGTACCAACCTAAAAATGGTTTCCTCTGCTGCCCGTAGCTCTGCTTGTTGCAGTTGTCCCGTATATTTCGTACGCCTCTGGGCCGAATTGTGTATGAATCGGAGAGCGTATGCTGTTGCTCGTTGTAGGCGATCCCAGGATGAGAACCTGTCGAAATCAATCGCCGGTTGAAATGAACAGTGATGTAGAACTGGCGTACGCATTTCGTCACTAGTAGCAGTCACTGGCTCTTTCGAGCGGGGCCACTCATGTTCCGGAAGCCGTAGAAAGTCGGGTCCCTGAAACCACTTGCTGTCGTGGTGAAAGTAAGGTCCACTGCCCCATTTAGTTGCTTCATCCGCTGGGTTGGACGATGATGGCACCCATCGCCACTGACTTGCTGTTGTGTGCTCCAGAATCTCACTTACTCTGAAGGACACGAATTGCCGATAATTTCTAGGATCTGACTTGATCCAGGCCAGTGCTGTCCTGGAGTCCGTCCAAAACACTATGTCGGAGACGGGGACATCGTGGTTTTCCCTGACGAATTTCGACCATCGTACACCTAGGACACACCCTTGCAGTTCGAGTCTGGGAATCGACCACGGCTTCAGCGGGGCGACCTTTGATTTGCCTGCAATTAGGCAGCACTGCGGATCTCCGACTCTGTCGAATGTACGCAGGTAGACTGCACAAGAGTATGCTACCTCACTAGCGTCAACGAAAACGTGTATCTCGGAATTGCGGTACGTCCTCTTGTTGGCATGACGGAAATAGCATCTGGGAATCCGGACTCTGGCAATGTACTGGATCATCTGTACCCATCTCTCCCATTTTGCGAAGACGATGTCACTGACTTGCTTGCTCGTCCCACCTGTGCCTTCGCGCCACAGGTCTTGAATAAGGACCTTGCCGTGTATGATAAACGGAGAGAGCAGCCCAAAGGATCGAATAGGGTCATAACGCACCGTAATATTTGTCTCTTCGTCGGCCGTGTCGTTGTATGGATCAGCGTTTGCACCTCTTCGCTCATCTGTGTGGGAGAACTCCGTTCATCGGTTGAAGGGCTCCACAGCATTCCGAGTACCCTTTCGGATTTCGCTGCATCTACCAGGTTTAGCTGCTTGTCTGTTTCAGGTTGCACTTCACCCAGACGCTCTAGTACCGTAGCACTGTTCGACCGCCAATTGTGTAGCTGGAATCCCCCGTTATTGTGTACGTATCGTACTTCGCTTGCTATCTTTGCTGCCTCTTCTTCCGAACTGAAACTCGCCAGATAATCGTCGACGTAGTGGTCGTCGACAATCGCTTTCGCCGCTTCGGGATAAAGCTCTCGATGTTGCTCAGCGTTCCGATTTTTTACGAATTGTGCCGAAGCTGGTGAACAGGTGCTGCCAAATGTGGCGACATCCATAAAGTAGACGGTTGGCTTTTCGGACGGTTTGGCACGCCACAAAAAACGCTGGGAGCTCTTGTCTTCTTCACGGATTCGGATCTGGTGAAACATTTCCTGGATATCCGAGCTAAGTGCTACTCCATACAGCCGAAAGCGAAAAAGAACGGCCGGAAGAGAAGAGAGTTGATCGGGGCCTTTAAGAAGAGCGCTGTTCAGGGATATGCCATCCACCTTGGCCGCTGCGTCCCAGATGATACGGACTTTCCCCGGCTTCTTGGGGTTTATCACCGCTCCAACCGGAAGATACCACACTCTTCTAGGATCTGCTGCTTCCATTTCCGCTTTCGTAGCCTTGTGCGTGTAGCCCTTTGCCTCGTATTCGCGAATTTGCCGGTGGAGATTCTCCTTCAGTCCCGCATCGCGATCCATTCTGCGTTCTAGACACTCTAGTCGACGTACTGCCATGTAGTAATTGTTCGGGAATTCCACCTGGTCTTCCTTCCATATGAGGCCTGTTTCGAAATGATTTCCTATTCGCCGAGTAGTAGCTTCCATAATAGTGAGTGCTCGTTCCTCTTCTTTCGTCAGCGCGATTTCTGCCGGTCGGGCGCCAACTCCTTCAACGGCGAAAAATTCCTTCACTGCATCGTGGAGTGCTTCGTCGCAGGAACATTCACAAACGTGGAAACTGTAGGATTCTTGTTTGCTGTTTCCTCGTGGACCGTAGACGCACCAACCAAGTCTGGTTTTAACCGCCACCGGTGCTGATCCTTCACCTTCCCGTACTTTCAAAGGCAGCGCCAGGCGCAAGTTGTCTACCCCAATTAGGATCTTGGGCACTGCGTTCTGGTAGCTAGTAATAGGGATGCCTTTCAAGTGTTTGTGTAGTTGAGCTGCTTCTTCTATCTGGAAACTTTGAGCAGGGAGTCCTAGGTTGCTTACCGTTCTTGCGTTCAGCAGCTTATGCCGCTTTTGTTGACCGATTCCAGCGATCTCGATCGAAATCTGCTGCGAGCCTTTTTCTACGCGAGATGTATTCCCGGTCCACCGTAGACATAGAGGAAGGGTATTACCTTTCACACCGAGCGAGGTAACCAAATCACTTTCTACCAACGTCAGGTCAGAACCTTCATCGAGAAAGGCGAATGTGTCAATCGATCCTTTACTTCCATGTACAGTCACTGGAATGATCCGAAATAGCGTCGAAGAAGTCAGGTGGCGATGAGTATGATTTTCAGCTATCTGCATCGTGAGTTCCGACGGCTTCGGTGGACCTCTAGAAGAGTGCAGAAGCGGATGGCGGAATTGGCACCCTCCGATGTCACAGAGCTTTCGTCCGCGACACGCGCGTCTTCCGTGGCTGAATAAACAGTTCTGACACAGACCCAAGGATCGCACTCGTCTCCAGCGATCGTCGACGTGCAACTGCTTGAACGCATTGCAGTCACGCACTCGGTGTCCGCTTTTGTTGCAGTGAGTACAATCGAAGTGCTTCGGCATTTCCTTGTGTTCACGTAATGAATCCTCTGGTTTTGCAGATGCTTCCGTTGCATGAGAGTTAACAAATCCTTTGTTCTTCGGACGGTCACGAACGCTGCTCCGTTTTACCTCCGGTTCAAAGGTCACCACACTAGTTGCATCCCGTACCACTGTTGCCATATAATCACCGAAGGTTTTTAAATCGACGCATTGGAATCCTCGTTTGTATCCCGCCCACATCATTCGTTGATCCCCGGGAAGTTTCGCCACAAGCTCTTGCAGTAGCGATGGGTTCGATAGGTGAGCGCGTTCATCCGCTGCTTCGATGTGATCGCACAGTGCCTGCACCGCCATTCCGAACTCGATCAGCCCTTCCAACTTGTCGGACCTAGGAGCTGGAATTTCTCGCACCTTCCGAAGCAAAGCGTTGATCAGCAGCTCCGGACGTCCAAACCGCATACGTAGGGTCTCGATCACTTGTGGCACTGCTGCTGGAAGTACCAAGCGACTGCGAACTGTTTCGAGAGCAGGACCAGATAGGCATCGTTGTAAGCGGAGCATATTTTCTCCATCCGAAAAACCACAAGCTTCGCTTGTGTACCGGTAGTTTGAGATGAAGATCGGCCATTCAGCTGGGTCACCGGTAAATCGAGGAAGTTCCTTAGCCAGGGACTGCCTTGCTGCAAGCTGCTGCTGTGTGGGGCGAGCTGGGTCTAGCTGGGGAATCACCTGGTTTCGATGAACATTTTCGGATTGACGAGGGGACAGAGACGATTCAACCGTACGCGAGGGGAGATTACGCGTTTGCACACCGGATGAATATTGTTCAGGTTGATTGTGGTACAAAGTTGCATTGACCTGGTGCGCGAATGAATCTCGCAGCTGCTCATGGGAATTTGTAGGAGGCATACAAAACTCCCCCGGGCGCGCGTTAACTCGCAGCTGCCCTTGGGTAATTTGATTGTTGGTCGTGGGGCAATAATTGGACGCTTTCTTCTTTATAATTTTGATAGAATGGCTCAAGGCTTGACGCTTACCTGGGGGTTCCATATCATTCGGATGGATTTCAGATGATGGGTTCGTTTTACTCACCGACGGCCAGCCGGTTTGGCTTACCGCCTTCTCCAGTGGCCAGAGATGTCTCTGCGGGAAGGCCCCACCTACTGCTCCCAGTTCGCCTTCGGGAACCGACTGCAGTTTCCGATTCGCCTTAGGGATTGTGCCGGTTTGTTTTACCAAGCGCGACGGGCTCGCGTGCTTTGGTTGCTGTACATCCGCCAGATTGCTGATGTCGTTTGCTTCCGCACCGGTCTGGAACCCTTCCAGAACCTTCCGGCATAGCTCGAG
This sequence comes from Armigeres subalbatus, assembly GCF_024139115.2. Classification (NCBI taxonomy): domain Eukaryota; kingdom Metazoa; phylum Arthropoda; class Insecta; order Diptera; family Culicidae; genus Armigeres; species Armigeres subalbatus. The sequence continues at coordinate 271,567,012 of NC_085139.1, read as the reverse complement.
CTGCACATTCAAATCTGCCAGTTGGTCAGGTGTTGGATTGGCGCGACGCTCGCACTGCTCAACCCGGTTCCTGAGTTCCTGCAGTGCGACATGAGGATTCTTCTTACCTTCCAAAATCTTAACTGTGCGCGGTTCGACCGCGGTAAGAGGAATCGACACCATAACAGGAGCAGTAGAACGAGGAGTGCCAGCTGGTGGGACCGACCGACGTGTCTTCGAAGCTGTTGGAGCTCCGGGAGGGAGCGGTGTCGATTGGCGCTTGTCGCATGGAGGCGACGTCACTGCATTGCTCGCTCTGCTGTGAGTGGTTTTTGTTTCCTCTCCGCCAATTACCTTGTTGATTAGCTGCTGCTGCTCATCCAAATGACGGCGCTGCAGCTCTAGTTCCAAACGAGCGCGTTCTAGTTGTTGCCTTTCCGCCAGTTGACTAAGGCAAACTGAGAATACCGAGGTTGAGCTGGACCGACTGGATCCACTGCGTACCGAAACGACGTCTTCTTGCAGTGTGGTGCAATTGCCGCACACCCACGAGCGATTTGCGATGCTCTCGTTCACTCCGCCACAAGTGTAATGCATCCATATGTCGCATTGGTCACACTGGACCATATCCTCCGCATCGTCCGGACGTTGGCAGGCCGCACAGTTGGAGTCCTCCTCCTGCCCTTCCGCAAGGCCATCCATGTTCCTGTCCATGACCACGAATTTTGAAGTTTTTGTCAAGGCTGTCGTAGGGTCAAATAATTAGGCGAGCCGTTTTGATAGCGAACGATATTTGTATTCTGTTGTTATTATTATTGGTGTTGTTGTTGTTGTTGTTGTTGCTTCAACTGTAATATAATTCAAATGGTAAGTACAATATTCCATGATAGTATTAGAAAGCTCTTACAATTCGGTGTGCCCTTTGTTTGCGCACCCTACGGTTCGATTTTACGTCCACGTGAGACAAGACCTATTCGATTTAGTTTTAGTATTTGATTATTTTTATTTAATTTCTTCTTACTTTTCTTTCTCTTTTCAGGTATCTACGGATCAACGGACTGGCGGCGGACTCGGACAACGAACTATGCTCTGGACTAAGGAATTCAATGATTAGGGCTTGAATTCAGAAACTAACCTAAACTAACCTCAATTGGTTGAGTTAATAAACTCGTCTCAAACTCAACGTATTTAACTTTCACTGTGTGAATATGGCTCAAATACACACTATTCACTATAAATTACTTATGCACTACTGCTATCCTATTTTTAGTTAAGGTTTTATTTTCCACACGCGAGCTGCACTTTGTTTTACTGCGAACTGTAAAAAGAATGAAGGGCCGGAAATGGTTTTTGACAGGTCGTCCGTCACTCGTTGACGTCTGTCACTTCGAACAACGCACCGCTTTGACAGGTTCGGCGCCGCTTTAAAAACGACGGTGGCAGGGTGGCCAGTTCACCATTTCTGCGTCAACAATATTAGCATTTCCATATCATTCTAAGAAACCTTTTATGTAATATCTGGAAGAATTAATTTAAGGAATTCATGGAATAATTGCCGAAAAAAAAAATCATAGGAGAAATTTCCGAAGTAATTCTCAAAAAAAAAATCCGAAGGCATTGCTTAAAAAAAGTGTTGATAAACAATTTCCGAAGAAATTCATTATAGAATTTCTACAGGAATTCCTTAAGGAGTCTTGGAACGAATTTCTAGCTTATTTTTCGTAGGAATTCCATTCCATAAGGAATGTTCTAAAGAAATTCGTAAATTATGTTCTGAAGAATTTCGTAATGTAAATTCTGAAGGAATTTTCGGAGAAAAAAGAATTTCTAAAGTCACCTACAGGTTTAGGTGCTCGACTGAATGCCAAAGGCTTGGCTTAGAAGAATTCCAAAGATCAGTTAAACATTGTATGTGTTATTCTACTTGGTAGAAGAAATCCACTAGATGAAGCCTAATGCAAACTCATAAACTTATCAACCAACATATTTATTAATCCACACAATGTATTTCACCACACTGACTTAGAGACATCATCTCGTAAGGTAGATTTGAAATTGAATTCTGACGATTTCCACCTTTTCACCATTTATGAACTATCATAAGACGAGATTAGTACTATTCCAATAAACTCCACCACGTTGTATTGCTTTACAGAAACGTATTTCGTCTTCAACTATAAGGCCATCTTTAGTTTGTACTTTACTCGACTCGACTTAAGTTAATTGATTTTTTTTTATTGCGATTAGTCATCGGCGTGGCAAAATTAAGATCGGCGGCGCGCCGACCCAAAATTGTCGGCGGCGGCGGCGTGAGTAAAACCACCGGCGGCGGCGGCGCACAGGTCTATGTGTAGGAGCCGGACAATACTAAATATTCATCATACTTGGTTGGCATGTGTACAAAAAAACATATGAGATAGTTAGTACGTTTTGCGAGAGTTCGGCTGTTACCTGGTGCTGGGAATTTGGTTTCATCATTACCCGCTAAGCTGCGGAGGACGACGGAGGTCCTTCTTAGCTTAGTAGGGAAAAGCACCTGTCTAGTGTACTGGGGTCGTGGGATCAAAGCCCACCGAAGGGGCGGTTACCCTTCAATACCTTTTCCGAACTATCTATCACATGTTGTACATATGCATAATCGAGTTTCAGACATAGTAGGGGAGAACGGTCCAAAATGCACCCCTTAAGCTTTTTCGATGTTTTCGCGCATATAAACAAAAATAGGTACCTAAGCATCCCGCATAGAAAAAAAAAAAAACATTTCGTTTAATGTACTGATTATAAACTCATTTTAATACACACCGTTAACATTTACGTTGAAGTTCATTTACATTAAGACCATAATTGCTTTTCAGTTTTGGATTATGAACTACGTCATTTGCACAACAATACATATGGTTAAAGTTCGGAGGACAGTTGATGAATAATTGTATATAATCCGTCTATCGAAAGATTTTGACACTTTCCATTCCGTGCATCGGAGTGGAATAAAACACAAGTAAAAAACACAAGTTCAGTTAGAGTGTTGTAATTTAGATTCCAACCAATTGGAATGAATAATGGTAAGTTTGACTGAATTGCATTGATTATTTTCTTGCTGATTATTTGTTGCTTGTTATTTTTAAGGCTGGCTACCGAACTTGTCGCCAACCCTTTAAATTTCCGGAAGACGATTCCGGTGGACTATGGTGCACAATTTTGTTTTGAGCTCCTTGCTGGTACTCGGACAATGATCAGGATCTCCTAGAATGGGAACAGATAGGGAAACAGACGCTGTTGTGAGCCGCTTTTAACATGGAGAACAGACGCTCGATTAGATTGGCACCCCAGGAAAGGATCAAACCTCCCTATTCCATGTCAGCGTACGACCCTAGTTCCCACCAGAGTTGATGGTTACCCGATCTTCCCCAAGGTGGCTCGTACCCCAGCCAGCACAACGGGCATGCAGGAATAGGAAGGATGATAGGAATTGCTGGGTAAAAGGCTGAGGGCCGCGAGATTTGGTCAATTTATTCCTTCAGGTATACGCGAAGTACCAATGGTACGCTCTACCAAGCATTTGCCGTGATTTGAATCTCAATTTTATACGTTTGTTATGTTTGGTAACATTTATACTTATTGATAATAAACAGGATTTGAAATTAATCAGAAAGTTGATGAAAATAATTATTAAATTGAAAGAAATTGAAAATAAAAATTTGAAGCAATAATTAAACGCAAGAGGTACCGTTGCACAAATTTTCCTGATATACTCCGATTATAACTTTAAAATAAAACTTATTGTTCGAATCTCGTAAAGTGAATGATATCTCAACATTATGTTGTAGAATATGTGGAAAATTTTGTTCGAGAAAATGACGATTTTTGTATAGTAACATAACTTAACCGCCCTTTCCACATATTGTAAATTGGTGAAATACCATTTATCGTATTGTTGAAAATATTTGAGGTAGTGTAGACGTATTGTTGAAAATATTTGAGGTAGTGTAGACGTATTGTTGCGATAGATGATTCGTACTGTTTTACAAGTATTGTTTGGAATGGTTTTGAATTATATAGGAGACAGTAATGTAATAGTCCAGAACTATGTGGAATTTCAACGTATAGGTGCAAAATTTACAAACCCAGCTACATTTCACAATGATCTCTTATTCAAAACAATAAGGTTTTCATGACTTTCCAACGCATTTAAAAAAAGTTTTAAAAATAGGCCTGGGGCAAAACGCCCGAATGGTGGTCTAAAATGACTCAATTGCATGCAAAATGATGGTGAACGCATGGTTGTTTGTTTTTCTTAATGGATTGAACTACAATCTTACGGATGTGGTGGAAGAATAGCAAATCATTAAATTTGAGTAAATATGAAGGGATTTTGCTATTTTTTTCCAATGGAGCTCAATGATGGATAACTAATTATGAATTGTAATAGTAATATTCGTTCATAAATGTACTACAACAGATTATATAAGTGATTTTATGAGTGAGGCCATTTTGCCCCAGGGGTGCATTTTGGACCGTTCTCCCCTAATTAATTTCCATTCCGGGTGGCTTAATACCCTGCATATAGGCAATTAACTTTGAATGTACAAAAATATACTCCATATCCTATACCACACCGTGTGAAATTTCTATGATTCTACTTTATCGCTCGATGACAGCTGGCTGTCTTCTCCTCCACTATTACAAAACGTTAATTAGGCCGCGATAGCCGTCTCTTCGAAAACCATCCTCTAGATACAAGAAGGTTAGGTGTGCTTCGAGAAAGGTGGATTGATCATATGGAAGATGACTTGTGGATTTTTATCAGTCTGGTTAAAAACGTGCAGTTATGAGTAGAGCCTCTTTTGTGTACTGCTCATACAGGACACTCCGGCATTAGTTTGGTTATGAATAATTAAGATAAGACTAAAAGAACGTCTGAATGTAGAAAGGCTGACCAAGTTCCACAAAGGACATAAAGCCATGGAAGAGGATGAAGAAACTGCGGTTTGATGTTTACTTTCTTCTGCCACAATATAGTTACTTATTTATCTGATTTACAACTGCTAACATTTAAAGTAGATAAAGTGAAAATGAAAAATCGCACCGTTTCGTGTGGATTACACAAAATTCAAAATAGTATCATAGATAAAAGGGCACCTACCTTAGCCGTGCGGTAAGATGCGTGGCTACAAAGCAAGACCATGTCATGTTGTAGGTGACTGGGTTCGATTCCCGGTCCAGTGTAGGAAATTTTTGGATTGGAAATTTTCTCAACTTCCCTGAGCATAAATGTATCATCGTGCTAGTATAATAGTTTGTTCAATTTTTTATTTGTTTTATTGTTATACTATTGCCAGACATCGTTGTAACCTTATTACTCCTACAACCTTATATTCAAGCAACACTGAGTTTTGACAAAGCACTTCCATCATTGTTTTTATTATACAATTCGATTAAAATATCTCGGCATTGCCTTCGCTGAACCTTCCCTGATGGCGTCATCGGAAGCTCTTTCGTAAAATACACACCTCCTCGAAGTTGTTTATATGTGCCCAGACTACGCTCTACCAAACTATGGATTTCCTTCGTTTCGACATCCTTTCCGGTATTTCGAACAATAAGGGCAGCCGGTAGATCGTTCCCCGTTACAGGTATTCCAGCAACGCAAACGTTCAACACTCCCGGAATCGTCTGGATGACTCCTTCCAGCTCGCTGGGAGAAATCTGATAGTTGCCGTACTTTATGATGTCTTTAATACGATCGACCACATACAGTAAACCGTTTTCATCGATCCGTCCAATATCTCCCGAGTGCAGCCACCCTTCTTCGTCCAAAATTTCCTTCGTAGCCTCGTCGTTTCCATAGTATCTTAAGAACTGATAATCGGCTTTCACCAAGATCTCTCCTTCTTGCCCAATGTTCAACGCCTTTCCATTTGCATCCACTATCTTCGCTTGTACCAGAGGTCTAAGGTATCCAGTGGAGCCACCTTTGTATGTATCGGCATCGCTGAACGTCGCAGCACCTCCCAGTTCAGACAAACCGTACCCCACCAGACAACTGGAATGTGGCACCAGCTTATCCAGCGCGTATTTAAGTTCTGCGGACACGGCAGATCCTCCGCTGAAAAGCAATCGCATACTGGAGAAATCAGTTTGTTGAGCCCGTGGATGTTTCAACAGCTCCAAGGCCGTAGCCGGCGGGAAGAATGCCACCGTTATTCGGAATTTTTCGATGATTTCTAGTGCTAGTGCTGGCTCGAAAACGTGCCGTGTGATGACCCGTGTCGCTCCGGCGGCGGTCCCAGCTAGAAGGAAAAGTAACCCAGATAGCCAGTAGAGGGAGCTAAAGCTAAGCATGTTATCCATCGAAGATATTTCTAATAAACTGATAACATTGGCGATAATAGCGGAATGTGACAGGCATACACCCTTGGATCGTCCAGTTGTGCCAGAGGAACATACGATAACAGCAATTCTGGAAGCCGCGTCCTCAATGTGCTTTGGCCTGTGAAGCAGTTAGTCATTGGTAATTAAGATAATTCAAGGAGCTCATAGAACTTACACAAACTTATCCTCATTGCCAGTCGGCACTAGCAGTTCGTCCACGTGACTGTAACCCTCAATGCCCTTGTCACCAAAAATGAATACCTTCGGCTGGAGGTTAATCATCTCCAGTGCAGCTTTCATTTCCGGCCATGTGCCCTGATCACAGAAAACCACCGGCGATCGCGTAGTACCGAGCATATGGCTCAGATCATCCCGTTTACAGGAAGCATCCAGGGTGTTGACTGGAATTCCCAACGCAAGGCAAGCAAACATCACTGGGGCAACATTTTCCTCGTTCCGGACAGCCATGGAGAAGATGTTCTCCTGAACATAACCCATCCGTGTTAGGTTTTGTGCTACGCGGATCGTTCGAAGCAGCATCTCTTTGCCGGTTACCCGAACGCCAGTATCTGCGCAGATTTGGACTACCTGTGCGGGATTGCGAGTCAAGGTGGTTAGGATTAAGGCACCTAGCGATTGGTTTGGGTTGAAAAGGGGTTGAGTGTTGGCACCGCGCCATATCTTGGTGGAGGGATCATAGAACGTGAAGAGATCACGTGGAGATCGCATCTTGGTGTGGGTGGCTGGAAAATAATATCTAAATCAATCCTGGTTAGTAAATATTCTTTGAATAACAAAGTTAGAATTTCCTACCGGGTATTCAGTTATAGAGCTTCAGGTCGTTACTACTCGGTGCGTTTGAGTTTCGCGTTGGGATCACACTGAATCTGATGCTCAAAATAATGTTCGTTTCGGTGGGGTCATTATCTTAAATGCGTCCGTTTTGTTAGCATAGCGATAGGCTGAGAAAAACATTATCTGTACAACTGTGATGGATAACAGCCGTCACGATGATTATAACAATTATTATCATCATAAGCAGACATTATGATGTCTATAGGATTGGCTGTGTCTACAATGAGACATTTTTTATATTGTTTTAAAACTGCGGGCTTGATATCTGAATGTTTATTTAATCATTATCAGGCTAAAGCTGAAGTGGCCTGAGAAGTACGTAAAAGCCTTCGCTCATTCCATAGAAGGAGTTTAAATATTAACAGTATTACAACATTTATAACCATGGTTTTGGTAAAAACGGTGAATTGAACGCTTGTTGGGAATCGTTCGAGAATCAAAGCAGAATATTTGTTACTAGTTCCATCATTTGGTGCGAAGCGCTCGGAAATTACACATCTGACAGCTATGAGGCTTGGTTACTTGGTATTAGGATCAAATCGGTGTGTAATCGAGGGTGTTGCAGCGGCGAACAATACAGCGTTTTCAAGAAAAAAGTGTCGATGAAGGAGACATGACGGTGGATTAATACTGATGGGGAAGAGCATTTTTAACTCATCCGCAGGATGCTGTAGTAGATAAAATCAGGTCCACAATCCATCGAGAATAAAAACTACTGATTCATTTTATTGCAATGTGCGATACTGTCTATAAGTAAGTATTTCAGTATTTTAAATTCAAAGAATAAGAGATTGTCTAAATCAGATTTTGGAGAGCCATTTGTGTTAGGTGGTTTAGAATTGAGTTGGATTTGGATTTGATATGGATTTTGATATAGATTCAATTTGAATCTTCGCCATCAGGGAAGATTCAATTTAGATTGAATTTTGATTGGATGCGGTTTCGAATTCGGGTTGGATTTGGATTGGATTTGGATTGGATTTGGATGAGATTTTGTTTGGATTTCGATTGGATTTGGAATGAATTAGAATTTGATCTAGATTGATTTGCATCACATTTGAAATGAGATTTGGATTGATTTGGAATGGATTAGGAGTGGGTTTGGATTGATTTGGATTGGATTTGATTGTTATATCGATTGGATTTGGAATGAATTAGAATTTGATTTGTATTGGATTGGCATTAGATTCAAATTGGATTTGGATTGGATTTGGGTTTGATTTGTCTTAAATTTGCATTGGATTTAAATTGAATTTGGATTTAAATTTTAATTTGGATTGAATTTGGATTGCATTTGAATTGGATTTGAATCGGATTTGGTTGAGAAATCGATTGGATTTGGAATGAATTATAATTTGATTAGATTTCGATTAGATTTAAATTGGATTTGGTTGGATTTGGGTTTGATTTTTATTGGATTTGTGATGGATTTAAATTGGATTTGGATTGGATTTGATTTTGCATTTGAGTTGAATTTGGGTTGCATTTGAATTTTTTTTTGCAATGAATTTGGATTGGAATTGAATTTGATTCAATTTGGATTTGGATTAATTTTTGTATGGATTTGGATTGGATTTGGATTGGATTTGGATTGGATTTGGATTGGATTTGGATTGGATTTAGATGGGATTTGAAATAGATTCAGATTGAATTTAATTTTTTATTGGATTAAGATTATATTTGAATTGGATTTGGATTGCATTTGGATGAAATCTTGACTGAAATTCGATTGGATTTGAAATGAATTTGAATTTGATCCAGATTGGATTTGCTTTACATTTGAATTGGATATGGATTAGATTGGGATTGGATTTGGATTGGGTTTTAATTGGATTTGGATTGTATTTAGATTAGAGTAGGATTGGTTTGGATGGGATTTGGGTTGGATTTTGATTATATTTTTTTCGGATTTGGTTTGAATTGAATTGAATTGGATTTGTTTAAGATTTGAATTGGATTTGGATTGGGTTGGATTTGGGTTTGATTTAGATTGGATTTGGATTGGATTAAAATAGGATGTGGTTTGGATTTAAATTTAATTTGAATTGGAATGTCGGAAGAAAGAATAGCAAAAACAATATTCACAAAGAAAAAGAGGCCGGCGACTTCGTGGAAGGCCACGAACACGCTGGCTGCACGCGGTGGAATCGGGCCTATGGACCCTACACTACTAAAAATCCACACATATTTATTGGCAAAAATCCATAGATTTTACTTATGATGTATATCAGCGCACACATAACCATTCTCCACGCGAACTACTAATAAAATAGATATTTAAATAAACTTTATGTGTGGTCTCGAATCAGCAATTATTTAATTTATGTGTGGTTCTATATCGATTATATTAGGGTGGAGCTATTGCAAAAGTTTATAACGGCGGCTCATATATCTTATATAGATATTTTTGGCAGTGTAAACGTTCGGGGAAACTTGAATAACATCGCCTAAGACCAACGATTATGAAGCTCTACAATACGCTAGGCATAGTTGTATCGACGTTGTAGCCAACCAGGTAGGTCCATGCAGGTTGGATTGGAATTTAATTGGATTTGAATTAGATTAGGATTGGATTTGGATTGGATTTGGATTGGATTTGGATTGGATTTGAATTTGGATTTGGATTGGATTTGAATTTGTATTTAGATTGGATTTGAATTTGGATTTGGATTGGATTTGGATTGGATTTGGATTGGATTTGGATTGGATTTGGATTGGATTTGGATTGGATTTGGATTGGATTTGGATTGGATTTGGATTTGGATTGGATTTGGATTGGATTTGGATGGAATTCGGATGGGATTCGGATGGGATTCGGATTGGATTTGGATTGGATTTGGATTGGATTTGGATTGGATTTGGATTTGGATTGGATTTGAATTGAATTTGGATTGGATGGTTAGATTTGGTTGGTTTGGATTGGTTTGGATTGGATTGGTTTGGATTGGTTTGGATTGATTTTGGATTGGGTTCGGTTTGGTTTGGATTGGTTGGATTGGTTTAGATTGGTTTGGATTGGTTTGGATTTGGTTTGGATTGGTTTGGATTGGTTTGGATTGGTTTGGATTGGTTTGGATTGGTTGGATTGGTTGGATTGGTTGAGATGGGTTCGGTTGGTTGGATTGGTTTGGTTGTGTATTGGTTGGTTGGATTGGTTGGATTGGGTTCGGTTTGGTTTGGATTGGTTTGGATTGGTTTGGATTGGTTTGGATTGGTTTGGATTGGTTGGATTGGTTTGGATTGGTTTGGATTGGTTTGGATTGGTTTGGATTGGATTTGGATTGGTTTGGATTGGTTTGGATTGGATTGGATGGGGTTCGGATTGGTTTGGATGGTTTGGGATGGTTTGGATTGCGTTTGGAGTTGATTGGATTTGGATTGGACTTGGATTAGTTGGGATTGGTTGGATTGGTTGGATTGGATATGTGGATTGGATATGGATTGGTTTGGATTGGATTAGGATTGGTTTGGATTGGAATTTGGTTGGTTTGGATTGGTTTGGATTGGTTTGGTTGGTTGGATTGGATTTGGATTGGTTGGATTGGATTTGGATTGGTTTGGATTGGATTGAGATGGGATTCGGTTGGTTTGGGAATGGTTTGGGATGGTTTGGTTGCGTTTGGTTTGATTGGTTTGGATTGGACTTGGATTGAATTGGGATTGGTTTGGTTGGTTTGGTTGGTTTGGTTGGTTTGGTTGGTTTGGGTTGGTTGGATTGGTTTGGATTGGTTGGATTGGTTGGTTGGTTTGGATTGGTTTGGATTGGTTTGGTTGGTTTGGGTTTGGTTGGTTGGTTGGATTGGTTTGGTTTGGATTGGATTGGGTTTGGTTGGTTTGGTTGGTTTGGTTTGGATTGGTTTGGATTGGTTTGGATGGGTTCGGGATTCGGTTGGTTTGGATTGGTTGGTTTGGAATTGGTTTGGAATTGGTTTGGATTGTTTGGTTGGATTGGATTTGGTTGGTTTGGATTGTGTTTGGATTGGATTTGGTTGGTTTGGATTGGTTTGGATTGGTTTGGATTGGTTTGGGTTTGGATTGGTTTGGATTGGATTTGGTTGGATTGGATTTGGATTGAATTTGGATTGTTGGTTGGATTGGTTTGGATTTGGTTGGTTTGGTTGGGGTTGGTTGGGTTTGGATTGGTTTGGATTGGTTTGGATTGGTTTGGTTGGTTTGGATTTGGGTTTGGATTGGTTTGGATTGGTTTTGGTTGGTTTGGATTGGTTTGGATTTGGTTGGTTGGTTTGGTTGGATTTGGTTGGGTTTGGTTGGATTTGGTTTGGTTTGGATTGGATTTGGATTGGATTGGTTGGTTTGGTTGGTTTGGATTGGTTTGGATTTGGTTTGGATTTGGATTGGTTGATGGATTGGTTTGGGATTGGTTTGGTTTGGTTTGGATTGGATTTGGGATTGGTTGGATTGGTTTGGATTGGTTTGGATTGGTTTGGTTGGTTTGGATTGGTTTGGATTGGTTTGGTTGGTTTGGTTGGTTTGGATTGGTTTGGATTGGTTGGGTTGGTTGGTTTAGTTGGTTTGGATTGGTTTGGTTTGGATTGGATTTGGTTGGTTTGGTTGGTTTGGAATTGGATTGGTTTGGTTTGATTGGTTTGGATTGGTTTTAATTGGATTGGTTTGGATTGGTTTGGTTTGGTTGGTTTGGTTTGGATTGGACTTGGATTGGTTTGGATTGGTTTGGATTGGTTTGGATTGGTTTGGATTGGATTTGGTTTGGATTGGTTTGTTGGTTTGGATTGGATTTGGTTTGGATTGGGTTTGGATTGGATTTGGATTGGTTTGGGGTTGGTTTGGATTGGTTTGGTTTGGATTGGTTTGGAGATGGATTTGGATTGGTTTGTGTTGGATTTGGATTGGTTTGGTTTGGATATTTGGAACGGTTTAATGGTTTGGTTGTTTTGATTTGGATTTCGATTGATTTGGGAATGAACATGATCTAGATTCGATTTGCTTTACATTGGATTGGTTTGGATTGGTTTGGAATGGTTGGATTTGGATTGGTTTGGATTGTTTGGTTGGATTTGTTTGGATTGGTTTGGATTGGTTTGGATTGGTTTGGTTGGTTTGGATTTGGTTTGGTTTGATTGGTTTGGATTGGTTTTGGATTGGTTGGATTGGTTGGATTGGATTGGTTTGGATTGGTTTGGTTTGGTTTGGATTGGTTTGGATTGGTTTGGTTTGGTTGGTTTGGATTGGTTTGGATTGGTTTGGTTGGTTTGAGTTGGTTTGGATTGGTTTGGATTGGTTTGGATTGGTTTGGTTTGGATTGGTTGGATTGGTTTGGTTGGTTTGGTTGGTTTTGGATTGGATCTGGTTGGTTTGGATTGGTTTGGATTGGTTTGGTTTTGGATTGGTTTGGATTGGTTTGGATTGGTTGGTTTGGATTAGATTTGTTTGGTTTGGATTGGATTTGGAGGGGATTGGATTGGTTTTGGATTGGATTGGATTGGTTTGGATTGGTTTGGATTGGTTTGGGTTGGTTTGGTTGGTTTGGATTGGTTTGGATTGGTTTGGATTGGTTTGGATTGGATTTGGATTGGTTTGGATTGGTTTGGATTGGTTTGGATTGGTTTGGTTGGTTTGGTTGGTTTGGTTGGTTTGGATTGGTTTGGATTGGTTTGGTTTGGATTGGTTTGGATTGGTTTGGTTCGGTTTGGATTGGTTTGGATTGGTTTGGTTGGTTTGGTTTGGTTGGTTTGGTTGGGTTTGGTTGGTTGGATTGGTTGGTTGGATTTTGGTTGGTTTGGATTGGTTTGGTTTGGTTGGTTTGGATTGGTTTGGATTGGTTTGGATTGGTTTGGATTGGTTTGGTTCGGTTTGGTTCGGTTTGGATTGGATTGGGATTGGTTTGGATTGGTTTGGATTGGTTGGTTGGATTAGGTTGGTTTGGATTGGTTTGGATTTGGTTTGGTTGGTTTGATTGGTTTGGTTTGGGGATTCGGTTTGGTTGATTTGGATTGGTTTGTTGGTTTGGTTTGGTTTGGATTGGATTTGGTTGGTTTGGATTGGTTTGGATTTGATTTGGATTGGTTTGGGACTGGATTTGGTTGGTTGGATTGGATTGGTTTGATTCAGTTTGGGTTGGTTGGATTGGTTGGATTGGATTTGGATTTGGTTTGGTTGGGTTTGGTTGGATTGGATTTGGATTGGTTTGGTTTTGATTGGTTTGGTTGGTTTGGATTGGTTTGGATTGGTTTGGATTGGTGGTTGGTTTGGTTCGGATTTGGTTGGTTTGGTTTGGATTTGGTTTGGATTGGATTAGGTTGGATTTGGATTGGTGGTTGGTTTGGTTGGTTTGGATTGGTTTGGATTGGTTTGGTTTGATTGGTTTGGTTTGGTTTGATTCGGTTTGGATTGGTTTGGATTGGTTTGGGATTGGTTTGGATTGGATTTGGATTGGTTTGGATTTGATTTGGATTGGTTTGGATTGATTTGGATTGGGTTTGGATTGGTTTGGATTGGATTTGTTGGTTTGTTTGGTTGGGTTGGTTGGATTTGGTTTGGATTGGATTTGGATTGGATTTGGATTGGATTTGGATTGGATTTGGATTGGATTTGGATTGGATTTGGGTTGGTTTTGGATTGGATTTGGATTGGATTGGATTTGGATTGGATTTGAAATGGATTCGGATTGGATTTGAGTTGGATTTTTAATAGGATTGAAGTTGGTTTGGAATATCAACTTATGTTTTATGTTATTTATATTTATATAAATGTGTTATAAAGTTGATGCAGGATGTTGTTAAAATAATTCAAATTATGTTTAAAAAAAATTGCACTATTTTACCAGCCGGATCGGAAGCGAACACCATCTTTGCAGGGTTGCTGTCCGGCTTTCTTGCAACATGCCCAGCCCATTGTACCCTTCCTGCTCGTTATTCATTCTTCGCCGCCACACACCGTCTTCTTGCACAATTCGAATGTCTCTCGAATACTCCGAGTGCTTGCAGGTCCTCCTCGAGCATTGTCTATGTTTAATGTCCGTAGAGGACTACCGGTTTTATCCACGTTTTGTTCAAGACACATTTGGTGCGGTGGTGAATCTGTTTTGACCGCAGTTTCTTTTGGAGCCCGTAGTGGGTCCGACTTCCACAGATGATGCGCCTTCGTATTTCACGACTAAAATTGTTATTAGCATTTAGCAACAATCCAAGGTAGACGAATTCATCGACCACCTCGAAGGTATCCCTGTCTATCGTAACACTGCTTGTAATCAATGGACAGATGGTGCGTTGGATTTGCCGTACAGTAAAGATCTGGTCCGTTATCGAGTGGCTGTCATCGAAGCCTGCTTGATAACTTTGCAGGCGGCATTTAGGATGGTGATCGCTCGAAAGTTCTCACATTCCAGCTTATCGCCTTTCTTGTAGATGGGGCATATGGCCCCTCCTTTCCACTACTCCGATAGCTATTCTAATGCTAATTTATACAAGTAAATTTAATCTATCTTAAGGTTCAGTAACGATTGCCTTCAAAATTTTAGTGCCAATTTTCTTCAAATTCCAAAAAGGCTGCAATATTCGGTTGTGGGCACCCTTATTTGTTCGGTTGTGGACACCCTCATTTTATTGACAAATCAATCAATATTGTTGTAGCTTACTTATTTTTAATTACGTTTTTTTGCAGTTTTTTCGATTATTTGGGCATTAATTGATAGAAATAATGAGTTTAATTTACATTTTTGTTTTTTTGGGCTTGTCTAATTGTTTGGTTATTGTACACACACTTTTTGTAACTAATCGTTGACCGATTTGATTGCAAAAAGTTGTATTCAACGGGGAGTCCTGTTCTGTTATTTTCTATTGAAAATTGGTCAGATCAGACTATGGGATCAAAATTTATGGCCAAAATATTTTTTTATAATGAACGTGCAAGGCACCATTACCGCTAGGGGGATTAATCAGGTTTTTTGATCACGTGATGCATATAAATGAATGCAATAATCGTCAATGGAAAAATGTAATCCATTCAACTAATCTACAATTTTAGACCTTTTTTGTGAGTTTCCAATAAGTGCCTCCTGGCAATTAGAAAAAATAAATTATTCCGTTTCTTAAAATTTAGGTGGTTTTCATTCTTTTTCATTTTTTATTTTTAACTGAGTGTTCAAAGGTGTTCACAACCGAACCACAAAATTGAAATGCCCAAAAATGTCAATTTTGCGAAATAAAATCAATCAATAAAGTTTCCCAAATCGACGAAATCAATATATTTTTTTCGCTTGTACCTTGAACCCCCGAAAATTTGAACGGTATCTCGGGGTTGATTTTTTAATTCGAACTTCTGAACCGGTTTCTGGCTGCTCTATTTGCTGTTTTGTTTTGATTCTTTCCGTTTCACGATGTTTTCCTTTCTCAAATCAAATTTAGAAGTGTTCAAATTGAAAACGGTCAAATTCATCTAGCTTTCCAATTGTATATACACCCAACCAGTGGATGGCAGATTTTTATACAGTTCTGCATGAGAACCTTACAGAAACTGTATAATAATTGGGCAATTTTGGAAGATTTTAATACAATTATTGTATTGAAATAACACAGATTTGTATTATTTTAATACAATTTTTATATGAAAAGCTTACAGATTTTATACAATAATTTTCAGATTTGTTTTTTGGGTGTACAAATGTCGGCATAAGATAAACTAGGGCCAAAGTTATAGACAAAAAAGAAAAGGGTGCCCACAGCTTTCTAAAGTTATAGAACTCCATATATGGATCCCCAAGACCTTCTCAAGTATTCTTGAGAAGCTGATCATCAGTAAGGGTGCTATTATTAGTCTTTATATAATTACAAATATAAATAAAATTTGGATCCAGAATCTGTAAATAAATATTAAATGGTTTAATAACTATTATAAGTTCATCTCCCTTTCTCCTGTCTTTTAATTTGCATTAGAACGTTCTTCGCGGTGCGCCTCATAACCTTCCCTGATGGCGTTAGTGGTAGTTCATTGGTAAAATACACTCCACCATTCAAATGTTTATACCACGCTAGTGATTCTTTAACCTTTTCCACAATTTCTGCCGCATCTGGATTCGAAGCGGTGCCATCTTTTCGGACAACCAAAGCCGTGGGTAAATCTAAAATTTCAACCGGAACGCCAACTACGCAACAAGCTGCAACCCCTGGAATCGTCATTATTACACTCTCGATTTCACTCGGTGACACCTGGTGACCGTTGCATTTCATGATTTCTTTCTTTCGGTCTACTACGTACAGATAACCTTCCTCATCGAACCGTCCAATATCTCCCGAATGTATCCAACCTTCGCTGTCCAGGATTTCCTTAGTGGCATCGTCGTTCCCAAGATATCCGTTGAAGGCATACTCCGATCTGACCAGAATTTCTCCTTCCTGGTTAACGTCTAGCGGCTTGTTTTCATCGTCAACGATCTTAAACTCAGTTCCTGATGCCGGAAACCCAACAGAACCATCTCGGTAGAGCTGCCCATTGCTGAACGATACCGCTCGTGCTGCTTCCGAGAAACCGTACATAATTTCTAGTGATCTTCCAGGAATCAAACGTTCGAATGATCGTTTTAAGGAGCTGGGAACGAAACTGCCACCAGTCAATGGCATACGTATACTTCGCAGAACGGCAGTATTTCCCATTGGACTGTTGGCAACGGCCAGAGCTTGTGAAGTTGGAAGAAGTGCAACAGAAACGTTGAACCGCTCAATGATGTCCAAAGTTAGTTCAGCGTTGAAGGATTTGCGGGTGATTATTCGAGTGGCAGCCCAAATCGTGCTGGTCAGAAGGGCCGCCATCCCGGACAGCCAGTAGAGCGTACTGAAAGCCAGTGTTCTGTCTGTGGAAACACAGTGGAAGAAGTTGGCCACGTAGGCGATGCAAATCGAGTGCGATAAGCAGACAGCTTTGGAGCGACCGGTTGTTCCGGAGGAGCATAGGAGTACTGCTAGGTGGTTAAGTGGGTCGGGGATTTCAACTGGCCTGGACAATATATAATCCACGATTAGGTTAGAAAATTTAACAAAAAACCTAAATGGACTTACACAAACGCTTCTTCGTTATTCGTTGGCTCTAACAAAGTATTCAGATGATCGTATCCTTCGACATCTTTTTCCATCAAGAAGACTCTTGGAGAAATAGCTATTGCATCACATGCGGCAAATAAAGTATCTAAAACTTCATTTTCACAGAATATAACCTTCGGTTTCACTATTCCCAACATGTGGCTCAGATCATCCCGATCAAATGTTGGGTCTAGTGTACTAACTGGAATGCCAAGGGCAAAACATGCAAACGCCACTGAGGCTGTATGTTCCCCATTGCGAACGATCATTGCGAATTTGTCTTCTGATCCTAGTTTAGTCGCACTATATCCCAACTTGATCAAGTTTTGGGCTATCCTTATCGATCTGAGACGCATTTCAGCTCCCGTAACCTTCACTCCACTGTCGGCATTGATTTGCACCACTTTTTCTGCATTGCGCTCCAAAATTTGGAAAATTAGATCACCAAGGCTTTGATTAGGATTGAAGAATGGTTTTCGCGGTAAGCCACTCCAAACTTTGGTTGACGGATCATAGAAAGTGAAAACATCTTTCAATTGTGACATCGCTTCAACTTTACACCACTGTTAGGGTATCGATCTGTTATGAATAAGTACTAAAACAAGACTAAGTTGAAAGCAACAATATTCAATAGAGATTAATTAGCCATTAACGATGCAATGAATATGTATACAGCAGTAGAGTGCATCGATCTTGTCAGTATCCATGTTTCGCATGTGAGGATGTATCGTGTCTGTTTTTTCAAAGTCAACTGCTTATGTTCGCTCATTCATAACGCCTCGTCCCGTTATTTGTTTGAATAAGTAATTACACTAGTTGCCGCGCTTGTTCCGTGCACCGTCCGCTCAAACATGGAGGTCACTAAGGTTTAACACGGATTACACGTGTCTTCCGTGAATTAACGACGTGTCTTGAAACTGTGGAATTTTCTTGGTTCTAACATTTTCTAATTTGGCTGCAGTTTTACTGTTATGGAAACTCATATGTGGATATGTACGTTATGTGGAAGATATTGATTTGGAAAATGTATTGGAGGTAACCACTTTCCCTTCGATGGGACTCGAACCCATGACCCTACAGTACGCTAGACTGGTGCTTTAACCAACTAAGCTACGAAGGACCTCCGTCGGCCTTCGCAACCTAGCGGCTACTGAACGAGCTCGAGATTCCCAAATTGGACGCATAGTCAAATCACTCGCAATCCATTTATCAAGCCAATACTTCCACATGTGTATTGTACACGTCCACATTAGAGGAGCGTGAGTATTTAGAATGTCTGGCGGCTATACACATTCTTCATCAGCAACGGTACTGATCAAGTGCGGTTGTGTAAGCTATTTGCCAGTCGGTCGTCAAGCTCAGACCCGACCGCATTGCGTAGGCAAGAGCACGCAACTCAAGTTCAGTTCAATCAAAGGTAATTGCCTATTTCCGGGGATTAAACCACCCGACTTGGACGTTAATTTACAATGTTATGGAAACTCATATGTGGATATGTACGTTATGTGGAAGATATTGATTTGGAAAATGTATTGGAGGTGCTCTTGCCTACGCAATGCGGTCGGGTCTGAGCTTGACGACCGACTGGCAAATAGCTTACACAACCTCACTTGATCAGTACCGTTGCTGATGAAGAATGTGTATAGCCGCCAGACATTCTAAATACTCACGCTCCTCTAATGTGGACGTGTACAATACACATGTGGAAGTATTGGCTTGATAAATGGATTGCGAGTGATTTGACTATGCGTCCAATTTGGGAATCTCGAGCTCGTTCAGTAGCCGCTAGGTTGCGAAGGCCGACGGAGGTCCTTCGTAGCTTAGTTGGTTAAAGCACCAGTCTAGCGTACTGTAGGGTCATGGGTTCGAGTCCCATCGAAGGGAAAGTGGTTACCTCCAATACATTTTCCAAATCAATATCTTCCACATAACGTACATATCCACATATGAGTTTCCATAACATTGTAAATTAACGTCCAAGTCGGGTGGTTTAATCCCCGGAAATAGGCAATTACCTTTGATTGAACTGAACTTGAGTTGCGTGCTCTTGCCTACGCAATGCGGTCGGGTCTGAGCTTGACGACCGACTGGCAAATAGCTTTACAACCTCACTTGATCAGTACCGTTGCTGATGAAGAATGTATAGCCGCCAGACATTCTAAATACTCACGCTCCTCTAATGTGGACGTGTACAATACACATGTGGAAGTATTGGCTTGATAAATGGATTGCGAGTGATTTGACTATGCGTCCAATTTGGGAATCTCGAGCTCGTTCAGTAGCTGCTAGGTTGCGAAGGCCGACGGAGGTCCTTCGTAGCTTAGTTGGTTAAAGCACCAGTCTAGCGTACTGTAGGGTCATGGGTTCGAGTCCCATCGAAGGAAAGTGGTTACTCAATACATTTTCCAAATCAATATCTTCCACATAACGTACATATCCACATATGAGTTTCCATAACATTGTAAATTAACGTCCAAGTCGGGTGGTTTAATCCCCGGAAATAGGCAATTACCTTTGATTGAACTGCAGTTTTACTATTTGAAATGGGGTAAAATGACCAGTGGTAGAAACATTAGCTAAATTCTTCCTTCGTTGCTATTATGCGAGGAAGCTTTTTACGACATACTTTCACATAGTATCCGATGACAAGTTACAATTATCTTTTGCGTATTACGTATGGGGCCGTACACATATTACGTAAGCACTTATGGGGGGAGGGGGGTCGGTCAATATCTTACGCTCCATATAAATAAAAAATAATTTGTATGGAAAATATCTTACATGGGGGGAGGGGGGGTCGAAAAACCCAGAAAAAATGCTTACGTAATAAGTGTACGACCCCTATGTATATATGTAGTATACGGAAATTCAAAACATTTTTCGCAAAAATTTGACCTAATTTGTCAAATAGTACACCCAACCAGCTGTATAAAGTTTTGGCATATACAATTCTGAGCAGTTCAATACAAACATTGTATAAAACCTTACAATTTTATATCATTTCAATGCCGTATTTGTATAAAAAGTTTATTTTGTGGTTTCACCTTACAGAATTGTATACGCCAAGATTTTATTCAATAGCTGTGAGCAGTACTGCAAAAGGTCGTGATCGTCATAAGACAGAGAGCAAAGTGCCTTATTCTATTTCAGGCGACCAAATGAAAGAATCGTGGGTTCTTGAAAGTATGTTGTGCTTTATTATAAAATATTTTTTTTGTCTTTCTCGTACACCAAGGTGTAACGAAAAAGCTATATATTCACTTCCAAGACGATTTTGTGATAGAAGGTCCGGAGACCCATAGTGTTATATACCAATCGACTCAGCTCGACGAATTGAGATGATGTCTGTCTGTGGGTGTTCACCAGGAGGAACGGCTCAAACAGCGTCTGCCTGGTACCCAGCGGCTGATTAACGAAATGCTGTATCGCGTCAGCTATACCTAAGGCCCCACCAGCGTGATGTAGGTAACGCGATCCCGGTAAGGTAGCTTACTGAAGCCTCTCAAATACCACGAAAAATGGAAATAGAAGAAAAAGAGAACGTTATTTTTGGCAACCGACCCGGCAACGAAATGAAGGACAAGTTTTATGAATATCTTGATAAAGCCTATAGAGAGTGCCCAAAGCATAAAGTGAAAATGGTTATCGGAGACGCTAACGTTCAGGTCGGCAGAGAGAACTTTTTCGTACCATAATCGGTAGCGAGAGCCTTCACTCCGCTACCAATGACAACGGCCTACGGCTAGTAAATTTCGCTGCTGTCAGAGGGATGGCCATCAGTAGCACCTACTTTGCACGAAAGAATATCCGAAAGCACACCTGCTTACAACCGGATAGACCATCTTCTGGTAGATGAGCGCCATTTCTCGCACATCGGGACATTCAGAGGTCCGAACATTGACTCTGATCACTACCTCGTTGTCAGTAAAATTCGATCACGGTTGTCAACTGTATCGAACGAAAGATCACAGCGAACGATGCGTTACAATATCCAGCGATTGTCGGCGGAAGGAGTACCGACTGAGTACCGCCAGAAGCTCGACGAACGGATAAGTGCAATCAACGTTAGCGACAACATCAACGATCTATGGGAGTCGATCGATGGAGCGGTGAGCACAACAGCACGAGAAGTGGTAGGCACTGCACAGAGGCGATCCAAGACGGGTTGGTTCGATGTGGAGTGTCAGAGAGTGACAGGCGAGAAGAACGTTTCCAGAAGCCAGCAGGATGTTGGTGTCAGGTACCCGATCGAATAGAGATCGGTACAAGGAAGCAAGAGCAGCCGAAAAACAAACCCACCGCAGGAAGTAGAAAGAGTATGAAGAACAAGTGATTAGCGAGGTGCAGGAAAAATGGAGCAGAACGATATGCGGAGGTTCTATGAGTCTGTCAATGGCGTGCGGAGAAAGACAGCGCCATCTCCCATCATGTGCAACGACCAACAAGGGAATTTGCTGACAGATAAAACCGAAGTGGCTGCCAGGTGGAAGCAACACTTCGAGACTTTGTTGAACAGTGGAAGTGACGGTGCTTCGGTGAATAGAATAAATATTAGCGACGATGGACAAACTGTGGAGTTACCTATACCAGATGAGGTTAGAAAAGTGATTAAAGAGCTCAATAACAATAAGGCTACGGAGAAGAACCAGCTCCCGGCTGAACTTTTAAACATGGTAGTGAGTAGCTTTATGAAGTTCTTTAGAATAGCCTGCTAGCTGGTGGGACGGCATCAAGAGAGGGAACTTTAAGAAAGGGCACAGACTGGAGTGCTCCGAGGAATAACCCTCCTTAATTCAGCGTACAAAATTATACCCGTATCCTGTTCAACAGATTGAGACCGCTTGAAGAGTCCTTTGTCGGCGAATACCAAGTAGATTTTCGTGAAGACCGGTCAACGACGTTTACTCTGAGACAAATCCTTGATAAATTCCGGGAGTACAACTTGCAGACACATCATCTGTTTATTGACTTCAAGGCGGCATACGATTCAGTGGAGCGGAATGAATTATGGCAAATTGTGCTAGGACATGGTTTTCCGGCGAAACTGATACGGCTGATTCGTATAACGTTGGACGGATCGAGATCAAGGGTGAGGGTTGCGGATGAAATATCGACATCATTTGTTACTTTAGATGGATTGAATTGAAGCAGGGTGATAGACTCTCGAATCTACTGTTCAATACAGCGCTCGAGGGAGCGATTAGGAGAGCTGGTGTACAAATAAGCGGTACCATTATCACAAGATCGCATATGCTCCTTGGATTTGCGGACGATATCGATATTATCGGGATATTATCTCGATATTATCTCCGTGCCGTGGAAGAGGCTTTTGCGCCTTTTAAGAGGGTTGGATTGGACTCACGATCAATAGCTAATGAAGTACATGGATTCGTGGATTCATTAGTGGTGGTGGTAGTGAAATGGTGCTGGATGGTGAAAAATTTGAAGTGGTAGAAGAATTTGTGTATCTTGGAATATTAGTGATGTGCGATAATGATGTTACCCGCGAGGTGACAATACTCGGCGATAAACAGGAGAACGGTATCTGGCGGCGTCGCATGAATCACGAGGTGGACCAGGTGTATACAGGGCTGGATATTATTGGGCTTATACAACACGGCAGACTACGGTGGGCTGGACACGTTATTCGTATTCCGGAAGAACGTTAAGTGAAGATAATATTTAGTAGAGAACTCGGAAGAGGCCGCAGGCCTCGTGTAAATCCACGTACATGATGGCTTTTTGCAGTTGATGAGGACCTGAGGGCGATTGGCCCAGGTCCAAGATCGAGTCAAGTGGAGAAGAAGACTCCATTCGGCGTAGGTTCATCGAAGAGCTGTAGCCCATCAAGCATCAAGCATTGGGGGGACTTAAGGACAATCCTCACGGAATCCAAAACTGAAAGCACTCGCATTTTCAAGGGCACCCCATTCAAAACGAAAACCACGCACAACTGTCATTTTTATTATGCCACGCATGCTGAAAAACATGAAATAATAAAAATGACGGTTTTATCATTTATTTGGAATACTCATTTGCCGTAAAGCGTTATGCAACATACACACCAGTCAAGCAGTTTGACGAACATTAATTCCGCTCCCAAGAAAACGCTTCGGTTGCTGCTTTGTTTGAACGTGTGGGAAGTTGTTCGACCAACCATTTGACAGTTGGAGGCTTGGTTGGAAAAAATTAAAACGGTTTGATTTTGGTTTGAGTTGTCGGGGGTGGAGTCAAGGTTCGCCGAACATGTTTGAGCATTTGTAGTGAAGTTGCACAAACCCCCATATATTTTTTCACGGTTGGTGCTCAAGTTGGCGCTTCGGTCGTTCGTGTATGATATTGTTGGTCGAATAAATTGGTTGTTCGTGCCATTGTTGGTAAAACTTGATGGATGTTTGAATCAACGAGAGGTGAAGTCAATGTTGGTCAAACTGCTTGACCGTGTGTTCGATCCATTACGGAGCCGGGATCATGTTTTTGTGTACAGTTTTTCATGATTCTTATACACTAATGTTAGTTTTGGGGAAACGAAAAACTCGCGGTTTGGTCGAGGTTAGGGAATACTATTATACAATGGGAAAGGAAGAAAATTTAGGGTGCTTAATCAATTACAATGCTGATGTTTGCACAGTTGAAATCCTTGGCAATGTTTCACATCTGAAAAGAGACAAATATTTTATGGGAGACAGCATACCCGTAATGCTGGGTAGATACTTCTTCGTGGTGTGTTACGGGGTAAGTTCTACCATGGTCACATTGCCAGCTACAGGCACATCCTGACCCAACGAATACCTTCCCAATATCCAACTCCGTGGTACCGTCAACTGGGGGGAAGATGATCATTTTTAACATAAAACATGCAATAACAATGTGTGTTTACATTTTAAATCGAAACAAATATTTTCAAAACATG
Organism: Armigeres subalbatus; assembly: GCF_024139115.2. Lineage (NCBI taxonomy): Eukaryota > Metazoa > Arthropoda > Insecta > Diptera > Culicidae > Armigeres > Armigeres subalbatus. The sequence continues at coordinate 271,542,841 of NC_085139.1, read as the reverse complement.
TACTGCTATACGTTTCAATAATCAACAACTTTAGTTTTCTGAAATGCGTTCGCATTTATTAAAATAAATTAAATTATCACACATTTTTTGAATAATCTGGTTTGGGGTGAAGTTGATCAAGACAGCTCTACTAAAACCATTATGACCTAGTAGTCAAAATACACTAGGTTATTTGTATGAATGTTGAATTTCTTACGTAAAGAAGTCTAAGAAGTCAATATTTGAAACGAAAATAGCGTTATTTATGACTATCTCTCTCTTTCTTCCACAAAATACATTTTCATGAAGAAGGGTATAAAGATCGCTTGAAAAACCGACTTTTTATCCGAGGCTCGGAGACCCAAGTCGTATATACCAATCAACTCAGCTCGACGAACTGAGCACATGTATGTATGTGTGTGTGTGCGTGTGTGCGTGTGTGCGTATGTGTGTGCGTTACAAAAATCTCACATCAAGATCTCAGCCGTCCGTGGACCGATTTGCACGATTTTAACACTAAACGAAAGCTATGACTTTGTCATTGTACAAGTTCAATTTTTTTGCAATCGGACATTTGGTTCCAGAGATATATTAGAAATACGAACATGAAGTGTATTTTCAGAAAACTAACAAAATAATGTCACATGAATATCTCAGCCGTCTGTAAACCAATTTGCATGATTGTTCTTTAAACGAAAGCTATGACTTTGCCATTGAACCCATTGTATTTTGTTTTTGTAATTAGACATTGGGTTCCGGAGATATCTCTGAAATACGAACATAAAGCATTAGACGTATCAACTTCACACATTGGTAAAATATGTCCCAACAAGATCTCAGTCGTCCTTGGACCGATTTGTGCGATTTTATCTTTAAACGAAAGCTATGTTTTTGTCATTGGACTCATTAATTTTTTTCTGCAATCGGAAATTCGGTTTCAGAGATATCTGTGAAATACGAATATGAGACATATTTTCAGCCTACTAATGAAAAATTGTCACACCAATATCTTAGCCATCTATGACCCGATTTGAACTCTTTTGGGCTTAAACAGAAGCTGTAATATTGCCATTTAAGGTGGCAAATCAAATCTGCAGCCTTTTTGTATTTTTTAAAAAATTTTATATTTTCAGAAATATCCTTTTTTTTTATTTTGAAATCGATAAAAGCATGATAATATCAGTTATTTTATATTCAATTGAAGGTCATATGCATAGAAATTGTAATATGCACTGGGCACACACAACCATTCAAAAGTGTAAGAAGGGTTGCGTTCACTGTAGGTGGATTAAGTCAGGTTTTAATTTTCATATAGCAATTTTTATTCTATTATAACATTATATTTTTATGTTTCTTATTTTCATATTATAAAATTCTCATATTTTTATGCTTTTATATTTTTATATTATTGTATTATGTACCTTCATACTGATTTAACATTTTCATAGCCTACTACAAAACATACCGGGAAGGATAGCATCACAACCTGCCATGTATCCTTTATGTGGACGACTTCCTGGCACATAAACTGCTATCTGATAAATAACATTCTAAATAATAAATAAATTCTTTACAATTTCCAGCTTCTTCTACAAGAGGTGTACATCCCGAGTTAACTTCGGCTCCTAGTTGATGTTGTATTCTGCAAATATATATCAAATTTGATATAATTTCCTGTCATAATGTTATTCATTTCACTAGTTGTACTTATTTATATACAACTACCAAAATAAGAACTCAAAAAAACGCGGTGCGTATGGTACGGTATGTCCACGCATCCTTCAACTCCTGTAGATTCGTGATATGTATCATGTTGAAGTGAATACTTGAACACGATACATTTCTAAGGGGAAAATGGTAAATGCATCATGAAACAATCATGATTATCCTTAAACAATTGAAAAATGCTCCTTAAAAAACTGATCATTCTTCCTTAAATTATTGAACAAATTACCTTGAAATATATAAAATGCTCCGTAAACATTTGAAAAGTGTACCGTAGAAACGAAAAAAAATGTACCGTAAACAATTGAAAATGCTCCTTAGAAAATAAAGATTTGCTATTTAACTAATGATAATTGCGCAGTATATTGATATAAGAATTATTGTGAAATAGTTGAAAAAGTACCTTGAAATTGGCTGTCATAAAGTAGAATCTTGTGCACCATTGAATAGCCCCGGGAGTATGAAGCTGATTGTTTTGCTTGGTAACCCTATTCAACAGAAAAACGCCCCGAAAACTAAGGAAATTGCTCCCTAATAAGAAAAAATACTCCTTAAACCAATAAAAAATGCTCCTTAACCTGAGAAAATGATCCTAGGTCAAACCTAGGCCAGACAGTCAGGATAGCCACGATGCGAGTAGATAAACATTTAAATTCCGGTAGACTTGTCCTTATTAGATGAGCAAACTTCATACACAGTACAAACAGCACGTGCTATCAAAGCATTCACCGTCACGCTTCTTTAGGTTTATTTTTGTAAGCGCAGATTTCGACAATTTCGAGTTCCTCAAGCCGTGGGTTATTATAAGAGATATTTTAGTTACAAGATAAAAATTGTCGCTGTCGTGGCTGTCCGGAACATCTTTTGCTGGCGAGGATAGGGTGCTAAACGTCAATGAAGGAAAAATACATACGATTTGACAGTTCGGTACCCAACATGTTTCGGTCAGCAGAACAAAGGGAACCGAAGCGACAATATTTATCTTGTAACTAAGATATATTTTATGGTTATGCAGGGAAATTGATGAATAAACCTATTAGCATTATATGCAATGTGATTTTAATGAAATTCGTATCGTCAAGCATGTTTATGCGATGTGCAGTTGTATGGGACGTCTGTTTGTCTGTGAGCAGTCTGGTGCACAATTTCTTTAACAATGCTTTGCATTGCTTGTAGGCTAAGATTACATTTTGTATAATAAACTTGAGCATTTTTTTTTTTACGGAGCACTGTTTTTAGTTTAAGGTGCATTTTCTCAGGTTAAGGAGCATTTTTTATTGGTTTAAGGAGTATTTCTTCTTTTTAGGAAGCATTTTCCTTAGTTTTCGGAGCATTTTTCTGTTGAATAGGGTTACCAAGCAAAACAATTAGCTTCATACTCCAGGGGCTATACAATGGTGCATAAGATTCTACTTTATGACAGCCAATTTCAAGGTACTTTTTCAACTATTTCACAATAATTCTTATATCAATATACTGCGCAATTATCATTAGTTAAATAGCAAATCTTTGTTTTTCTAAGGAGCATTTTCAATTGTTTACGGTACATTTTTTTCGTTTCTACGGTACACTTTTCAAATGTTTACGGAGCATTTTATATATTTCAAGGTAATTTGTTCAATAATTTAAGGAAAAATGATCAGTTTTTTTAAGGAGCATTTTTCAATTGTTTAAGGATAATTTCATCTGTTTTAATGGACAATTTTTGGGCTCTGCGGCAAACACGACGCAGTGGGCCTTGCCGCTTTGAAGTTTATGTCATACCACTGGTATGCTGTGAGCCTCAATATTGACAAGAAAAATTATTAGGCGTCATCTAACTCAATGATTTTCCAGGATGCTTTCTTTGTACTGGCTGCGTTTGTGTTCGATTAGATTAGATTAGAAATATTTTATGGGAGACAGCAACGAGATGAAGACATGCGAATGGGATTTAACGTTAGACAACAATAGGAAGACATTCTTAAAGAATTTCAACATCAAAAGAGATGGATGGACGACGATTACAGTCTAACATCAGCAACTTTCCAAAAATTGTGGAAATGGAACATGTATTCGAGAAAACAGCCTCCAAAAAACTTAGACTGTCGCTAAAGATGTCGGTGAAAAAGTGTTTGGGAGGTAGGGATGCGATTTGCTCGAGAGAATAGTGTATAGCTTCTAGTTCAGCAGTATACACGGAGCTATGCTCTTCGAGCCTAAACTAGGTGTTATGAAAAACGTTGAATACATCGAAATCAGTGGAGTCATCCGAATTTGACCCATCATGAACAGGTGGCTAGGGGTGCGCTGGTAGCGATGATCCGATCGACGTCTGCTTGCTCTGAACAATTCAGTTGAACCACGGGAGACGGGGGGCAGCGAGGGCAGCGGTGATACGATGAAGCTCAGCTCGACAAATGTGCAAACATGCGATTTTTTAAAGCAAATACGCGAAAACTTATTGACGGGGATTATACGACAATTCCCCGAAAACCAATTCACTGGATGCAATTTCCCCGAATAACAATTGACCTTACCCATTCAAAAAATGTTATTCGCTCAATCGATTCTTTTGCTTTTTTAGCCTCTAACTATTTTTAAAATCGAAAACAAAATCCGAAAAAGTGTTGCACGTGTGAATCGGCCTGAAAAATTCTCCCAATGTTCGTTTAAAATCGGGTCAATCTAAAAAAACAGCGGAACCAAGCCACAAACTTTTAGACTATTGCGAAAATTGTTGATGGCAGCTCACTTTCTCTCAAATTATTTTAAAACGTTAAACGAAAAGTTACAATATTGCCTACAAATAGGGTAAATCACTACTTGGGCCTATGGACCCGATTCCCGGCTCACTGCACAGAAAACTAAGGATTCATACTTTTTGGAAGCCGTAGGTTTATGGCTGATAATTTTTAAAATGTCTTCCATTTATTTCGCACAATACTCAAAATTTTTCAACTATTTATTTCACTCCTAATTGGTCCAATTATAGAAAATAAAAATGTAGATTCCGAACATTCGCTCTCCGGTGCTACACCACTGAGCCGGAGTGAATCTTTCCATTTTTACAAAACGGTATTTTCATATAAACACCTACCTGAAAATCGTCACAGTTATCGATACAATCATTGTTTCAATCTGTTAATCACCACACAATAATTCTAAACTCGCGCACTTTGATCTTTACTATTTGTTCGTTTCACTAGAACTAATATAAACATATTAGAATACATTTAAAAATGTATCCTCAAACCGAACAAAAATTCACCTCGGCCTAAGAACTTCTAGCCGCACCGTGCTACCAGAAGGCCAGGAGTATTTTTTTAGTAGGAAAAAAGTCCTTCATCGTTCATAGGAAAACTATCTAATTAGTTGACGCTATCATGTTATTTATAATTCTCTCGATTTCAAAAAGTGAAAAAAATATAGTTTTTAAGCGTTTGGAAGTAGTTTGGATGAGTGAATATATCTTTTCAACCAAATAAAAATTATTATAAATAATACCATCTGGCATCATGTCGACGTTGAACGTGCAAATTTTTGTTTACGTCGCATTTTCTTCCGTCCCGAGAGAGAATGAGAGTAAGATGTTGAGAGATTGAGCGAAATTTTGCTTAGCCCGGGAACTGGGTTGGATGTGGGCTGGATATGCAATCGTTATGACTGAAATGAGTGCTGTACAGCTTTTTCAAACGATGTTTACCAAGAAAAGCTATTTTTAATCAGAAGTGAACCCCTTTGCAGTATTGCACGGCCCACAAAATTCAGGAAAAGTTGCTTCCTGTCATAAATATCAATTAAATAATTCAGTCGTATGCATGTTAGGCCGGAAATGGGGTAAGAAACCCTAATCCACTAAACTCAAAAATCTTCATTGAGCATTGCCAACCTCTACCGACCATAAATACAAATATGGAGAGTCAATATGAACAAATGCTAAATTATCAATCAAAGCAATCTACCATTTTTGTATACGAGGGGTCGTAAATGAGACAATAATTTTCGCTCAGGAGTCTAACAAAAGGCAAATTGCTCAATACCTATTTCTGAAAAATTCAGTCGTCACGTGGAGGATTGTGGCAATGGATGCTTTGATAACATGTGCTATTTGTTTTGTGTATTTTTTTTTACATCTATCAGAGCCTTGGAAAATGATCACGAAAGTTGTCAACAAGGCACAATAGCATCTGCTGGGTAAAATGGGTAAAATGAGCGAAAGTAACATCAATCAGAGAATCAATATAAACAAATAGAGGCCGGTGACTTCTTGGATGGCCACGAACATCCTGGCTGCGCGTGGTGGAATTGGACTTATGGAACCTGGGCGTTTATGGAACCTGGAGGAACTCAAAACCGACGATCATATATGACGGACTATACAATACGCCAGGTATAGGCGTAACGACGCTGTAGTCAGCCAGATATCCAGATACCAGGTAGTTATTTAAAAATGATATATACTTGCAAGTAATAGTTACTTTACAAGTTTTCAATATTGTGTCTTAATCTTTTTCCCCGACGACAAGCAAAACTGACGTTCCAGATCCTAACATACCTACAGCCTCCTACAGCAATCTTCCGGAGTAAGTGTAATAACTATAAAAAATATAGTAAAGTTTTTTTTCTTTATTTTGCAAATTATGTGCTGCTCTTAATAAGTAGAATTAATTTCCGCACCTCTCGCCGTAATATTTTGCCTGATGGCGTCAAAGGAAGCTTTTCTGCGAAATACACACCGCCTCTAAGATGTTTATAATCCGGCAACAGATGATTCACTCTTTCGGCTATTTCCGTTGCATCTAGATCGGCGGAGTAATTCTTTTTCCTAACAACAAGAGCCGTTGCCAGATCATTCGGCTCCCCTGGGATACCGACAACGCATACTGCTGCAACTCCTTCCATTTCTTGAATGACACTTTCAATTTCTGTCGGAGAAATCTGAAAGTTGTTATACTTGAACATGTCTTTTGCGATCCACTACATAGAGGTAACCGTCTTCATCGAATCGTCCAATGTCACCGGTATGAAGCCAGCCAGCGTTATCCAACATGTCGCTGTATGCTTGGTCATTCCCGTAATACCCCTGAAACATATATTCCGCCTTCACAGCGATCTCGCCTTCTTGACCACTTTCCAGAGGATTCCCATTGTCGTCGATGATTTTAAATTCAATACCGGCTCGCGGAAACCCGACTGATCCATCTCGATAGAGCTCCTGTTTGCTGAACGAGACCGAATAAGCAACCTCCGAGAAACCGTAAGCAACTTCCATCAATCTTCCGGGTATCAGTTTTTCAAAAGATCGCTTCAAAGACGTCGATACGGCGCTTCCACCACAGAATACGATTCGAACGCTGGAGAAGTCCGATGGTAATGCCTGTCCTTCGTGAACAATTCCATAAGCTTGAGTTGGTGTTATGCAAAGGGCCGTCACTTTGAAGTTTCTGATTAGATCTATCGCCAGCTGGGGTTGATAGGACTGACGGGTTATGATACGAGTGGCACCCATCAACGTACCGCACAGAAGGGTGATCAGTCCGGATAGCCAGTACAGCGAGCTGAATGCGAACGGTCGATCACTGGGGTGACACTCGAAAAAGTTAGCTGCATGAGCTATGCAGATCGAGTGCGACAGACAGACAGCTTTCGAGCGACCTGTGGTACCCGAAGAGCACACAAGGATGGCCAAGTGCTTGACGGGATCCGCGATCGTGGTTGGTCTGCAAAACGAAATTGTTCACGCGATATTAGATGTTTATCTACTGTCAGATGTGATCATTAAAGATGATACCTACACAAACAGTTGCTCTTGCCCAGTCGCCACCATTAGACGATCTACTTGATAGTGTCCATCCACAGAATTGCCCATAAGAATAATTCGCGGAGTTATCTCAGCCGACTTGCTAGCAGCGACCACTTCATCCAAAATGTCATTCTCACAAAAGATCACCGACGGTCGGACCGTCTTGAACATATGGCTCAAATCATCTCGTTCGAACGAAGGATCCAGCGTATTGACTGGAATGCCCAAAGCGAAACAAGCAAACAGCACCGGGGCCGTGTGCTCTCCATTTCGGACAACCATCGTGAAAATTTCCTCGGAATGAGGCATTTTCCTACCGTGACCCATTTTCATCAGGTTCTGAGCGATTCGGATCGATCGAAGGCGCAGTTCGCCCCCGGTAAGCTCAACGCCACTGTCGGCGCTAATTTGCAACACTTTTTCGTTATTGCGTTCCAGCATTTGCAGGATCAAATCGCCTAGGTTTTGGTGAGGGTTGAAGATTGGTTTCCTCCGCAGACCGCTCCAAATCTTCGTTGACGGGTCGTAGAAAGTGAGAACGTTTTTCAACGGATGCATGATCGGCAATTTAGTTAGAGCGATGTGTTCGGATAAGGAATGCAACAATGACTGGCGGGATGGTGCAGATGAGCGAGTAGTTTCATACGGCAGCTGGTATCAACTGCTGGACATACGTCCGGTGCAATGTTTTGTTTGCTTATGTGCTTTAGAGATAGTTTGTGAAATTCGTTAGCACTGGACCATATAAGGAAAACAAAGGGAGATTGCTTCAGCTGCTCTAATCTAATCTTCATTGAAAGGTTTTTCTACATTAGATGAAAGTCGAACTGCAGAGAAAATCCGAAGATAGTCCATCGCTACGTTGTGTTTGCACAACTTCGAGTTAAGGTCACTCCTGACGGAATCCAAGATTAAAAGTGCTCGCGTTTTCGGGGGCACACCACTCGATACGGAAGCAACGCACAACTGTCATTTTTATTATTTCACGCATGCTGCGACGCAGCAAAGCTAAATCAACAAAAATGACAGTTGTGCGCCGCCTCTGAATCGAGTGGTGTGCCCCTGAAAACGCGAGCACTTTTAATCTTGGATTCCGTCAGGAGTGACCTTAACTCAGCCTTATCGACTTTTGTGCAACACTAAAAGATAGAAGGGAGAAAAAATATTTGCAGCTGGAAAGCGGAAACAATGTTGATATCGTACTTCACCATCTCAGGTATGGACAAGTTTTAGTATAATTATTTACGTAATTTGCAGATAGGCTAATCTATTTTCGAACAAAAGAAAAATATATACATTTTATTACATGAAAGACTACCGTCACAATAATTTACACTTTTTCGGCTATTAATACCGTCATCGGGGGCGACAATGGGTCAAATGGGGGTGAGAATGGGTCACTGTTTCAAGTACTTCCCTCCCCTCGGATATGTGATCTTGCCGCGATGGGTGGGCTTACGCCATTAGCACTGATATGGCAACCAAAGACATATCCTGTCGTGGTAGTATCACATGTTGACTATTTTTGTTTGGTGCCGCGTCACATATCTGGCATTACTTACTTGATACTTGACTCTTCGATGAACCTACGCCGAATGGAGTATCTTTCTCCACTGGACTCGATCCTGGGCCAATCGCTTCCAGTCGCCCTGAACATTGAGCGCCCTCTTCAACTGCAAAAAGTCATCGTGTACGCGGCCTTCCACGAAGCCGGCAGCCTCTTCCGGGTTCTCTACTAAATATTATCTTTGCTTTACTTCCGGCATACGAACAACGTGTCCAGTCCACCGTAGTCTGCCGTGTTGTATAAGCTTAACAATATCCAGCCCTTTATACACCTGGTACAACTCGTGATTGCGACGTGCGACGTCGCCAGATACCGTTCTCCTGTTTACCGCCGAGTATTGTCCGCAGCACCTTACGCTCACACATTCTGAAAGCTCTCCTTTTAACGCCATGGCCGTATAAAGCCACCGGAAGAATCAGAGTAGTATACAGCGCGAATTTTGTATTCGTTTGCAGACTACGAGACATAAGCTGGTTACGAAGTCCGTAATAAGCCCTATTTGCAGCTGTAATACGTTTTTTAACCTCGCGGGTAACATCATTATCGCACGTCACTAATGTTCCAAGATACACAAATTCTTCCACCACTTCAAATTTTTCACCATCCAGCACCATTTCGCTACCACCACCACTAATGAACCCACGTTGATTGCCAGCGAGTATATTTCGATTTGCTGGTATTGATCGTGTGCAATCCTCACTGTCTCCCTCTTAAAAGGCACAAAAGCCTCTTCCATGGCACGATGATTAATCCCGATAATATCGATATCGTCCGCAAATCCCAGGAGCATATGCGACCTTGTGATAATGGTACCTCTTCTTTGCGCATCAGCTCCCCTAATCGCTCTCTCGAGCATTATATTGAACAGTAGAATCGAGAGTGCATCACCATGCTTTAATCCGTCTAAGGTAATGAAAAATCCCATCAGAAATGTCTACTATTGTACTATTGTACAATATGTCATTCTAAATCTTTCTTGTAGAATTTTCTGAAGGATTTTTTTATTGAATCGAAAGAGTTTTGATAAATATCGGAAGGAATAAAAAATGATTTGAAGTCATATCTGGTTAATTCCCCATGAATAATTTGTAATACTGGAGGAACTTTGAAGAAGCTGATTCCAGAAGTAATTCTGATCAAACGGAGGGTCTGCAAATCGACCTGATCGAACCACCTGTACACCTCGTCTTATTGTGCGACGTAGGATCACTATCGAGAACCATTTTCAACGGATTACTGTCCGACATTCTGAAGACGTGCCCTGCCCACCGGCAACCGTTTGTAGCAAAACGCGCCTGTTGGGTAGGACTCCAATCATATCTGACACGATGACCTCCGGCGAGACTGAAGGTTTGGAGTCTGAATCTGAATTCCCAGCGAAAATGCCAAGGGGGTACCAGGAACAATGCCAAGGTCAAGAAGGCACTTTCGGATAAAATATAAACATATACTACACGACCAGCTCGTCATTGATTATTAATTTTTGCTGCATAGTACAAGCGTTTATTTTCATGATGTTATGCACTATTTAGGATGTTACACTTTTCTTCCTTGCATTCCGGTCAAGAGACGGGTTGCAATTTATCAGCGCAACATTATCAGACCAATAAAAAAAAAACTCATTTAAAACTATTCTGCAGGTGTTGTTATATGAGTAAAAGCAATTCGATTGCTGTGGTTCAACAGCTCTAAGGTAAATTATCATAGGGTTGTTTATTGCCATTTTTTAGGTGTGTGAATAAGTTTCGAGGGATTCCATTGTTTAAGGAGATCGTAAGTGATGTACACCTCTCTTTTGTTCCATTCCTTTTCTAAACATCTGTGATGGATATAAATCTTTTCGTCTCCACCCTGTTATAGCTATAATTTTCTCCATTTGTTGTGTGTATCAAAAATATATATAACAAAGGGTTCTAACTACTACACATTAATTCTTTACATTCAATCTCTTTCTAACAAACATTTGTCTCTTTCCCTGTTGATGCTACAAGATGACTGCTATTTCTTTTGTTACTTTTAAGGAGTACTAAGCAAAGGTTACAGATTTAACCAACACCGAACGAAGAGTTCTAGCAGGGTGTGTGTATGTGCGTATGAGTGTTTAATTTGAATGGGATCAACCCAACATAGTTCTGCATCTGATTTATTCTTCAGAGTGTATGAGTGCGATTGTTTGCTGCTCAATTGTTGGAGTTGTTGGTTTTCCGTGTATTTGTGTGTATGTGCGTTTCGCTGTTTTGCATCTAACCTATAACTAGTATTTTTCTAGCTCAATGAAAAATAAGAAAGGTTGCAAGAACAAAAGCAAATGTTTCCCATGCGACGCAGAAGAACAAGGAACCACTCTCTTTTCGCTGTCTCTATCAATCTGAAGAAAACATGTTGCTACCATTTTATGTTTATATGGGCGGCTACTATCTCTAGTATTCATATATTTCTATTTAACAAAAAACATAAATTCCTTACTGACGACGGATCACAATCACAATCTTTTCGAGTCTCTCTCTCTTGGTTGGCGGTTTTATCGGACAAAACTTTCCTTAAGGCAGCTTTCGCTCGTATTTCTCCTAAAGTTACATTAAAAAACTATCTCTGCCAGATGGAATCTTCACTGTGGTGCAACTTGCTCTGTTGGTGTTTTACTAATACGCGCTTATCCAATGTTACTCCTTAACTGCTTACGATGGTCCTAATCCTATACTTTTTAGCTGCGAGCGAATAAATCCATAAACATAAATAGTCAAATAATATTAAAAACAAATAAATTAAAAATAAAACAATTTTACTGTTAGAAGCTTTCTGGAAGCAGTTTTCGATGAGTAATTTTCTCAAAGTGTAGCATTGTAACAACATGCAGCGGATTAAAAAACTAAGGGAGGGCCAGGAGGTATACCTTTTTTGGCGAAGGCAGAAATCTGGTTTGTTTTCTACTTTCAACTAATTGACTTTATATATTTTTCGAAGAACGAACAAGTGGGACGAGGAATTCAAGAAACTACGACGCAGCGAGGTTTCCCTAACTCAACTAATTGACACTACCCCAGCTTTTCGTATTTTAATAACTGAAGTGCACAGCGGTGGATAAAGTGAGAATAGTGGGGGTTTGCCGAATTTCCCCTCCTGGTTTCAATCCTCATTTTTTGAAACGTCGGTAAATCGATTGTACGGCCAATATGTAAAAGGCACCATTTCCAATCGGACTTTCGCATTTACAACCATATCTTCAACATCCAACAGTGGCGCAATCCCGGCTTTTTCGCTGCAATTAAAGTTTTGTTTTGAAAAGGTAAAAAAGAAATGTTAGCAATAAACGTGACAATATATAAAACCTACTATGGACTATGGAAAATTAAATTTTAGTGTGTAATTCATTTTAAAATGTTCTATTTGTCCAAAATGGCGTAGAGAGAACTAAAAATGTTTTTCATTTTTTTTTCAAGTGATTCCGGATATAAAGGGGTATCTGTTTTTCATTATTAATAATATGCTCCTACTATCAACAACATTTATTCACTAGAAACAGGAAATTTAGAGCTCCAAATTTGTGTCGTGTTTTGTTTGTTTATCCGACATTAACTTACTGCTGAAAAAATCCACAAACATGCGAAATAAAACAATTTGCGCACCAATTCTTTGTTTTCGAAGATGGTATTGATTTGGGTACATGGTATGTAATTCGAAGGGAGCAGCTCCCCTATTTCATCATTTTCTGTTCAACTTATTCGAGATTTTAACATGAGTTTTCGATCCGTATAGTATAGTATTGTACCAAAATGAAAAAGAATCCATAATGTTCGATAATGTTTTTAAATGAAATTGATTGGTATTTGACACTTATGGGTTTTCAAGTCTTCTATTTAAAGGTTTCCGGTTTTGAGGTGGTGAGCCAACAAACCTTTTACGTATACTTAGTATGCGAGAAAGGCAAAAAACCTAAGAGCTATATGGAATGGATGAAACAAGAAATTAGAAACAAACATTAGAATAGGGAATGAGTAGATGGCCGTGGACCCCGTGCGTATAATGGACCCCCTAGACAAAATCCCAAATTAAACGCTGGAATCGACTTCGCTGTTCAGCATGATAACTTCCGTCGGGTGAAAGCTGCTTCACGTAACAGGACAGCAGTTCCATACGATTCGTTGAAGAGACAGGAAGCAAAAGATTCCAGTTATATTAACTAATTTTGTAAATGTAAAATATGTTAAAAGGGTCCATTACTAGCACACAAGGGGGTCCATTACAGGCACCCAAAGACATGTGGGAATGAAACATGTTGATCAAATGGAGGGACCAGAATATGTATATAAATAAACTCGACGATGCGTCTTATGGACCCAGGGTGGATAATAGGTAAGCTGTTTTAAATGTTTGGCTTAAGCACGAATTTGTTTCATGTACGAAACACGATGCTGGTACCAGTTGGCTTGATCATCTGGCGCAGCAAAAACCTACAAAGATTTGTCAAGAGGCTCGCTCTGGCTGAGCGACTGAAGTAAATTTTAGTCGTAAGAAGGTCCATTACTACCCGAGCAGCTGAAGTCAGACTAAAATGGTATTGCAGCAACTTGATAGTGACCAAAATCTAGTCGCATATCCGTTGCAGTAAACTATGTGGGACATGTGTGCTACTTGGGTAGGCCGCTCACTCCCCTAATATGTAGGCTAGGATTTTTGTAAAGAAATTAGGATGAAACATGTAACGAACGCTTTCGCAACACTACCCTACAATGCAATGTACCATGCGCCCCATATGCTTTAAGCTCCTATCGTGCTGCCGTCGTGACTCAAAATTGCAAAATAGTTGCCATAAAACTATTCTATTACACTCAAATAAAAAAAAATGACGATTCTTTGTTGCCGGAAAACTAACGAAAAGTCTTTGAAAACAATCGGCTGCAATTTATTGTTAACACACTCAAGATAATCCAAATACTAAATTTTGCGATACTCCAAAAGGATGAGTTAAAAGTGCGATTTGTTTCTATTTGTTTTCTATTTTAAGTATGAGCAAGAGACTGGCCCTGGAAACAAAATGTTTTCGATTTATACGGGATACCCCCTTTCCTGGTTGTTGGCTTTGCGTGATGTGCACATGGGGTACGTGCTGTTAGTAAATGAGATGTGAACAGTCACTGCATTCAAATATGCATCGCCATCTATAACGCAGCAGGCAATGCAATTGCCTGAGGTGTAGGTAACTTAAGGCTCCGTCAGACTTTGCAAGCAAATCGCTCGTGTGAGCGAATGATTTCTGAGAGCACTTGCTGTTGCAGTCACACGTAGCAGCTTTTCACTTTCAGCAAATGTCAGATTTACTTTCGTACAAATATAAACAAAAATCTAATTCCATTCCTATTTTTGCAGTGCAACACTGCCACCTGAAAACTCTTTCCTTTTGCAGGCAAACATTTTTCTGCCGCTTGTATTTTTATTGTGGTTTGAAGTTACATCGTTGAACACTATTTTCCTAGAAACTAGATCTTATTAAAAATTGAATGCGGTCGGTTGCGTTAAGATCCGTTGAAAAACATCCGAGATATGGTCATTTTAGTAAACCTGTTTCCGGATACTATGGTCAATTATGTAAGTATATCCTACCAATCACGTATATATTATCCGGTACCATATCAATATTGGTATTAAATTTCAAGATTTTTCATGGAGATGCTTCAGCATATTCAACATATTCAGGACGATCAGTTGCCCTGAGCACTCTGTAGTAGGTTCCAGGTGCCCCGAGGAAGTGGCCAATTCGAAAAACGTTCAGAACCCTATCAATATGGGTATCAAACTTAAGATTTTTCATGGAGGTGCTTCAGGAAGCATATTCAGGACGATCAGTGGCCTGACCACTCTGTAGTAGGTTCCAGGTGCCCCGGGGCAGTGGCCAATTTGAAAACGTTCAAGAACCCTATCAATATGGGTATCAAACTACGATTTTCCATGGAGATGCTTCAGGAAGCATATTCAGGACGATCAGTTCACCTGACCGCTCTGTAGTAGGTTCAGGTGCCCTGGGGGAAGTGGCCAATTTGAAAAATGTTCAGAACCCTATCAATATGGGTATCAAACTTCAAGATTTTTCATAGAGATGCTTCAGGAAGCATATTCAAGACGATCAGTGGCCCTGAACACTCTGTAGCAGGTTCCAGGTGCCCCGGGGGAAGTGGCCAATTTGAAAAACTTTCAGAACCCTAACAATATGGGTATCAAACTTCAAGATTTTTCATGGAGATGCTTCAGGAAGCATATTCAGGACGATCAGTTGCCCTGTCCACTCTGTAGTAGGTTCCAAGTGTCCCAGGGAAAGTGGCCAATTTGAAAAACGTTCAGAACCCTATGAATATGGGTATCAAACTTCATGATTTTTCATGAAGATGCTTCAGGAAGCATATTCAGGACGATCAGTTACCCTGGCCACTCTGTAGTAGGTTCCAAGTGTCCCGGGGAAGTGGCCAATTTGAAAACGTTCAGAACCATATCAATATGGGTATCAAACTTCAAGATTTTTCAGGTGATACTTCTAAATGCATTTTAAGAACCAGCAGCTATCATGACCACTCTGTAGTAGGTTTCAGGTGTCTTGGGGAAGTGACCAATTTGCAAAATGTTCGAAACCATATCATCATAGGTATCAAAGTTCAAGGTTTTTCATGGAGGTGCTTTTGGACTCTCCTGTCGAATAGGTTCGCCGCCGCACGAAGTTGACCATCTACAAAACGCTCATTAAACTGAATTCGGCCTCTATGGCCACGAAAGTTGGACGTTGCTGGCAGAAGGACCAACGCACCCTTGGTTTCGAATGGAAGGTGTTGCGGACCATCTATGGTGGGGTGCAGGTGGAAGCCAATGGAGGGTGGTGGTGGAGGCCAATGAACCACAAGTTGTAACTGTTAGGAGAACTACCCACACGGTCTGTTTTTCATTTGATGGTTAGGTGCTGCCGATGATGGAATCGGTCTTTCCTGTAGGGAATATAATCTTTCAGGATTATAACGCTCCGATGCAGCGAAGATCATCAATACGTATCACTCGCATATCCGAAAAAAAACAAAGCCAAAGCCGCTGTGACTTTCGCTACATAAAGCCGGCTCCATTCTACTCGATCCATGGCCTCGACGTCTGCGAAGATCCGCATGGCCGTGTTCCACTTAGTCGATCCACCGTGACCGCTGCACGCCTCTTCTGCTTGTACCAGTCGGATTATTATCGAAGCATCATCTCCAATCAGGTTGTCGTCTGACATTCTGGCTTTTGCCCGGCCCACCGTAACCGCCAAAACATTACCGTGTGGGTAGTTCTCCTAACAGTTACAACTCGTGGTTCATTTGCCTCCACCACCACCTCCATTGTCTTCCATCTGCACCCCACCATAAATGGTCCGCAACACCTTCCATTCGGAAACTCCAAGGGCGCGTTGGTCCTTCGCATCAACGTCCAACTTTCGTGGCCATAGAGGAAGACCAGTCTAATAAGCGTTTTGTAGATGGTCAACTTCGTGCTGCGGTGAACTCTATTCGACAGGAGAGTGCAAAAGCATCTCCATGAAAAACCTTGAACTTTTATATTCATTTTGATATGGTTTCGAACATTTTGCAAATTCGCCATTTCCCCAAGACACCTAGAACCTACAACAGAGTGGTCATGACAGCTGCTGTTTTTCAAATTGGCCTCTCCCCCGGGGCACCTGGAACCTACTACAGAGCGGTCAGGGCAACTAGTCGTCCTGAATATGCTTCCTGAAGCATCTCCATGAAACATCTTGAAGTTTGATACCCATATTGATAGGGTTCTGAACGTTTTTCGAATTAGCCACTTCCCCAGGGGCACCCTGGAATCTACTACAAAGTGCTCAAGGGCAACTGATTATCCTGAATATGCTTCCTGAAGCATCTCCATGAAAAAATCTTGAAGTTTGATACCAATATTGATATGGTACCGGATAATATATACGTGATTGGAAGGATATACATAATTGACCATAGTATCCGGAAACAAGTTTACTAAAATGGCCATATCTTGGATGTTTTCAACGGATCTTAGCGCAACCGCCGCATTCAATTTTCAATAAGATCTAGTTTCTGGGAAAATAGTGTTTATCGATGTAACTTCAAACCACACAAAAAATACGAGCAGCAGAAAATGTGTTTTGACATAGCCTCCGAAAATCCGGAACATCTCCGGTGTCCGGTGGCCAATATTCGTGACCGTACATGTTCCCAAATCTTGACTAAATTTGCCGTCAGAATGCTTCGGTTTTGTCAATTTCATCAATTTTTCGAAAAGTTATAAGGATTTGAATTTGGGCCAAATTTTGCCTAACCCCTGTAGGTACCCAAGATGGGGAAGGTCATTTGGCCGAAACCCATTCAGCCGAAAGCCATTTGGCCGAATGCCACTAGTAAGTAGTGGCGCGAAGCGCAATAGTAAATAGTGAGACGTCTCCCTTTCTACCAAACGACCCTTTCTACTAAACGACCATTTCTGCCAAATGACCCTTTCTGCCAAATGACCCTTTCGGCCAAACGACCCTTTCGGCCAACGGACCCTTTCGGCCAAATGACCTTTTCAGCCAAGTGACCCTTTCGGCCCAACGATACTTTCGGCCAAACGATCTTTTGGCCAAATTACTTTCGGCCTAATGGTCTGTTCAGCAAAATGGTATATTCGGCCAAACAACTTTCGGCCTAGTGGCATTCGGCCAAATGGGTTTCAGTCAAATGACTCTTCCCCAGGATCCCTACTCCCGACCACACCATTCATCACCATAACTAAAACGGAAGGAATTGTTGATATGGTACTTATTTTACGAGATGCCATTGCCACGTTCATAAGCACCTTTGCGTTTGGCATTGAGGAAGGCATTCGTTGGGTCAAGATTTGTCTGATGCTGGCAATGTGAGCAAGGTAAATCTTACTTCTTACTCCAAGGTAAAACTTACACCACGTAAAGGTGTCTACCATGCGTTACAGGTCGATATTCAGAGAATATTTTTTACATCAAAGACAAGATCCTGGCGGATGCCGCGTCTCTGTGCGATATAGAATGGGTCCTACGGGAACCGATCCGTTTAGTTACGTTTCAGTGATGGCAAAGAAATGATACTGGATTTGCGATCGAGCCTCAACCAAATCAACTTAATCGAAGATTTGAGAACTTAAGTCACTGCTAGATGTGCTGTCCTTGGGTGGCGACTAGAGTGGGGCGTCATGGTCATTTTTTCAAATCAATGGTTTTTCGAAGCCATTCTGGGTCCTGAACAAGTGTGCCGAATTTGGGACCAATTGGTTGCTTCCTCGCTTTCCGCATCGCGTTTGAAGTTTATATGGAAATTAGTATGGGAGAAGGCATAATTTTGCATTTCTACTACTAGATGTTTCAATTTATTGTAAACCAAGTGACACATTGCGTTAAAGTATAACCCAAAGGATGCCGAAAAACTTTGCTGAAGAAGGCACGTTGCTGGAACGCCCACGAAAAAAGTTATAACGCTTCGAAGATTGAGTGTTCAAATCATATGCAAAAAATCGTTTATTCTGCCAGCACTGCTGAACTACGTAGACCAATAATTTAACTGAGTGTTATTTCAAAATAATTGATCCTACTGGGCTGTAGAGCAAATGGGAGCTATCTGGAATCATTTCACAAAGAAAAAAACCGACAAGACTGAAGATGGGTTTTGCCCTTCGATAACCGATAACCGTCCGGTAGTGCTGGCAGAAACATTGATTTTTTGCATATGGTTTGAACAATCAATTTTCGAAACGTAATAACATTTTTTGTAGACCTTCCAGCTATGTACCTTCTTCAGCAAAGTCTTTCGGCATCTTTCAGACTATATGCTAACGTATTGAGTCACGTGATTGATGATAAATTGAAGCCGCTAATAACAAAAATGTAAAAAAGTACGTTTTCCCATACTAATCTCCATGTAAATTTAAAACGCGATGCGGCATGCGAGGTCGCAACCAATCGAGCCCATATTTTGCACAGTTGATTAAAGATCCCAAAACGATTCAGAAAAACCTTGATCTCACTTTATCGGACGAAATTTTGCGATTTTCCTTACAACTGCGCCCCACTCTAGTGGCGACTCATTTTGAAAATAAAAATTCCCTGATTTTTTCTGGTATTTTTTTCCAGGATTTTCGTAAAATTTCCAGGATCTGTCTGACTTTTATATACCTGGAAGTTACAGAACCGATCCGGTACGAGACCCTCCAACATCTGAAAAGGGAAATCCCCATACAAATGAAACACATTTCTACTTAACACGAAAATAATTCGTGCAAATGGAATGAGATTTGATTTATGGAGATTCTTGTAGACAAGAAATGCCTACTATAAAGCTTGAGACCCCCTAACCGTCTTCTGAATAAATTGAATGTAAAAACAAGTTTCAGAGTATTAATCAATATTGGGCAAGACCAAGTATAATTAAGTTTGAAAAGTACATAGAAAATTGATAATTATTGAAGTGATTATCATTATAACAGAAGTGCCGGTCAATCAGTTAAGTGAATAATCAGTAAGAACGTTGTTCTCTCTAAAGATGACTGGTACAATAATTTTGAAACTATGAATATTTGATAACATTGAATGTTTGAATTTATTCCTGGCATTCTTTATTCCGTTTCAAGCATTATGAACCTTTAATTGTATTTAATCGTCTGGAAATTGTTTAGTAATTTACTGGGAAATACTATAGAAATTTTTGAAATATTTTCTGAAACATCGTATATTGTCTTCAAAATTCAGGAATTCTTAGGAAATTTCATCCAGGAGTTCCTTCAGAAACTTCTCTTAGAATTTCTTGAAAAAATCATCAAGGAATTATTTTAGAAATTCATCCAGGAGTTCTAATAGGGAATCCTGCAGACATTTTTGAAAATACCTTGTAGAATTCTTTAAAAAAATCATTCAAAAAATCTTTCAAGCGTTCTAGCAGAATTCATTCTAATACTCCTCCGGAAATTCCTTAAAAAATCCTTAGGTAATTCGTTAAAGAATTCTTCTAGCAATTTTTTATGAAATTCTTTTAGAAATTATTTGAAAAAACATTAAGGAAAAAATCCTTCAGAGTTTCCTTCAGAATTCTTTCTGCGAATTAGTTTAGATATTGTTTAAAATATCCGTCAAAAATTGTTTCAGAATTCTGCCGAAAATTCCTCCAGGTATTCCACTGAAAACCCGTACATCAATTCTTTTCCTTCAAGCTCCTTTAGACCTTTCTTTTGGAAATTCTTTTTGGAAAGTCTTTCGGAAATTCCTTCAGAAAATCCATTCTATGAGGAATTCATTCGAAAATTCCTTTAGGAATTCCTTAGTAATATTTGCAAAAAAATAATCTTCCGGAATGCCTCTTCAACAATTACTTCAGGAGAAATTTTCAAAGGAAATTCTGAATTAATTTTTAAAGAGTTTTTAAAGTAATTTTGGAATTATTTTCAGAGAAATTCATGGAGATATTTTTAAAGGATTTTTTTTAAACAAATATCCTAAGGATGTTTCCATTGAATTATTGAAGTAATATCTGATAGAATTCCTGAAGGAAAATAAAAAAAATCCGTACGAAAATTCTAAAGGAATACCTGTATGAGACAATTCGAATGAATTTCTGAAAGAATTTATAAAAGAAATCGTTGGAGAAACTTTCAAAATTATTTCTAGCTGAATTTTCTAGAGGAATTTTTGGCAGTTTTCAAAAGAAAAAAGGAAGATATTTTGAAAGGAGGCTTGAGGTGATTGTTGAAAAAATTCCTAAAGAAATTTCCAGAATTCTTTCTATCAAATTTCCAACGTAATTGCTAAATACCTCCAGAAATTGCCTCGACAATTTTTCCACGAACTGCTTCGAAAATTCATCTAAAGTTTATTAAAATCAAAATTAATATCAGAATTCAAAATTTACAGAAATATTGAGTACACATTCAAATATAATGAAAAATATTCAATTTGGTGGGTCATGTGCCCCATCGTGCACCAGTTTAACTCCGCCAGTGTTCAAGCCCACAAGAAACAAAATATATCCTTCTTGAGTTTCATTTCTATTGCTGATTTCCCTGATTGAACCAAGAATTCCCTGTTTTTTTCAGGTTGATAATAATTCCATGATAATTCGAGGCTTTCCAGGTTTTTCCAGGTAGTCGACACCATGTGTCTTCCTAGATCAATAAGGTAGTTCAGTTTGATTGGGGAGAACTGAAGAATCCGTCTGCAAATGCGTCAAATAAAAATAGACATTTTTTTCAGATACGGAGAGCTATAGGTAAGCCGTAGAAAGTAGTTCGTGTCCTCAAATCGGACGTTTCCAAGTGCTTGCAATCTTGGCTCAGGGTTCGATCACTTCCAACTTCTTTTCCAACCCCTCCACCAGCTTGATGTGGGTTGCACGTTTGCCTTCGATTCTGTCCTTATTCTTGAAATACTTTTGCAGACAGTAAATCTGTTTTTTGCCTCATACAACAAAGTTGTACCGAAAGGCTATCCCACAGTATCATATCTGAGCAAATGTCTGTATGTCCGTGTGTATGTGTGTGCACAAAAGCTTAGAAAAACATTAAATAACATAATAACATATAGTAATCCTTAGCCGATTTTCTGGCAACAAGTGGCCTAGTTGATCACTATTGAATTTGATAACGATCGACTGTTGCGTTTAAAAGTTATCATGAAGATGGTACATTGACATATATTAGTTAGTTAGTTAGTAAGTTAGTTTTTTTATTGGCGGAACGGAGCTCAAGCAGTTTTAGCATCCGCTTGTTAGGCGGTTCCAGATCGAAGGTAGGAGATGAGACACTGGTATCAAATTTCAAATAGACGAGAAAAAATAATTCTGTTCATTGAAGGCTTTTAATTCGCTTCTGATTTCCTTTCTGACGATCATGGTTAATGGTCAGTTTCAACTAACATAGGCTCTGTCTCAACCGTATATAAAAAATCAATCCGCTTTCCGTTTCAAAAATGTTCATGCTGCTTCACTTAATAAAATTAAAAAAAAAAAGATCTTTACAAAAGCAAAGTAAACTTTCGTGACCCATACATATGAAAAAAAAAAAAAAGTTGCGTTGATCGCATTTAGAAAACCTGACTTCGATCACTAAGGCAATTTTGACAGGCATGTGGTGGATTGAGGCGATGAAAGCTTTGATAACACGTGCTTTTATGTTGCAGATAAATTGTGCTCAAAAAATATATCAAAAGTAGTCATTTTATTATGAGGAACAAAATATTCAAGCAAGAAACACAAATGTTTTGACCCGGGCTGACACGAAATGTATCTGGTCACTTTACATTTAAAACATATAAAAAAATTGTTATCCATTTCCCATTTTAGCTTCTCTGTCACGAAACAGACGTAATGAACGAACTAACCGATGCATGCTGCCCATTCGTTCCGTCATCCAACTACCATTATCAATTGGATAATGGATTCATAAACAAGCTGCCGAAATTATTCAATCAACGTTTATTGAATTTTGATGTAGGAAACATATAGCAAAAGTATATTGAAACAACCTTACCAAATTAATTCATTTCAAATTTCCACATTTTTGCACCGATTGACGCATGTTTCTTTGCATAAATCACACAACCGCACTGTTTTCTCGACAGAACACGTCGGTATATATCCGGTAGTTTGCGATTTTTGCGTTATGAAATTTGTGAATGGGCCCTTCCTTAGAGGTTAAAAACGCCTTCGGTGTCAAACGCATGTAGTCTGGAGGCGCATGGTACATCATATGTTAGAGTCATGAATGCGTTTGATCTCACATTAGATATTTCACTTAATGGATTGTAGAATTTCTCAAAGATTTTAGCAAGCAATTGCGAAGGAATTCTCAATAAATTTTTTATATAGTTGCATAGCATCTTTGAAAGAATTTCTCATGGGTTCCGTAAGATAAGCAAAAATATATCAAATTATTTGAAAGGGGATCGATCGGATGACAGTCATAGCTTTTTTTTAATTTGGCGTTTGATTCTGAGAGTTCTAAGTTGATTTCAAAAGGGATAATTGTCGAAATAGTTATTACGGATTCCAAAGAGTTTCCGAAATTATTCTGTCGCCTGTCGCTTCTGATGTAAAGTAAAAAATTGATTGATTGATCCTGATTGATGAAATCAAATCCATAATGATTTTGAAGGTTTGTAAAAATATTTTTTAGGAATCCTTCAAAAGAAATTGAAAAAAGATTCAAAGGAAACACATCGACACTGTTGTTTCGTAAGGGCCAATGTCGCAAACGTAAACAATGCCTTTGCAAATTCCTCAACAACTAGGACGGCTCCCAGCTGACAACCACTTGGAACTGGTGGCGGTCCGCGTCTTCTATCGAACGTAAGTGGAAAATACCACCAGAAGGCTCTAATCTTCCTGAAATCAGCAGAAGTCAATGTTTACGCTTGCGATTTTCGCCCTTTTGAAACAACAATGTCGACATATGCTTTTGAAAGGGGTTCAAAAAGGGAGTTCGCGAATCGCGCTGATTAATATTTTGTCACCCGTGGCTTTTAAGCCTACCCATCCAACATTAGAAAACGGTAAAGCGCTTATTCAACCAAAAACAGTCTTCTTCAATTAAAAAATTAGCTTATTTAGCTTAAATTGTTTGTTGCAATGCTATAAAAAATGTCATTACGCTATTAACGTTCTGTTTGTTCCGGGTTTAAAATAAATTACACACCAAATTTAATGGATAGATGAACAAATGAATCGTAATAATACTTACTCAGCCACTCGGAAGGCGAGTGTGAAATTATGACGTCGTTGTTGCGGTGTTAATTTGGTAAAATCAAAAGCGTCTGGAAGGAAATGGTGAATCAGCGCACAAAATGCCATTCCATCTGACCAGCTGGTGGAGAAGTTGTCTATCTTAACGTTCTGTGGTTGTGGTGATATAGTTGGATGCGACGCGAGGGTGAAACAAATAAACGAAAACGGAAGTTAAATATCGTGACAGTTGTAGTTGTTTGATAAAATTAAGAAATGTTTGACCTGAAAATAAAAATCCACAACCAATTTTGTTCAGTGTATATCAAACAATTAGAAAGATAGCAAAGAAGCATAGTTTTGGTTGGTGCTTAAGCAGTAAACATAGAAACCACATCCATATAGTAAAAGCCAACACATAAATTACAAGGTTAGATCAGATTGCAAACGGTGAGTGGGTTGAAGGGTGGGGCAGACGGAAAACAGAAACAAATTTTGGGAAGTTATTTAATTTCCTTTGAGTGAAGAATGATTGACAGCTCTAGGAAATGAGGAAATTGAACTGTCCCTGAAAGTCAGACATTTTACATGGTTTATTCTTATGTGATAACGCTAAGGTTAGGTAAGAAAATACTTAAACATATTTGAGTAGCGAAATGTAGTCCTGAATTCATCCGCTTACGTTTTGTTTGTACAGAAAGGGCAAGATAGAAGCGCAGCTGTCAACATCAAGTGACATTTTACATTTCCGTGGATATGTGCGTAAAAACCGTGACGGTGACGGATTGAGCAGAAAATGTAAACAAAGCAGAACAACAGGGGTAGGAGTAGAACAACATCAATTTTTGTGTCACACATAATTGGCGCCCTAATTGACAACTCAGGTGTTGTTTGGTGTGTTTCTTGGTGTATTTGCAACGGTTGCTTTTTAAGGGAGCGATTGCGGTATATTAGGTACCTCGTATCCCCTTGTCTTCATCTGGCACCACTGCAACAGTTGGTCCTTGACAGTGGCTGCACGGCGGTTCAGTGACGGATCAGTGAATTGAAACATAGGCCCAGCGGTGGCACCCGGTGTCGATGGGGTTGACGGTGTTCGGGGGGAACTGTGGTTGATCGACGGGGTTGATTTATTTTACAGTTTTTTTTATTGGATGGTGGAAGTTCGTTTTATATTCACGGGGGAACAGATGTTTCAACACACAGTAGCATATAGGGAAAAAGAAAAAGAGAAAGAAGAAAGGGACAAAGAGAGTCACAATGAATTTGAGCTTACGATCTGAGGCTGAACAGGGGAGAAGGGCTTTACGCGCATCCATTGCCGTTCGTTCGTTCGAGGAAGATGGCAACACTGGTTGAAGTATATGACGTTTATTTGTTGATTTAGTAGGATTGTCGGTTCTTCTGATGGAACTCATTACTCGTTAAAGCTTTCCAGTTGTCATGTTAGAGTGACTATGGTTTATTGTTAGATTACTATTGCTGTCTACCGAGTTGATAAATGTCCATGTCGGATGATTTATTCTAACACGTTTATGTCGACTGATACTTTCAAAAATTAGTAATGATATGTGTCTGATATTACAATAAGCAATTATGATAATGTTTGAACTACTGGAAGAAGCATGATTCGTTTATGGTATGTATAAACAATCTTTTACTCGAAGTAATACTTACTTTGGGGGTGATTGTGATGTGATGGAATTTTGTTTATCAAGTTGTCGGAATTTTGCCATCGCGGACATGGGTTTCGCTGGGCCAACCGTTTTGGTTGTCACTGAAATAATGCGAAGTTCGACGTTAGCTTTATAGAGTGGCTGAAAGTGACATATGAATAGGGAAGAAAAACTCACCTGTCGTTCGGGTGGTTACCATGCCGCCATCTTGGGACTGAACCTTGGAGGATGACGTAGTGGTTGTTTCTGAAAGTACATGAACAAGTATTGTTAGATTCTAGCTGATTAAGCAAGCTTCAGCGGGAAGTCTATCAGGAATACAGCAGACTTTCGCTAATTGCAATATTTTTGAGCTCCGTTGTAGAATAGTACGTAGCAAAGCATAACGATTTTGAATCAAATCAGATAATAGCATTAATTCGAAATTAAAACTCCTTGTTTCTTTCGCAGGCTACTATTTCACTGAAGAGCAGTTCGACAGTTTAACCAAAAACTGAAATCACGAAGCAGAAATCTTTTGTTATTATTATTATTTTTAGAGTAAAATTTCAGAGAGTTTTTAAACTCTGGTATTTTGAAAAAATCTTATAGATTTTTTTTGTTATTTTTGCTAAAAATATCACTATTTTCGAGGATAGAAAATCTCCGAAAACTCAGCATGCAAAATTTCTGTTAAATAAAGATTACGTAATTGAGAACTAGGAAATAAAAATTCTGTTGTCATAATCTGTCCTTCCATAGGATATGCCCAATGATGGACATACGTGGATGAGATCTCAGTCTAAAACATATTACGAATTTGAAAATTTAGTCAGTATTTACAGCGACAAAAGTTCAACATAACCTTGACGTATATTCTACGGATGAATTCAACATAATCACATTTTTTTTGGCTTTAAACTGTTTTCAAACCACAATAAAACCATTGACCTGAAATCTAACCTAAAATATTGGTTTTACAGTTTACCCAGGTAACCATAAGCATTCAAATATGCCGTATGTGCGACTATAAAGGCTACCACAGAGCTAACAAACTTCATACTGGCTCTATATTAGCCCTGTATAGCCGAAAAGGCAAAATAAAGTGCTAATGGTTACCTGGGTAATGCTTTACAGTCGAAAGGTCTTGCAGTTAGCGAACGCCTATTGTACTTAGGAAAAGGGTTAATTCGTACAACTAAGAGGAACACAAGCTTAACAACTACTAATGCTAACAAGTTTGCTTTCAAAACTACATATACTGTGAATAACAAATGGATAACAATGGTGAAATGAGCGAGCGGAATTTTGCTTCAATTAATAATGGCCAATTCAGGTCTGCTGGTCGCGTTTCATGAGGATTCAATATCCACTGAATTAGTTTTGATGAGAACTGCATGATACAGATAAAACCACACACACTCGCAAAAACAGGGACATGTTTTCTACCTAAAAAATGCCACACCGCATGGTAGAGCAGTAAGCGTCTATTCGCACGAACATAAACAATGCTGCCATCTTGACGCAGAAGCATGCACTAAAATTGGGCGCAGGGCAATTCCGACGACTACACGCATGCTGACAATTATGGGCGCGTGGGCAAGGCACACTGTGGCAGCGGAACACGTCAAACAAAACACTGAGAGGAAAACGTAGATGCATTTCAAACTCACAGAGCTCTCTACCGATGCGTACAGTAGGGTAGAGTATTTTGCCATTTATTTTGCACATCAATCACATAGTCGAGGGTTGAAAGTGCGCCATGGCGGGTCCATCTCTGCGACACCGCGCGCGCTTGGTAGTAAAGGATGCACATCAAGACAGGAAGACGCTTGCACGACCAGTTTGCTTTATTTTGCCGCAGTGTTGGTAAATAGTAGTAGTAGAATCATCCGACTGTTGCTTTGATCAGTGGCGCTTTCTGGCGCTATCGAGCGCCTTGATACTTCTTCTATCCGAAAATTGTTCAACGCAATTCATTAACAGTGACAGCGTGTTCAAAAATAGAGCACTTCTTCACCAAACATTCAAAAGTTCATGTCCCCGTAACACCAAAATGTCCGGTTTCTTTCCAAACACGAATTACACAAGTAAGCGTTTGACATTTACATCAAATCAAGCGATCCACAGAGTTTGCCAATGAATAAAAAACAACAGCGGTAGTGATGAGAATGCAGTAAACGGCTTAACAAAACAACTGCATGCGTGACTTTTTTGTGGGTGTTGGCAATGTCTTCGATTTGTTGATGCTTGCCTTGAAATTTCACCAATTCCATCGTACAAACACACGCGCTAACGCTTGTCCGATTAACAATTATCAAGTAGGAACGCTACACAGCCTACGGTTTCCTAAGAGTTGCTCACGCAGTCTTCACACACAGCCTGCTTCGATTTCGATCGTCGTCCAAATACGCTAAGACAAATAAGCACATAAATCCCACAGTAAAACCTATATGGAATGTTGATTTCAACTCCGCTTGACTCCTCCGTGAGTCGGCGAGAGTCTACTTCGAGGTTGGACCTCGTTGCTTCAATACGAGCGTAGCCTGATGCACGTTACACTGCAAACGATTGACTCATGAGCTCCTCAAATGCATCCTCCACATTGTTCTCGTCCAGCAGACTGAGATTGTTCATCGGTATGTGCGGCATTGTTCGACTACAGGCCAAACCACCACCTAGTGGAGGTTGATAGTACTGTGACGGCTGTTCTTGTACAATCATTGGCTGTGCCCGTTGAGTGTACATTGGCGATTGCTGCTGCTGGTAACCGCCAACCGTGTGCTGCGAAGTCATTATGTTGTACTGTGCCGGATTGTAGCTGTGCCCAAGAGCATATGACACGGGACGAACACTATTCTGCGACATACCAGACTTATCCCGCAGGATGTTATGCGACGAAGAAGTCTTGGACAATGCATTAAACGTTGGTTTTTGACCGGCAAAGTAAGCTTCCATGGTACGCTGTTTGTCTGTGACGTTACGATTCGGTTGACCGAATCCTCCTTCGTAGTTTGGAGGAACAGCTAAGGTATGACTGGACTTGGCACGTGTCAGCGCATGAGGAGCTGTCGCTTGCTGGTTCAATCGCACCCAAGAGTCTGTTCGAGCCAGTGGAGCTGGTTGATAAGCAGGACGACTCTGAGGGACACCCTGCACATTGTTGTATATTACATGCGCAGGCACTCCGTACTTAGGAGGTTGCATTTGTGCAGTAGCACTAGCGGGAGTTTGAGGCGTCACCTCTACCTTCGGGACGGCGAATTGTGGTGCTGATCGTTGTCCATATGGTGAAAACCCTTCGTATGAGCTGCCGGAGTCTTGCGAGAACCGCTTTTGGGCCGCTGCTGCAGCCGCTATTGCAAGCTTGTTCGGTGGTGTAGGGCTCTTTTGCTGGATCTTTTTCAACGAACTCTGAAGGTTCTGCGCAATCAACGAACCGCGATCATCACCTCCACCCCCACCATTTAAATGCGAAGTCTTATTGCTAGAATAGCTAGCTTGTTGGCTTACTGGCGCTCGCATAACTTTAGCCACTACTCGCATTTCCTGTGAGTCCAGAGATTCCAGGTCATCCACGTCATCGTCAATCGGAACGACTATATTCGAAGGCGACAATGACGACGAGTTCCGATGATCACTTACTCCTAAATAGCTCATCTGTTGTCCCGCTGGGCTGTACACTGAGTTGGTATTGGTCAACACTAGCGGTTGGTTTTCAGGATTGGTCAACGAATCGCTACGGTTCAGCGTAAACGTTGAAACCAACTCAGGTTGAGTGTAATCGGTGAAAGTGTACTGGAAATTATCCATCGCAGCTGGTTGCGAAGCCTTGTACACATCCGGTAGTGAAGGTCGTTTCTCCAGCACACGATCAGACGCTTGGAAGCTAAGCGGTTTCTCATTGTACTTCAGTGAACCCTGATAGGTGAGTGAGCTCTGCGTCGGCAGAGATCCCTTATTCATCCCGAACTGGTTTGCCGTGAACTTTGTCGAAGCGATACTGGCAACGCGACCGTTAGCCTCGGTAGGTTTCTTACCAATCCATGGCGCCGGAGGGTTGGAGATTCCGCGCGATCAGGGTTTTGAAGCGGTAGTTGAGCACGTTATGTGTCGGAGTTCGTTCGATCTTTGGAAGAGGGACATAGGGAGTTTCGTGATAGCCAGCCGCCGCGAGCGATTTGACCAGCCCGAGCTGCACCTGTTTGGGTTCGGGTTTTACTTCTTCGGTTTCCTTGAAACCGGTAGCTACGAGCTGTTTCACGAGTCCACTGGAAACGTTAGCGGGAATGGGTTTGATGATCTCCGGTTCCTGATGGATGGGTTTGAAATCCAGATTGGCCGGGGGAAGTTTTTTGGGGATGGGCTTAAATGCAGAAGTTGGGGCATGGGTAAACTGGTTGGACAAGGAAGGCAGATGTTTGGGTTCAGGTTTGCTCACAACAACCGGCTTTGATAGCGGTTGCGGAGCTGTTTTGGACTTTACTGGGAGAATAGGAGGCTGTTGAACTGAGCTGTTCGTTGGCTTTGGTGGAAGCCTGGGCTGGGTGGGAGGTTTGGGTGCTACATGGTTCATGTGGACCGGCTTTGGAGGTTTCGCATATTTGGATCCATGTGACTCGTCGAAAGAGTTGCTCTCAGCTTTCTTCCAGAAATTCATTGCTGAATTCTTGGGAGCGTTACGCAGTGGCGCAGATTGCTTGCCCTGTCTACCGGCGGATTCGAAATTGTTCTTCAGGTGATCGAATTTGCTGGTCAGTTGTTGTTCCACGTGCTCTTTAACCGGATTGGTCCACATTTGCTTGGTAGCTTGGTTTTGTTTCTGCAGGAAGGCCATGAATTTGAGATCGTTATCAGTTTTGGGTTTAAAGTCCGGCACTTCAACAGGAGCCGGCTTCGAACCCATGGATCCGGAAGTTTTCGTTTTGATATTGGAAGGGAATTCCTTCGTTTTGGTATGATGCTCTTCTTCAGATTCATCGTCAGAATCAGCACCATTAGAGAGAGGTTTCTTCGGGATGTCGATCGTGTTGGCTCGCTTCATACGGAGCTTTTTGCTCGTATATTTATTCATCGGTCTATCGCCAGGGGATAAAGGAATTTCGTGGGACTCTGGAGTGTGACTTCTTTGGATAGCAGTCTTACGAGCAACAGATGGATGGACGGATTTTACAGGGTTATCTTGCTTTACTTCTCGATTCACGATTTTTTGAACCGTATTAACGACGGTTGTTCCCTTTGCTGTGTTTTTCTGTAAAACAACTTGCTCAGCGGTTTTACGAGGTTCGTCATCTTCCGAAGTAGATCCATCGTTAAAGGAGTATTTTTTACCAATGCACGCTGAGCAGCTGTCTGAACGGGTTTCTGAAGGGCTCATTCTTGGGTGCAGGTTTAACATCAATGGGTTTGTGTTGAACAGCCGCCGGTTCGTAACCATTGATCGCGGATTGATCAAAGCTTTGCGACTGACGGAAGAGTTTTGTCTTGCCTTACGATCGCGGCCATTAACCAGGGCATTGCGTCAGATTTCTGGTTCAATTCCTTGGGAACGAACTGACTGGGGCGCATCATGGCGAAGGTTGATGCTGCCGGCACAGGTGGATCAGACGGAAGAACTGTACCCAGTGAAGGCTGTTTATGTAAAGCATATGGAACAAGGGGTTTTTCAGGAGTTTTAGACTTTTCCGGGGTCGCCGAGTGTGAGTGAGCGGACAAACTATCCATGCGACCTATTTCTTCGATGAACCGACGAGCATCTGCAAGTTCTTCACGACTCACTCCAACCGTATGACGATTATTGCGGTTTCGTCTTTTCGCAAATCGTGCACTGCCTCGTCGAGCCTGATTGTAGTCTACCTTGTCGTCAGCATTGTCGTCCAGCAAGTTCGTTCACGGGAGAAACCTGATCAGGGGAGTTTGTCGGGTTGCATGAGACCGGTTTGAAGCCGACTGACAAGAGTAAGGAGAGCATTGCGTTTGTTCGATTCCAAGTTGATATTTTTCCCATCCCTTAGTGACGGTTGTAAACGTTGAAGTGCAGCCGTAACCTCATGCAAGATACTATCCCCGGAGTCAACCGGCAATCTACCGTTACTAACACTACTACCATCACCGTCGCCGTTCTTAGCGGCGTTTCCGACACCAATACCGCGATACATTTCGATGTTGTCATGCAAACCGGCTGCCAGGGCCGGAGGTCTTCGCCGGACTCTGTGCCGGAGTCTTCGACCGGAGGAATCGGCAGCGTGACGGCCGCGGAGCCGCCGCCGGCAGTGCCGATCTGGCTCCCAGCACCGCTTTTGTTGTGCAACAGAATGCCCTGCAGTAGGGGCAACAAGAGCGACTCACCGTGGATGCCGCTTGCGCTGGAGTCGTTGCTCTTTTGCTGCTGGAGTTGTTGCCGCTCGCGTTGTAGGTCGGCCGTTACGCTGGCCACGATGTCGGCACAGGCTGGAATAGAATCGAATCGATTGGTCGGGGAACAAGAGTTATTAGGGAGCAGTTGGGCGCTTCTTGGGCGTTGCTGGTGTTGTAGTGGCTGTTGCCTGGTGACCGTTACCTTGCTTCTTCTTGTTTGAACTGGGCGGTCTTACTGAGAGGCGGGGCTTACTATGGCGGGAATGTGAACGTAGGCGTGTCGGTTTGTTCTGAGGGCTGGTGGAGTGGTGGTGATGGTGTTGGCGGGAGTTTGTATGTCGCATTTGGAAATTGTGAAAGATAGTGGATGAAGTTCAAAAGGTGTTGTCGGAAGAGAAACTGTAGTAGCTGTATTTGTTGATGAAAGATTCTGTCCAAGGTGATTTGAAGTTTCACAAAGAGCAAGATAAAAGTAACGAGAAACGCAGGCCTTCGAACGGAAATATTTTGGAGTGCGTTTAGTGAGTTTCTTTAGGCGTTTGGGAGCGTTCTAATGAGTAGCAGTACCTTCTTTTCGGCCATAATCTGTCGTAGACGGGCTCTGATTTTGCGGCGGTCCTCGTAGCTTGTGGATGAATCAACAAAAATAAAATACATGGATGAGTGCGTGAATTGAATTTTAAACCGACGACCTTACCAATTGTTTTAATACGGTTTCGTCCCAGATCTGCTCTAGATTCTCGACACTCGGTTTTGGAGCGTTGCTGGATGAAGAGGCAGTTGACTTAACAGTGCGGGTTGTGGTTACTTTCGAGACCTGGAAAAAGTAGACAAAATATTGGATCACAATCTACCCTGGACAGAATTTGTCTGCTGCATTAATTTTGTAATAAATTCAAGCGACTGCAATGGATGCACCAAGCGAACGCACTGCTCGGCTCTGATACGTCTCGGTTCACGGTAGATGGCTATTTTGGGAACGTGATCGCGCGGACGGAACAAAAGCGAAACTTTCCCCCCATGTTGATGAAGACCATCACGAAGGTATATTCAGGAGTAGATCTATTTTAAGCATAAAACGGTTCGGCAACATGAAACGCGCCTTCGTTGTGCTCTGAGTAATAAACGGCTGTCGCAACGCACCGGTTTTGTGGCATGTCGTTCACGTTGAACGTACTGTCCCAATCCCGTCGTGTTCAAAAGATCAGCTGTTTCGAATCAGTCGCAGTAAGCGTTGTCGGAGATGAGCGGAGATGGACAGTGAGAGTGGATTTCAAGGTCGATGGCATGGCATGCTCAGCGTTGCTGCTGATGTTGTCGTTAAACGCTTTTGATTTTCAACTTCCTCTAATAGCTTTCAAAATGATTGATGACATCTAAGCTAGCACCTTGGAGTAGTTCCTTTACTTCTATATTCGCTAGGACTACTCAGACCGTTGCCAATACGTCAAAGTGTGGACGACGGTACGATTCAAGTTCAAAAATCTCATTTATGTCCACAAATAAGTTCAAACTGATGTAAATAGATTACTCATTGAGAACTCGATGTGCGACGGTCGGCTATTTCGGTCCGAACCGTATTAAGACAATTTTAAAAATTTCTCTGCAAGTTCATTGCGGAAGACACATTCGCAGAACACAGATTTCTTTTTCGCCGACAAAAACAAGAACCGGTATTCTGCGACGTTGTTTACGTTCTCGCAAGTCGCAGTTGCCTTCTTTGATCGATGAATGCCACAAAAGGAAGGGCGGTGGCCTTGTTTTGGTTCTGTGCCAAGACGCGAGTCCGCCAAATGGGCACACGCTGTCCCATGGAATGACTATTCACATTTCCGTATAAAGTGACCATTTATGGGAAAATCGCTTGCTGTCGGAGAAAGCGGTGACAGTTTGATCGAGCTTCTACGCCGTGGGAAATAAGATAGGCGTAATTTTTAAACAGATAAACCTATATTGAACAAAAGATTAATTTGGTAAATGCGACTTTTGTAGGAAATTATAAAGCTTGACCTCGTGAATAAGCATCTAAAAAAACGTTCAATCAAGGAAACAACATCCCAACGTCCGCTATGAACAGTGCATAGAAACGTATGGAGACGCAAGGTATATTGTAGGTTAAAGTCAGTCGAGGTCAGATGAATTCGTCACCGTGAGATGGAATTCGGTCTAGATCCTCCATGGAGCAAAGATAGGACTGATCATTTAGTCATAATTTGACTTGGTGACTTGGCTTTGAAACATCGCAATTAATACCAGTGGAAGGGCTTGTCACATACTCCTCATCTAGTGGAAAATGAGCATGAGACTGTATTTATTTTGCGGAGCATCAACAATCAAAACACCACTCACACTTAAAACAGGGAAGGGTCATTTTTCGGAATTATTAGGCCGAAGCCCATCCGGCAGAAAATTTCGCTGACTGAAAAATGTGCTTGGCCAAATAAATCATTTCGCCGAAAATGCTCTCTGGTCGAGATCGTTGTTTGGCAGAAAGGGTTATACGACCAGCAATGTTGTTTGCTGAACGGATCATTTGGTAGAACAATACAGAATATGGAAAGTGGGAAGTGATTAATCATAATTGAAAAGTAATAAATGTAAAGTGAGAAACAAGAAGTGAATTAAGAAAACGGAACGGAAGTAATTAGGTAAGAAATTAGAAGTGAGAAAAATTTCAAATTATAAATTCAACCGTTCTCTTGTTTTTCAACTGATGATTTTCAACCGAAATTTGAAGGAAATATGCCTTAAACACTATATTTTTGTGTAGATGTATTGATTTGGTGATTGGGTCCATGGGTACGGTTTTATCGAGGTAGTCCCCTGGATCAAATGGGGTCAAAAATAGGTCAACTTCCTTTTAATCGTAGATAACTAGTAATAAATGCTCTCAATAATGCTGCAATCATTTTTATTCATCATTTGGTAATAGTGAAAATGGAAACTGCACGTTTGAACCTCCAAAATCTGGTTACAGATGTTCCGGGAACCTGGTTCCCCCAGGGAAGTGGTTTGATTGACTTTTTGATTGACCTGTCATAAGACGAGTTTATATAATCCCATTGAATTCCACCACTTAATTGTATCTTGACAGATACGTATTTCGACCTCAACAGTAAGGCCGTCTTCAGTGTCTCGTACTTGACTCGACTTTTGATTGATTCAGAAACCGTGCTTGCGACACATCGAACTTCATGATTTTGCAACGCAAATACAATAGAAGACATTTGCAGAACATCTGACCGCATTGGCCACTTCCGGAGGTTCCCTGGGAACCTGATGCCCCCAGGGAAGTGGTCACTTTTTGAGTAGTTCTGAAACCCAGCTTGCGACACATCAAACTTCATGATTTTGCAACACAAATACAATAGAAGACATTTGCAGAGCATCTGTGCACATTAGTTACTTCCGGAGGATCCCTGGGAACCTGAAGCCCTCAGAGAAGTGGTCACTTTTTGATTGATTCTGAAACCCAGCTTGCGACACATCAAACTTCATGATTTTGAACGCAAATACAATAGAAGACATTTACAGAACATCTGAGCGCATTGGCCACTTCTGGATGTTCCCTGGGAATCTGATGCCCCCAGGAAGTGGTCACTTTTGAAATAGTTTGAGAAGTTCCCTGGGAACCTGATGCCCCCAGGGAAGTGGTCACTTTTTGCGTAGTTCTGAAACCCAGCTTGCGACACATCAAACTTCATGATTTTGCAACACAAATACAATAGAAGACATTTGCAGAGCATCTGCGCACATTAGCTAGTTCCGGAGGTTTCCTGGGAACATGATAGTGATCACAACGCTGAGATAATTTTATAAAGGATTGTCTAATTTGTAAATCATTTAGTTTTGACAAAAACAAAAATATCTGATTATTTGCCACAATCGACTTTTGAAAAATTCCAACTGAAAAGTAAACAATTTTTTTTTATCTGATTATGTTACAAATTTATAACAAAATATGTTATTTTTTGTTTCAAGTTGTGTAACTTTTGACATAAATTAAGATATTTTATCAACATCCTAGCTTCTAACAAATTTTATAATAGAAATTCAGTATAACATAATGACATATGTTGATATAATTCTGATACGACCTTCTAGTCGGGTTATTTTGCATCACTTGTTACTTGTTACTTCTTATTTCTTACTTCGCAATACTAATTTTTCACAGTGAAAAGTGAGAAATGAGGAGTGAGAATCGACAAAACATCTTACTTCTCACTTTTCGTTTCTCATTTTACAGTCTCTCACATTGCTTCGACTTACGACGTTTTCAGCCATATGACCCGTTCAGTAAACGCCATTGACGGTCGTATGACCCTTTCAGCCAAATCACATCTTCGGCCTAATGGCCCTTTCTACTAAATGACCATTTTGGTCAATCGGCATGTTGGGCCTCCTCGGCCAAACGACATTTTCGACCATATGATTTGATTGACCAAACGACATTTTCGGCCGTGTGACTCGCTCGGCCAAACCTATCGGGCCAAAAAACCTTTTCGGCGAAATGACCAGTTCAACCGAATTCACGGTGTGTCTAAGGGAAAAAATTATTTTTCAAAAATCTGTATCACTGAAATACCCACCACATGAAAGTAGATGATCTCCTCTTTCATATAGTGGGTAAACTAAAATGTTCTATCGGGGGATCAAGAACAATTTTTATTTTTTTCACTATTCTTGGTGCAATCCATGGAAATCTCAAATGGTAGCCGATTTAACCCCCCCAAAAATGTATGGAAAAATGACCCCGATGGTAGAATGATAGAACATTTTGAAAATGTACTTACGCGAAAGAGGAAAACCTATACTTTCGTGTAGTGAGTGTCTTAGAGATACTGAAAATAAGCCTCTTCGGACAAACACACCGTGAATTACATTTACTTCCAAATGACATTTTCGGCCAAACGTTCGATTCGGCTTTTGGCCGAATAAATGTCGTCCAGGCGATCCTTCCTCCTCAAAACAACGATTTTTATTATAAATATAGCGTTGCTCCGGAGGCACAATGAGTGCTCTTTGACCCGGGGAAACAGTCGTATGTGTTTTTGCTTAGGTCTTCTATATTCTGTTTAGGCATCTGCTATCTGTACGATCGCACTCATTCGTGAGGGTGTGATCGCAGCATTTTGCTCCAGATGATTCCATTTAACTCTTATGCGGCCGACCCGTGTTCCTTTTTCAAATTCAAGTGGTGATATTTCAATGAATTTTTATAGCTGAAAGCTGAAACTCAGTGACATCTA
This sequence comes from Armigeres subalbatus, assembly GCF_024139115.2. Lineage (NCBI taxonomy): Eukaryota > Metazoa > Arthropoda > Insecta > Diptera > Culicidae > Armigeres > Armigeres subalbatus. The sequence continues at coordinate 271,505,804 of NC_085139.1, read as the reverse complement.
AGAACTCCATAAAATGTAGCATCTGTAAGAAAATCACGTTGATACAGTGAGGAGGGACGTGGGGAGGGCATCTGATTTTTTACCACGTGGATGGCCGACAGGGTACCCGTGTTCCACTAAATTGATATTTTCATAACTTTACCAATTTTCAACCGATTTAGATAATTTTGACAGTTTTTCAAACAGAAACTCATATACTTTTTGCCCATTGTCAAGATTTACTGCTTTTGTCCATGGTTATACAAGAAATCTTTGAAGTAAGGCTTAAGAGTCTACACACGTAACCGAAGGACTATCAACCAGTTTCAAATATATTCCATGCTCATTGCGCTTCTTAGAATAGTCGTTGTTCACAGTATATATTCTGGGTCTCCAAAAACCTCTGGAGTAAGGCCTAAGTCATCCAAAAAATCCCTGGAATAAGATCTTATGGGCTGCTAACGTAACCAAATGTCTATCGTGTAAATTCAAAAACGGTACATGCTCTTTATGGTGTTTAGCATATAATGCTTTCACAGTATGAGTTCAGATCATTTTGCCTTCCAAGTAGTTCTTGTTGCTGTCATTGATTCCATGTAGTCTACGAACTCCATACAGTCAAGGTCTTCGGACCAATCTCCGTAATGGAGGCAGTTAACGAAGAATAAACAAGTTGCGTGACCCCTTCTTGGTATATGTTTGTATTCTAAGTAGTTCTTGTTGTTATCGTGGGCTCCAGGTAGTCTACAAACTCCATAAATTCAAGGTCTGTGGATCAACCTCCTTAATGGAGGCAGTTATCGAAAAATAAACTAGTTGTGTGACCCCCCTATCTTTCGCGCCACAAGCAGCAATGTTGCCTGTTGAGGAGTTATGCAATAAGCTCCAGAAAATCATGGTATAGATTAAATTCGATTACTAATTATTGGAACAATTAATTAGGATGCGGTTTTCGCTGAGTGAAAGCTGTTGAGTATTCCTTTTAGCTGTATAGGTTTTCTTTTAACCTGCGCTTGATGGGGAAGCGTCATTAACAGTATAATGAAAAAATAAATTTCCCCATACTAATTTGCATGTAAACTTGAAACGGCTTGTGCTAAATCAGTTTTAATCCAATTGAGCTCAAATTTTCAGAGGACATTCAGAACATGATAAAGAATCAGATGAGCACTGTGGAGCAAAATCGATTTTTTGAACCACCCTATTATATATATATATATATATATATATATATATATATATATATATTTGTTTTTAATGTAGTTCTTGTTGTTGTCGTGAGTTCCAGGTAGTCTACGAACTCCACACAGTCAAGGTCTTCGAATCAATCTCCGTAATGGAGGCAGTTACCGAAGAATAAACAAGTTGTGTGACCCCTTCTTGGCATATGTTTGTATTCCAAGTAGTTCTTGTTGTTGTCGTGAGTTCCAGGTAGTCTACGAACTCCACACAGTCAAGGTCTTCGAATCAATCTCCGTAATGGAGGCAGTTATCGAAGAATAAACAAGTTGCGTGACCCCTTCTTGGTATATGTGTGTATTCCAAGTAGTTCTTGTTGTTGTCGAGGACTCCAGGTAGTCTACGAACTCCATAGAGTCAAGGTATGGGGTTCGACCTTGGTAACGGAGGCAGTTATTGAAGAATAAACAAGTTGTGTGACGCCTTCATGATATTTGTTTGTTTTCTAAGTAGTTCTTGTTGTCATTGGTACCAGGTAGTCTACGAACTCCATAGAGTCAAGGTCTGTGGAACAATCTCCGTAATGGAGGCAGTTATCGAAGAATAAACAAGTTGTGTGACCCCTTCTTGGCATATGTTTGTATTCCAAGTAGTTCTGGTTGTTGTCGTGGGCTCTAGGTAGTCTACGAACTGCATAGATTCAAGGTCGATGGATCAATCTCCGTAATGGAGGCAGTTATCGAAGAATAAACAAGTTGCGTGACCCCTTCTTGGTATATGTGTGTATTCCAAGTAGTTCTTGTTGTTGTCGAGGACTCCAGGTAGTCTACGAACTCCATAGAGTCAAGGTATGGGGTTCGACCTTGGTAACGGAGGCAGTTATTGAATAATAAACAAGTTGTGTGACCCCTTCTTGGTATATGTTTGTATTCCATGAAGTTTTTGTTATTGTCGTGAGTTCCAGGTAGTCTACGAACTCCATGCAGTCAAGATCTTCGGATCAATTGTTTGTGTTCCAAGTAGTTTTTGTTGTTGTCGTGGGGTCCAGGTAGTCTACGAACTCCATGGAGCCAAGGTCGGTGGATCAACCTCCGTAACGGATGCAGTTATTGAAGAACAACTGGGAGGGACGGAAGGTAGCGGTTTTCCTCCAATACCTTTTCCGAACTTAATCTATCAGATGTTGTGCATATGCATAATCGAGTTTCAGACATAGTAATTAATCTCCACTCCGGGTGGCTCAATACCCGGAACATAGGCAATTAACTTTGAATGTACTGAACTCGAAAGGCGATCTCTCTTCGCTTATGTGGTTGGGTTGGGATCTGACGACCAACTGGCACAATCTCACACAACCCTACTTCATCGAGCGCCGTTGGTGATGAAGCAAGTGTGTAGGAGCCAGATAATACTAAATACTCATCTTACGTGGTTGGCATTGTACAAAAACATATATGAGAGAGTTAGTTCTGAGAATGTATTGCGAGAGTTCGCCTACATGCCCGGTGCTGTGAATTTGATTTCATCAGTACCCGCCAAGCTGCAGAGGACGACGGAGGTCCTTCGTAGCTTAGTAGGGAAAACACCTCTCTAGCGCACTGGTTTCGTGGGATCAAACGCCACCGAAGTTCTGTAGATCAATCTCCGTAATGGAGGCAGTTATCGAAGAATAAACAAGTTTTGTGACCCCATCTTGGTATGAAATAGAGTCAAGGTCGATGGATCAACCTCCTTAATGGAAGCAGTTATTTGAAAATAAACAAGTTGTGAGACCCCTTATCGGTATATGTTTGTATTTTAAGTAGTTATTTTCATTGTCGTGGGCTCCGTAATGAAGGCAAGGCAAAATACGTGAATGGAAACCGTATTTTTTTGTCGAAGAGACTTACGAACTTATTAACAGGTACTCATAAATGATTCATAATAAGCTACAGGCAGTGAAAGTTATCTCATGAAAATCTCTATTATTTGCGGCAAATCGGATCGAAAACGTGATAAAATCAGGTTAAGCAAAATCAGGGGTAGACAAAATCTGGGAGTGACAAAATCAGGTCAACCTCATCTGAGTGAATGTACGCAATCCTAGTACAGTAGCCGTTCGATAACTGCAAAATATTTACTTATCAGTTATCGAATGCCGTTCGATAACTGCAACGCACTCTAGACGTCAAACGGTTGTCAATCGACGTCCAGATGTAATAAAAGTGCAACTAAATGCAGCCATCATTGAGTCTGACATCGGTTTGAAGTTTAGCGGTCCGATAACTGTAAAACTGTTGAAACTATCGAATTGCAGTTAAAAAGCATTGCAGTTAAATGGCTTGCAGCTATCGAAAGTCTGCTGTAGTTTTTGTTTTGGCCATGGTACTAGGTAGTCTATGCACTCCATATAGAAATGATCTGCAGATCAACCCACGAACGGAAGGCTATTGGTATATGTTTGCGTTTCAAGTACTTCAAGTTGTTGTCATTAGCTCTGGGTAGTTATTGAAGAATAAACAAGATGTGAAACCTCATCTTGATATATTAGCATTCCAAGTAGTTATTTTTGTCGTGTTGTTGTTGGTTCCAGGTAGTATACAAACTTCATTCATATCACTAATATGAAGTTGTCTATTCTTTGGAAATGCAAAATGTAAATAAATTGGAACGATGCAACTTCACGCCGAGAACGTGAGGGAAAAAACGGACTAATATCGCAAAGATCATGTACCATATTAAAATTAGATTAAGGACACTCCTCACGGTATCCAAGTTTCAAAGTGCTCGCGTTTTCGGGGGCACACCAGTCGATACGGAGGCGGCGCAAGGAGTGACCTTAAAGACCCTCTAGATATTCGTGTAAGCCTAGAAGTCTTACTCCATAAATTTCAAGGATGACCATCAGCATATGCCATGAACGCATTTTATTCATGGACCCCAAAGGCATGTACCAAATTCAAAACAGGGTGATATATCTCTGGTGTGGATCCTAATGCCTTACTTCAGGGTTTTCTTGGATGACCATGAACATTTGAAATGGGTGCATTATATTCTACGTAGCATACAATGCATGTATAACTATTCAAATAGGCCGAAAGAACTCTGGTTACGCGTGAAGTTCTTGAGGATTGTTCAAGTGTTCTCTTGGATAGCCATGAACATATGTAATGAAAGCGGTATATTCTATGTACCACAGATATCTGGTTACGTGTGAAGATCCTGAGGCCTATTCTAGCATTTGCTTGGAAGACCATAAACATATGCTATGGACTGCATTCTATTCTATGTACCACAAAGGGCATGTACCACTTTTGAAAAAAATCTGAAAGATCTTTGGTTACGCGTGTAGATCTTAAGGCCTTTTCCAGGGTTTTCTTGGATGACCATGAACATATGCAATGAATGCGTTCTATTCTATGTACCACAATAGGCTTGTGCCACGTTTGAAACAATCTGAAAAATCTATGTTTACACGTTTGGATCTTAAGGCCTTTTCCAGGGTTTTCTTGGATGACCATGAACATATGTAATAAAAGGCACTCTATTATATGTACCACAAAGGGCATGTACCTGTTTTGAAACAATCTAAAAGATCTCTGGTTACGTGTGTAGATCTTAAGGCCTTTTCCAGGATTTTCTTGGATGACCATCAACATATGCAATGGAAGCGCTCTTTTCTATGTACCACAAAGGGCATGCACCACTTTTGAAACAATCTAAGAGATCTCTGGTTACGCGTGTAGACCTGAAGGCCTTTTCCAGGGTTTTCTTGGATGACCATGAACATATGCAATGAAGGCGCCAGAGGACTTATCCGAGAGATTTCTTCGATAGCGCCTAGGAGGAGGAGTCCAGAGAGAAATCAAGCTCTATCTGGTAGAAGGGCGAATGTCGCAAGAGATGATTCTTTTCGCCGACTTCCCCTCTTTTTAATAAAAGTGACAAGCAGTGGATTTCTTTGTGGTACGATAGAAAACAATGCGAACTTGCATTCTGAGGTGATAAACTGCAAAGAAATCCTCTGCTTGTCATTCTTATTTAAAAGAGGGGAAGTCGACGAAGAGAATTCTCTTACGACATTCGCCCTTCTACCAGATAAACAATTCTCTGAACTCCTCCTCCTAAACAGTCTTCAGGTTTTAAACTTGCTTGCAATTTCAACAATATCTAGCTTTAGCTTTCAGAAACTCTCATTCGAAAAACCTAACATAAGCTAATGCAATTTCCCCCCTTTTTTTTGTAATGCACACTCATCCAATTTTTTTCAAGAAATATTTGAACCATTTATCAACAATTAACTCAGAAGATTTTTAGATAATTTTCCGAACCACTATTTGAATAGCAAAAAAAATAAAATAACTGGAGGAATCCAAAGGCTTTTGAAAACGATTGCAGTGGCCAAATTCTAATAATGTTTCCGTGTGTAACGGGTGGCAGGAATCCCATTGACGGGACTTAAATTATGGTTGGATGCTTAAAGTGAGTAATGTGTGTTCACTCTAAAACACGTATCAAAGATCGCTTCATAAGGTACGTGTTGAACAAATTACAGTGTTCGAAAGATTTTAATTGTAGCGTAATTACGATATCATGTCATTAAATAGGTGTATGGATTTAAATTCCATGAACCGAAATCCGCTGTGGACGCGGATTTTGATTTAAGGGAAATTCATTACATTCGTATTTTTAAAAAGCTTTGCATAACAAATAGTTGATGAATATGTCACTTCAGAAAAATAGAGTACCGTGTCATGCAGAACCTGTAACAAACATGTCAATTGGATTAGAATTGTATATTTTTGTAGTTGTTTCCGCGAATGAAGTGCTTAGTTCTACGGATTTCGATGCCCCACGGTACACTTTCTCGTTAGATATAAAGTTGCTTCCGTCTTTCTGTTCGTTCTGTACATTCTGAAATTGAAGTTGTTGTTGTTGACACCAACGACAGGTGTGACCTAGAGCTGGATGTCCTGCCTGTCCACATGAGGAACATGAAGTCTTACTATTTCTTGTCGGAAATGGATGGATTGTTTCTAAGACCAGACGTATTAATCGGTTGACCTTCGCTACAGTAAGTTTGACACATCATAGATTGGGCAACTAAATTGAATTACTTAATTGGATTCAGTTAGTTTGTTCAACATTACACTGATTCTAAACCACGCAATGAATAGAACATTGAATCAATGAATAATATAAAAATTGAACTATATTTCATCAACGTCTCCTCCTCTTAGAAGTTATCATTTTTGAACATGACCAACATTAATTCACGCCATTTGTGCCTGGTGGTGTCACTGTCTAATTTTGAAACACATTTCCTAATGCCAATTAAGCGAACATCCTGCTATAAAAAAAACGCCAGGTGTCGTCGACGTCGACATTGCGACTGGACTATCTTGGCGTTTCGTCAAAAGAAAGCAATCAAACTTTGACCATTTTCGGTCACCAACACTCGGGGGTTCGAATTCGAAAGAACTTATCACCTGCAACGGCTAACCACCGAACGACTGTCAGAATGTCACTTTGGATCGGATTGTTTGAAATTTCGGTGAGGTCACAATCTGTCCACTGAATCGAATAAAACAACTCTTGAAACGTTGTTAAACAGTTAACGAACGATTACGAAATGAAGTGTGGAATTTTCTTCGCCGAGAGGAGAAAACATTCAGAGGAAACCGCCCGCGTGCGAACGAGACCACACAGACCAGGAGACGACCATCAAGTCGCTCCTACATATAGATTTTCACCTCAAAAATAAGAATGTACGGCCCAAAATTATCGTCCGTGCCGAGATGTTTTGCATCCTCACGGCGGCAGCAGTGCCAGTGGTGTCGTCGTCGTCGTCGCTTTCGAGTGATAATTGCATAAATTTTAAACGTGTCGCATTATTTGGACAGAGATACGATTCTTGTTTTATGATCTCATATGTATCACCGTTTGCTCAGGTCGCCAAAGCAAAGACTGCGGTCATTCAAATGCGAATATTTGGCATGCGTTCAAGTGATGATGACGACGACGTCGACGAATTATGCAATGGAAAAAGGTAGCGCGAAACGGAATCTGTGGGTCGGTAGCTGTTTGTGCCTTGCTCATTGAAGTGTTCAGGTGCAATAATAGGCATGCGCGAACCAGACAGGCACTCCCTGGTGCCTAGTGTGTTTGTTTACGAATAGTTGCGTTGCATTGCCATAACTGCATATTGACAAAACTAGTAGGTAAATGATGTTGTTGAACATCAGGGGGAATAGTGATAATATGCATTCATATCGATTTACAGTACAAAGTATTTGATTGAGTGCAAAATGTCTTTAAATGGTGCGTTTAGGCGGAACGACGATAAACTTATCGCGGTCATGAATTACAACACGTAGCCTATACTAATTCACTTCGATACAGATCAATGGAATGGAAGAAATTTAGACCGTATTGTCATGCCACTTTGTGGTTTAAAGTTACCGGATTTAGCACATTCAGAAGTTCATGCAATACTAAAGCGATTTTAACTCCGTCGACCAAAACTCTGTAAATGGAGCAAATTCTTTGAAATTAAAGGGTAATGTATTCACTCCCAACTTACATTAAAACTTTTGTTGTGCAAGAGAGGCAAAAGAATAACCTTCCCGACTAAATTTGAACAAAGGCATCTTTTAGAAATTGAAGGAAGTCTATTGAAACTTAACGGAAGCTTTGATAGCTATATGAATTTATTCAATCATTAACTTTTGATTTATTGTCGTTAATCCTTAGATTTTGACTTTAATTTAATCTGGCCATTACGTTTCATATACATAGGAGTAGCTAGAGTCCCGGTCTGGGGAGGCCATGGCCCCAGCTGGTTAAGGATAATATTCTAAGGCGATATAGAGCACTGCACGTAACTGCACGCATGGGCTGCCACTCACTCAATATGCGAAAAATCAAACTGATTTCTAGTAATGGTGTGATTTAGCCAATACGTGTCTAATTTTCATATTCATTGTATTAATTATACATAAAGGCGTTTTGCAGTTTTTTTACTCTTTATTATAGAGGTTAGCCCTTGGTTGGTTCACTTCAGGGAAGTGGTGTAGACTTAGAATTCTTAATCACGATGTCCATTAATCGTATCTGGTTTGAGCGTATTTCATTGTATTTTCATGAATTATACACAAGGTTTTCTATATCAAATTTGCAATTTTTGGATCTCTTCATTTACGTTTGTGTGATATGCGGAAAGCTTCAAAAACGTTGAAATAAAGGGGCCGTACTTTCTTCCCAATTTCATGTTAATTGAATGTTATTCCGATTTTTGAGAGCACTTTGAAGGTTGCGAGGGCCGTGCACTAATTACGTAAGGGCTAACGGAGAAAGGAGGACGTTCATTATTTTCGCACCATATTAAAAACATATTCTATAGGATAAAAACTTATCACGGTAATGCCAAAACAATTTTTTTGACAAAAAATTGATTTTATAATATCTTGAAAACTACAACTCTTAGTGTACAAGTATATTCCGCAAACAAAATTAAAATAAATTCCAAAATACGCGCTTTCGCTGGATAAGTCATCAGTTTACAACCTATAGAATTCAAGATATTTAAAAAAAATTTTTTTTTGTCAAAAAAATCATTTTGGTATTACCGCAATATTTTTTTACCATATGAATCAATATGGTCGAAACTCAGGTGTGGTAAAATTCAATTTATATCTGAGCTCTGGTCAAATTTTCAGCAAAATTGGTTCACACGCAATCGAGATCTAGATCTTCAAAGTTGACCATTTTGTATGAAAAACGGCGAGTGGGCTTTTTATTATGCCAGTCACTGTATGACAATACAATGCATGTGTTGCTCACACGAATGCGTTACATTACATTAAGTGTATTCGCATTGACTAGCAATGCATGCGCCACCACAGAATCCTTATAAAGTTTTTAGTAGAATGTCCTTACAAGTCCATTTGTTTAGTTTTCACTATTCAACAAGACTTTGACCTCTTGTAACTTAAAAAATATGCCTTTACCAGACAAACTAACGTAGATCTGAACAGATATTAGGTGATAGAATAAGGAAGTATAGTTTTTTAATAGACTTGTTGATGGAAATGTTAAAAAATCATAAATAAATAAAATAGTTGAATGATTCCAAGATTTGTTCATTTTAGGGTTCATAGAATAAGGAAGTATAGTTTTTTAATAGACTAGTTGATGGAAATAATAAAAAAAATCATAAATAAACAAAATAGTTGAATGATTCCAAGATTGTTCATTTTAGGGTCCTTTCAAATTCTCACTAAATGTGCTTAATTACAAAAAATTAAAACTCTGACGAAAATTAACAAAAATTTCTTACAGTTTTTAAATTCTAATGATTTTTTTTTAAATCCTTAAAATATTCCCAGAATTATAAAATAAAGAAATAGTTGACAAAAATCTCACAGAATCTCAAAAAATAGTGCAAATATTATGATTTTTCAACTTTTTTTTATTTGGTAAACTCAATCGTGTACGACGATTTGCGGAGATTCCAATATATGAATCAATATGGTCGAAACTTAGGTGTGGTAAAATTCAAGTTGTATCTGAGCTCTGGTCAAATTTTCAGCAAAATTGGTTCACACGCAATCGAGATCTAGATCTCCAAAGTTGACCATTTTGTATGAAAAACGGCAAGTGGGCTTTTTATTATGCAGGTCACTGTATATGATACATGCTACGCAACTCAGATAGACTTATCTGAGCTCTGTCTTACCTACATATTCGTACTTAGAACTCGCGACTCTGGTTACCATAGATTCCATCATCTGTTTTGTGGCATACCTAGGTACTTGAATAATATCCAACTGATTCTAATATCTAATTTCGATTTTGGAAAGGTTTTCAATAGAATCATCGTTTGAACTCTCATTGGCTGTATTTAGGAGCATACAAGATAGACACGACTTTTATTTATTTTAGTCGAAAATGTTCCAGCTTTCTTTAAAATCTAACCGTTGTTGGATGTAAGATTAGGAATGTATATTTTTTTAAACAATCTTGTTTTTTTTACTACGGTGTTTACCAGGATATTATTACGCTTTGCAAACACTTAATGATGGCAATGAAAAAAAATCTCTGTCACTTGGAGAAGACTTGCGATGCAATAAGGAATAAGAAAATATTTTTGATCTAAGGTTGGTCTATGAAAATTGACTATTTTGGAATTCAATTTTTCAATTTTTTAGGGAGAAACCATGAGTGGGTCTGGGGGCCAGGCCCTTATCTGCCCCCCCTTATTTACGCCAATGTTCATATACAATGGAAATTTGGTATTGAAATAATTTTCAGTAGCAGGGACAACGAACTTCTACTTAGGCCGGAGCAAATATGAATTCCTTCTTTTGTTCTGTTATTTTTTTGATAACGAAGGGGGTTGGAAATAAGAAATAAATGAATAAATTGATAATATCTCAAAACTCATCAGTTTTCTTAAAGAATTTTCTGGGAAAGCTAAATATTTGATTTTTTTTCAATAACAGTCTGAATTCTTCATTCGATTAATGAAATAAAGGCACGAAAAATCGAGGGAAGAAGGAAATAAAATTTGCTCCGGCCTAGTGACAGCCCTAAAGGATTTTATATTTGTGGTTGATCGTCACTTTGATATCTATGCAAATACTGAAATATTGCCTGGATAAAAAACAAAGACAAAAGTAATTATGGAGCTATTTATGCAGTTTTTGGTTTTGAGTTTGAGTTAAAACTACAAAAAAGATCTCAGTAGCCACAGCGATACGTTGAGTTTTTTCTTTGGCATGTTTCCTTTCTTGAGCAAATATAGTTGATACAAAAGTATAAGATTGCTAATGGCGCTCCTTTTCGCATGATCAACATGTAGTTGGCTTCGATCTAGCAGCTAAAGTACCGGTACTACATTTGTCAAACTGATGTTGGTGATTAAAACAAATATGCACTACAGCATAATGCATAGTAAACGGCCTAACTATGCTTGTCAAAGCATATTTCAACCAAATAAATATAATGACTACAGCGCCACTAGCGTTCTTATACTAATGCTTCTACTGCAAATATCGGCTGTTTTTGTTGTATTTGTGAAATTCAAATTTCAGGTGGTTTACAGACAGCAATGGTAATGATGCCGGCTTACACGGTTGCCGCAAAACCCAGCCAGCGGACAATGACCTCTACAGGGTTACAGTTCCAAAACGTTTCTCCAAGTTTTTATGCTGGAAACTGTCACCTCCTGGAGATGGATTGAATCGTGAGCTGATTCGAACAATTCCGGTCCATCGAAACTGTTACATTACGATTACAGTCATGCTAGGTTTAAACCTTGTATTCTGCATAGTATGAAAGAGGCAGACTTGTATTGGATTGTTATTTCGGGTGGAATCCCAAGTATTTACGGTTGCGACGAAATCTAATGCAGATGCGATGAAAAAATTTCAGCACGCCATAGAAAAAAACAAGAATTTTTGGAGCAGTAGGAATTCGGGAAACGTACAGATCGGTGTATTCTTCCCTTCGTCAGTTTTATTACCCGAAAATGGATTGATTTAGTTAGATTTTTGCAATGAATTTTTACCTAAAAATGGTCGAAGACGAAGTACATGATAGGAAGAGGTTCAAGAGAAGACAATGTGAGCCATCCACCGCGAGTTTGCATCGGTGGTGACGAAATCGAGGTGGTAGAAGAATTTGTGTACTTGGGCTCACTGGTGACCGCCGAAAATGACACCAGCAGAGAAATTCGGAGACGCATAGTGGCTGGAAATCGTACGTACTTTGGACTCCGCAAGACGCTCCGATCGAATAGAGTTCGCCGTCGTACCAAACTGACAATCTACAAAACGCTAATTAGACCGGTAGTCCTCTACGGACACGAGACCTGGACGTTGCTCGTGGAGGACCAACGCGCACTTGAAGTTTTCGAAAGGAAAGTGCTGCGTACCATCTATGGTGGGGTGCAGATGGCGGACGGTACGTGGAGGAGGCGAATGAACCACGAATTGCATCAGCTGTTGGGAGAACCATCCATCGTTCACACCGCGAAAATCGGACGACTGCGATGGGCCGGGCACGTAGCCAGAATGTCGGACAGTAACCTGGTGAAAATGGTTCTCGACAACGATCCGACGGGCACAAGAAGGCGAGGTGCGCAGCGGGCAAGGTGGATCGATCAGGTGGAAGATGACTTGCGGACCCTCCGTAGACTGCGTGGTTGGCGACGTGTAGCCATGGACCGAGCCGAATGGAGAAGACTCTTATATACCGCACAGGCCACTTCGGCCTTGTGGGGAATAAGGTGACCCTGAATAAAGCATTCGCATTTTTTGGTTGCATTGATATATATGAAGAACGCATGTCTTATTTCATAATAAAAATAAAAAAGTAAACTAAAATAAATAAAAAAGTAAACTAAAAATTTATGACAATAATGAAAAAAAAAGGATAACAAATTTGAAATTCAATCGTAGTAGGTATTTGAAATGCTAGCATGCTAAGAAGCTAATGAAAAGAAATTTGAAATTAAATCTTAGTAGGTGAACAGATTGTTCGACGGGTGACATATAATATAAATGAAGATGATTCAGTGCTCGTTTCTTGAGGCGGAAGGACGCTCCAAAGCCTGTTTCCACGGAGAAGATTGGCAAATCGTTTGGCTACGACAATGGTGTAGTTGTTGCTCCCCTACAAGGTAATAAACTTTTTAGGTGTTTGAAGAAAAGAAGCGAAATAAGGCAAAAAAAGAATGATAAGCCTATGTACCTATAAACAAAATGGCAAAAAATAATGATAAGCCAAAGTATGTCAGTGGTTAAAAAAGCCGCAGACAACAAAGAGAATGGCAAAAAATCAAGGTAAGCCATAGAATAGATATGGCAAAAGAAAATGGTAAGCCATGCATATGGGAAGAGAAAATGGCAAAAAATAATGGTAAGCCATGAAGCAAATTTTATGGAAAAAGCTGCATTGAGAAATGCATATTTGAAACAAAGTGGATTGAATTTTGAAATTTGTACACCACCAGAAAGTTGAAAGGTAAAATCCAACTGGACGTATAAAGAGTTGAGGGCTGTTGATCTAAATATTGTGAGCTCGAACCCCAGAGATGTGTGATTCAGCGAGTAGCCATTTCATGTAATGTTGTTTAAATCAGAAGTTCCCAAGCATTTTGGATAAGTGAACCACCTGACAGAATTCCATATTCCTTGCGATCTACCAGGTTCTAACTGAATCTTTAGAAGTTGGAAAAAATGAGTTTGCGTTTGATTGAAGAAATCATAAAAAAATACTTCATTGGAATTGAATTGGAATTGGATTTTGATTAGATTTGGATTTGATTTGGATTTGGATTGGATTTGGATTGGATTTGGATTGGATTTGGATTGGATTTGGATTGGATTTGGATTGGATTTGGATTGGATTTGGATTGGATTTGGATTGGATTTGGATTGGATTTGGATTGGATTGGATTGGTTTGGATTGGTTTGGTTGGTTTGGATTGGTTTGGATTGGTTTGGTTGGTTTGGATTGGTTTGGATTGGTTTGGATTGGTTTGGATTGGTTTGGATTGGTTTGGATTGGTTTGGATTGGTTTGGATTGGTTTGGATTGGTTTGGATTGGTTTGGATTGGTTTGGTTGGTTTGGATTGGTTTGGATTGGTTTGGTTGGTTTGGATTGGTTTGGATTGGTTTGGATTGGTTTGGATTGGTTTGGATTGGTTTGGATTGGTTTGGATTGGTTTGGATTGGTTTGGATTGGTTTGGATTGGTTTGGATTGGTTTGGTTTGGATTGGTTTGGATTGGATTGGTTTGGATTGGTTTGGATTGGTTTGGATTGGTTTGGATTGGTTTGGATTGGTTTGGATTGGTTTGGATTGGTTTGGATTGGTTTGGATTGGTTTGGATTGGTTTGGATTGGTTTGGATTGGTTTGGATTGGTTTGGATTGGTTTGGATTGGTTTTGGATTGGTTTGGATTGGTTTGGATTGGTTTGGATTGGTTTGGATTGGTTTGGATTGGTTTGGATTGGTTTGGATTGGTTTGGATTGGTTTGGATTGGTTTGGATTGGTTTGGATTGGTTTGGATTGGTTTGGATTGGTTTGGATTGGTTTGGATTGGTTTGGATTGGTTTGGATTGGTTTGGATTGGTTTGGGTGGGATTGGATTGGATTCGGATTGGGCTGTCATTGATATTTACAAATGCGCAGGTACAAAAAAGAATACAATTGAATTCATGTTTTCGTATAAACAGCTCCAAATAATTTGTTTATCAGAATAAACAGTAAAAGAGTAGAGACGGTGAATATTGTGGGGAATAAGGCGACCCTGAATAAAGCATTCGCATTTTTTGGTTGCATTGATATATAATGTAGAACGTATGTCTTATTTCATAATAAAAATAAAAAAGTAAACTAAAATATTTTCAAATGATAATAATGAAAAAAAAGGATAACAAATTTGAAATTCAATCGTAGTAGGTATTTGAAATGCTAGCATGCTAAGCTAATGAAAAGAAATTTGAAATTAAATCTTAGTAGGCTAACAGATTGTTCGACGGGTGACATATAATATAAATGAAGATCATTCAGTGTTCGTTTCTTGAGGCGGAAGGACGCTGATTGATTATCGGCGTCCAAAGCCTGTTTCCACGGAGAAGATTGGCAAATCGTTTGGCTACGACAGGCCTTAGTCTGAATAAATAATGAATAAAATTTTACCTAAAAAAACTAAATACGGGCTGGATTTGAAAACCTAAGAGTTAATTTCTAGATTCATTATCCATTTGGTAATGGTTTTTAGCATAAAAATTAGGCGGGGTCAGTGGCGTAGCCAGAAAATTGGTCTGGGGGGGTTTTCTGAATATTTTTTTTTTGGAAAAAAAAATATTTCTTCTAAAAATGTTGTCTCTGGGGGGGGGTGGGGTGTTTATGCCCAAAACCACCCCCGTGGCTACGCCACTGGGCGGGGTTCATTGTAAGTAAAGAGATCACTGGTGGCGCTCGAACTCTGGTAATGGAGGGGCACCAACATTTTTGGCGTAATTAATTAATTTATTATTTGGCGTCAATAGTAACAACTATTTAATTGGAGGCGTTTATCAGTCAAGCGATAAATCAGTTTAAAAAAATCAGACAGTTTAAAATATTAAAAATAAATATTGCATTTTCTCGTCTATATCTATAAAATACATTTATTGGAAAGGTTTCTAGGAATTGTTTGAAATATTTTCCCAAACCTTCCAATTCGAAAATCATTTCAGGTATTCCTTCGGATTCCATCGGAAATTCCGTTCCCTCGGACTATTTTCCAGTGATTTATGCGGAATTTGCAGCAAGAATCCTTTCCACATTTCTAGAGCAAAATTTAAGAAATTTCCTCAGGAGTTTTCGAACGAATTCCTAACGGAATTTATAGAGGAACTCTTGAAGGCATTTCCGACATTCTTAAATTCTCGCAAGAATTCCTCCAGAAATTACTTCGGGATGAATCCATAAATTCCTTTGGAATTTCTTTTCAAATTTCACACATCACATCGTCTTCTTTTTTTGATGTTCGCATTATTTTCACTGCGGAGAGCTTTTCATTTTCTCAAATGTAAAATAGGCGATCATTTTCAAAAGATATCAAGAGCAATAGGAAATAATCAAAAATTATCAAAAATAAAACGCAACACAAAATTTAGTCAAATAAATCTGGTGGCGCCTACGTTGATTGTTTTTTTTCTTGTTGCGTGACGTGAGAGTAAATCGACGGTTTCCCCACTGGGAAAATATGTTTTCAACTTTGCAATAATTATAGAAAAAAGCAGTTCTTACAATTGCGAAATTCATCTAAATAAAGCATTATTGACCATTCAGCTAGAGACTTAGACTTTTAGGGGTTTTGGGACTTAGGTTTTTTGGAGGTTGGTACAAGCACGAGGCTGTTTCTCTTGTCGATGACAGGATGATGGTAATTTGAACGTTAGAGATTTTTTAAAAAGATTTTCGTATAGGAGTTTTTGAAGGAATATCTTGATCAGGCTTGTAAAATGTCATCTGCATGTCATTTGACTAATTTGTTCATAACTTTCTTTAGAAGCCAAATTTATTCCATAATTTTAGATGTGCTCATAACGCTTAAGTAGGGCTATATTTTTGTCCAAAGGTACATTGCTCTAAATATAACATCTGAGGCTGGAGAGTGAAAACTCTCCAAAAGGTCACGTGTCATTTGACATAATGTCATTTGAATGACATTTTGCCTCCTACGCCCCAGATTACATATTTACAGCAATGTCTTGTTAGACAAAGTTGTATGCGCATTTAAGAGCTACAAGTTCGTCATACATCATGAATTGATAGCTACCTTCTGAAAAAAATTCTGGGAAAATTATACAAACGAATGCAAATGACATTTTACAACACTGGTCTTGATGCATTTCTAAAAGAATTTCTGGATCTACCTCCGAAGTAGTTTCCTGAGAATTTGCCGAAAGAATCCCTGAAGAAAATTCCGAAGGAATTCTTGGAGGAATGCACTGAGAAAGAGAATTTCGAAAATTCTTTCAGGAGTTCCTTCGAAAATTTCTTTAGGAATTCGTTCGGGGAGCCGAGGGTAAGGCATTTCTGACAGACTAACCAAATTAATTTCTGAGTGTATTTTTTACAATGTTCTGAAAACTGAAATGTAAATATGTACATTATGTAGAAGATTTTGATTTGAAAAATATATTGGTGGTAACCACTTTCCTTCTATGGGACTTCCTTCGAATCCACGACCCTCAGTACGCTAGACTGGTGCTTTTTGGCAAGTCTTAATCCTAGATTCAATACAGGGTTTGTTTTACTACTTTCCGGATTTTCGAAGGAATTCCCGGAGAAATTCCTGGCAGAATTCCCGAAGGAATGCCTTCAGATAAAAGATATTTTAGTTACAAGATAAAGATTGTCGCTTCGGTTCCCTTTGTTCTACTGTTCGAAACATGTTGGGTACCAAACTGTCAAATCGTATGTATTTTTCCTTCATTGATAATTAGCACCCTATCTTCGCCAGCAAAAGATGTTCCAGATAGCGATGACAGCGATCATCTTTATCTTGTAACTAAAATATCTTTTCTTCAGATGTTCCTGAACGAATTCTTGCAGGAGATACTGAAGTAATTTCCTATAGAATTCCTGTCGAAATTTAGAAATTTAAATGAAAATTCCAATAAGTATTTGTTTGGAAATTCTATTGTTATTTCTTTTGTGGATTTTGTGAATAAACATTTAGGAAATAATATATAAAATAGAACAACTTTGGTGTATATAATTAAATTTAGGGGAAAATATTCGTTAGGAAAATTATTTTGAGCTTTTTAGTGACAAGTGAAAACATTCGATTTGTTGGACTACGTACCCCATCGTGCATCAGTTTAATTCCGGTGATTATCAAAAATTAACGGAAAATCAGTTTTTTTATAAGAACAATTTCAGTGAAAATATTCAATTTAGTGGGTCACGTGACCCACCGTGCATCAGCCGCCAGTGAATCTGATCTCTAACTGTTCGTGAGTCACCAGGCAGCCTAATGTGTAGCATTTTAAATAATGTGGTTTTAAATTTGAACTAAGCTTTATTTTACATTACCGTGTACACACTAAGTTTTTCTTTCTCAAGTGAAGTAAATTTAAAAACGGAATTTTGGCAAAAGAATTCGTTTGTTACTGATTTTCAGCAAAATATTTACCATATCTCAGCAACCGAAACGTCACTTCTACTGAGATATCGGCAAAAGTCATGTTTGCGGCGTTGCCCACCTCGAGAAAATGAACAAAAAAAGCTGAGATCTCGGCGAAAAAAATTAAGTGTGTAGATTCAAATTTACTTCGGTTTGAAAATAGATCAAGCATGATTGCTTTTGCGTTTATTTTCAAACGTGACCATCAGTCCAGTATAACGAAAAAGCCTGATGCAGAAGAAAAATAATAAATTCTTTTTTTCTGCAGCTATTTTATCCCATCTGCGCGCCGCAACATTGTATCAATTTCGATCGATCAAATCATTATACTAAACAGATCGCCCTTCCTCCGACTGGCTAGCATCTCGATCGAAGTAAATCAACCTCCCTGAGAAAATGCTTCCGTTTCGAACGTCGGTAGCCTATTTTTAGCGGCGCGTCGTCGTCGTCGGTTGGCTAAACGCTTTGATTGGTGCATTTCATAGCGGCGTCGAAGCGCAAAAACGAGCACAAACGCTTCAGCTCAGCTCACGCATTGCTAAGTACCCCACTATTCGGGGGTGCAGCATGCACCGCAACGCATCGCAACGGAAACCGAGTATGACTGATCCTCGCCGTTGCTGGTTTCCGCGAGATAAAATTGTCAAATGAAGATCTTTTGTGTGTCATTTTGCTTCCTGCTACCGACTATAGTACTACTGCTGCTGATGATGGGACGGTATGAAGACATTGTCTTCATTCCGTCAATCACTTACTTCGACTGCCAATCAATACTGATCACTCGAGAACGTCCGTGTTATCAGCAGGGATGCCATATACCAGTCAAATGCTTGATATTGTATTTAAATTATAGATATTAAATAGCTCATAAATTTAGTTTATATAGGTTTATATTCTTACATAACCAGAGAGAAAATCAACTACGAGACGATCCAGCCCAGGGCTGAAAGTCTTGCTAATAAAGACAAAAAAAAAGAAAATCAACTTGGGAAGTATTTTAGCATATTGTTTGGAAGGACAATGCACGCTCAAACAACTTGTTTGGTGCCGTGACCTCTATAAGAGGTCCATGTACAGATGTTTTGGAAGCACTTGTCAACTATACATGAAGCATTATAGAACCAATCCCACCGTTTCCTTCCTTCCTTCCTCAAAGGCTCTACATTCCAATTGGAACTTGGCCTGTTTTTCAACTTACTATTCTATAAGCATTTCCTCATAAGCGGGCTTGGTAGTCATATGGCTACTGCTTCTGCCTCATACGCAGGAGGTCGTGGGCTCAATCCCAGGTCCGTCCCATTCTCCTACTTTGTATCTTTCTCTTTATTTCTCATATTCCAGCAATCGCTAGAACTGGAAATGGACTTCCATACCGTTTCCATTACTATTCCTATACCTTCAGTATAGTATTCAGTATGAGTATTCTATCAGTAATCTGCAAGAATTGGAAATGAACTATAGAGCTCGTTTCCTACATCCAATTAGAAATTCCATCAGTTACCTTCTCCTATCTATCACATTGGCAGCTCGTTAACCAAGACGGACCTCTGCCTCTCCAACCTAACCCAGAAATTCCAACAAATTCCGCATGAGCTCGTGGCAAGTGCAGAGGTATATTCGGCTTGCAGTGGGCGAGTGATTGCATCATCATTTCCTCCCCCTTCCCTACATTGACTTGCATTCTGACGTGGCAGGCGCCAGTATGACCTAACAAATGAGATCACCAGTACTTGTACATTGAAGATGTGTGCTAGTCCCAAGAAAACATCTGTTGGTTCCCTGTGCAAGAACAGCTGATCTGGTCATAATGGAGTAGCAACTACGAGCAGTCAATCAAGCTCAAGCTCAAGCTTACTATTCTATAAGCATTTCCTCAGTTATTAATTGAAAGATTTTCTATGCCCGCCATTGCATGAGTATGTATCTTGTGTGGCCAGTACAATGGATACACTATGCCCAGGGTGTCGAAAAGTTTTCTAACCCGAAAACATCCTAGACTGGACCGAGAATCGAACTCGCCATCTCCGGATTGACAATCCTACGCCTTTGCTCGCAAGGCTACTGGAGACCCCCGTGGATCCCACCGTTTCATTCCACTTCAATTATTCATCGTTGGAAACCATCACAGTCGAGTCATACCAGTCAACGACAAGGTCTTGTATTTGGGATCGGTAAAGAGGTTCTAAGAAATTCAAATACGGGCAAGTTTCCTTTTTTCTTGAGCTTTACGTGTCTTAAAATATCTACGATCTCTAGCCAACATCTCAGACGAATCAAACTGAACTGTTTGCATCGAGCCACCGGGACGCACATTTGCCACAAGCTCGATGGAAGCTTCTGAGTCGCCCGTAGTGGTTGAGCCCTTCCCGCCAACGACCTGCAGCCGTCCTCGTTCTGTGTATGGTTTTAATGAGGAAATCTTCTAAATCCCAAACGCATGTCTCGCATGCGGTTAGCGACGTCAATCGTCTAGACGCATGTGCTATGGAGTGTTTGGGTTCGATTTACGCCACGGTAAAGAGGAAACTTTTTCTGATCGAAAAATTCTCCCCTGCTCCACTGGGTGTGTCTTGTCCGTGTTCAGTGTGTACGAACTCTAGTCGAAGGCGGTGTTCCTGCCTTTTTAATGTCATTTTTCTTACGAGCCTACAATGTTTTCTCTACACCGTGTCCCAGTATTGAATCAAATGCTGCCGCAACATTTCATAGAATTGCAAGCCTCGAACAGGTTTGCACAACGATCGATTGATTTGCGCCCCCTGAAAGGCCACTAAATCTTGGCCGATGCTGCAAAATCATCACAAGAAGGAGAACTTAACCTTAAAAAAGTTCGCAAAGCAAGCTTGTTTTCCCCTGTTGGTTACGGGCGACACGTAAGTGCTGTTTTGTCCCCGACAAATTCCTAACCAAAAGGAAGCTTATGGACCAGGCAGCAAAGCAGAAAGGTGCTGGATCGAACAAGACACTGGCTGCGAACCGGCCCCGATGGCAAGAAGAAGAGGCCCGTCGGATGCTATTATTGCAGAAAACTTGGAAGTTCGCCCGCGATTCGGCAAAGGAACCTAGATAAGGAAAAGCTACTAGTTCGATTTGCGCGAGTTAGGGCGTAACGGGTGATGAAGCTTGCAAGCCATGGGTCGACTATTCCGGGCACGGCAAATGCTGGGTAAAGCGTACCATTGGTACCTCGCGTATCTGAAAGAATTAAAATAAACTCCGTCTCGCGGTCCTTATGGCCTATTATCCAGCAACTCCCAGTCCCTCAAGATCGAGTAACCAACCCCGGTGGGAACTATGTTCCTCTTCTGAGATGCAAATCTTACCAAGCGTGTCTGTTCCCCATGCATGGGGCGGCTGATCACCGTCCGAATGCCAGTAAGGCACTCTCAGCAGAATTGTGCACCATTGTCTGTCAGAAATTTTGGCGGAATGGTCCTCCGGAAATTTAGTGGGTTGGACTCTTCGCAGGTGCAGCATCGACGCAAAATGCGAATGCTGTATGCAAGGGAAGTGAGTGAGTCCAAATCTAAGTCAAAATAATTAATGAACTTGGTTTACACGAGCGCCTGCGGTCAGATTGAGGTCCCATTCGTTGGTGATTGTCGGTACTTCATGACAGACTGCCGAATTTTAGTTTCTGGATTTGGATTTATCAAAATTTGTTGAATAGTTTTGTTATCGATTTCAACTCTCTTAACATCAGAGATTTTTTTTTAAACTTTATTTTACCACTCCAGAGATGGATTTTTCTTTATCCGAAAAGGTCCGATAGTGATTCCGTGTCCACAACCTTAGGCATAATGGACGTTAGGCATAATTCTGCCATTTTTATGTCATCTGTTGTTTTTTTAGGCATTTTATGCCTATCGTCCATTATACCTAAAGTACTTATGCCGAATGTCCTTATGTGCTTTTTTTGGAATTTGCAAGAATTTGAAGATAGTTAGCAATCCTATCTGCTTCAAGCATATCCGGACAAAATTTACAAGGGTCAACAAAACTCATAAAAGAAAAATCATTTCATATGTCACGAAAACAGTTGGCGATTTAAAACTCATTCTCTTTGTCAGGCTGTTTAATTACATGGTGAATATGATTTGTTACGCTTTTAAAAACTTATCATCTCCGTGGTGTTCATTGTAGCCGGTCGTTAAGATATTTTACTATTCTTTTTAATAAAATTCCAGCCCGGTACTGTAAGGATCCTTATACTTACATAATTTGGAAACAGTCGTAAATTATAACAAAACTTTTAAAATTACTTTTGATTTTTATGTCCTCAGTAAGGAAGAGGAGCTCAATAAAGGTTTCATCCAGTCCTACAATACTTGGGATCGTGAAAGACAGGGATTGGAATCCAATGGACGTTTTGATAGATTCTAGGAGAGGTAAGAAAGGCGAAGTTTTTTTTTAAATATATTTATTTCCGAGATTTTCAGCTCGTGGCTCATATCGTTAAAGGTGATTTTTTTATGTAGGTCGTCTACGCCCAGGTAGGTCGTCGGGCCCAATCTAAAATATTTCTCGAAACATACTGCGACGCAGAAGATGCGGAGAACTACGACACAGC
Source organism: Armigeres subalbatus (assembly GCF_024139115.2). Lineage (NCBI taxonomy): Eukaryota > Metazoa > Arthropoda > Insecta > Diptera > Culicidae > Armigeres > Armigeres subalbatus. Next base: position 271,483,403 of record NC_085139.1, on the reverse strand, counting down.
GGAAAAAGATTCGACGGAGGACCAATTTGAGGGATGCAGCGGCATGGAGACGTTGCGTCTCAAACCGCGCGTCCATTTCGCTGTCGTCTCCGGCATAACGAAACAGGTCAGAGATGAACAGCAAACATACTTCGACGCGATCAAAGGACCTGAAGCAGCCGTTTGACAGGCAGAAATGCAGTAGGATATTGAAGCTCTTTATGAAACTGATACCTGGGAACTCATCGCCTTATCTCATGGGCGCAAACCCGTAGGCTGCAAATGGACATTTAAAAAGAAGGAAGGCAGGGCAGAACGAGTAGTATTGGTCAAGAATATAAAGAGGATGTCGACACTGCATTTCCCAGCCATCAAGAGAAGATACAAATCGAATACCTGTATCTCGAGCAAAAGGACGAGACCGAATTACCAATAAAAGCTCCATTCCGTAGTTCACGCTCTACGTCGCGCTAAACACACGGCCAAACATCTGCGTGGCTGTCTCACTGCACTGTCGTGACTGTCACCAACTCTGCCAACCGAGACTGTACTAAAACAATGAGTGATCTCCGATATCGAAAGGCCACAATGAACTATCAATTGCCAAATAGGCTCTGGGATCGGCAAAACTAATTGATTTGTCGGTGCAGATTGGGTCGGCCACGAAGGCAACAGAGAGACGCCTTATGAAGTCCTCATGAAATTCGGCGGTGGTGTCGTCAACTAAGGAACACAAAATAATTTAACTGTAGGCGCAGTTCCCGCAAGTTCAAACGTACTTTTTTAATTTTTGCGAATTTAGAATATAAATGAACAACCATAATTTACGTAACGGTGGAAATAAAGGCTGGTTTAATTTCCGGTTCTGATAAATACGGTTAAATGGAAATTAACAAACAGCTATAATAGTAACATAATATAAGTAACAATACTAGCCTGCCTGGTTGTATCGTTAAAAATTCAAAGGTTAAAGATTTCCAGAAATCTGAAAAGATTCATTGCCATCTATAAGAACTAGAAATATCCCTAAGTTCACATGAAATCATGGATCTATGTTTGAAGGGGAAGTCAAAAGTCCCAAGGACCCTAAAATTTGTGCGGATCTACCTCTGTAATATTTCTTAAATCACTAAAAGAGTTTTCGGAATTCGTGAGATCTTTTGAAGATCATAAGATGTCATGCATCTTTGAAAACCTTTGTAAAACCAGAAAATGAAATGTTTGTTCTGATAATCGTACAATCAAGATCATTTTTCATTAAGACATTATTGTGTGTACGGATATATTATTTATATCAAAATAATGCCTGGTGTTTTAATTATTGTCACCACTGTATTGTAGATACGTAAGAAGATTTTTTTTTTCTTTATCTGAAATACGAAAAGGATTTTATGATATTTACTAAGCTTCGTATCAGAATTTAGTTCCAACGCAATAACGTTGGCCCCCCTGGCACCACTGGTTCGTCGCACTGGACATTGTCATTGGCGATGAAAGCAGACACGCGCTCGCCTCTTATGATCCCCCGCGGACACGGTTTTGGGGGGGGTGGGAGAAAAGCATATTTTCACGACCGCTCAACGCGAGACGAACGAACGAGCGAACGATTTTTCATGGCCATAAAAGGCGACTCCCCACAGAAGCACAACAAGCGACCAGAGCACCAACGTAGAACCGTAATTCTGGTGTATGGGTTTGATCGACTACTAGCGGCTCAGTTTTGACGGTTGTTTACATTCAGAACGGAGGCGGCGGCGGCGGCTGCTGGAATGCCGCAGCGCAGCAGGCTTTCTGGGCTCGCTGGCACCTGCCACTGGTCTAGGAATTCGGGAGGAATTTGTCTCGCCGCTACACGTTACACAATGCGCGCGGTGACAAACGAACGACTCAGCGAAAACGCAAGGGGTATTTCACAAACCCGAAACGAAGATGATTCACGTTATTTTTAAATCCACCACCGCACACCACCGAAACTTAACGGCGACGGCGATGGTAGACTCTGCTCATCAGATCACTATTTAGTTAGTACAGTAGATATGTATATACAGATCTAGGGTTTCCTTAGAATATCACCTTTAGTAATCCTTAACACAGCGAGGTATTGTACGCCAGGGAACTATCTCTGACTTGGTGGCTTTTTTCAGCGATGATTTGTTGAACTGATTCCGTAGGGATTATTCACCACATGTCCTCGATCACACGTTGGTTGACTTTGGAGTTCCTCCTTCAGGGGACTTTTGTTCTAGGCTATTCTTTGGCTTTGATTATTCACTAAATCACTTGAAGGTTGCATTGATTATTCAACTAGTGATCATCTTCCTCAAGGCATAAATTATGCAAGATATCACTGGGTTCCGTTCACAGTTAGTCACAATAAGGTTTTCGCTTAGGAAAGCAAAACACAAACACTGATACGGGGGATCACGACGGAAGTTGATAATCGAATCAAAAAGTACGGGGAAAAATTCAAAAGATCCGAAAATGGTCTCCTTATTATTTTTCTTCGGCCCTCGGGTTTTCACTGGTCGTGCTAGTCCGGCGCGGCACACGATATTGCTGCTCCTGCTGGACTATTCGCGTCTGAGTTAGTTGAAGTCGGATGTACTACTAACTGGCCACGGCCGTAGCGATTGAAGAAAAGCGGGCTGCCGTTTGCTTAACTATCTCGTGTCACGGTTGATGGTATGGCACGGCACGGTGCGGTGCGGCGCAACGCGTTCAACTGTGAAAGAAAACGGGCATGGGTACGACGAAAAAAAAACAAACTTTTCTTTTCCACGATACGATCGTTGAAAACGACAACGACGAGCGGTGATCGAGCAGGGAAATAGAGCGCTTGCGCTGGCTTGGAATGACCACGGCACATAGTGGAGGAGTCTAGAAGCGAAAGCTGGATTAAAGCAATTCGTTTTTCTGGCATATTAGAAACGTTTATTACTTCTATTAATCAGAGCGATGGAATGGAAAAACAGTGGAAGCATAAGTATTAGAACGCTAGAGGCGCAGTTATCAGCATTTGTGATGAACATGATTCAGCAATAGTTACCTGGATTTTACATTTAGGGTTTGGTCGGCACCTTCAATCTCCAATTTATTGGTTTGTTTGTTTTGGTTTGCTTGTTTTCAAGTACACTGTGTCAAAAAATTGTCCATCATGTGCGCATATAAAAATCAGAGTTGCTGCACTCTTGATTTATTCGACATATAATTAATCCCTTTTGGTGTGTCAGTACTTGAAATATCAAAAAGTCCGTCCAATCAATACATTTAAAATTAGTTACATGAATGAGGCTCGGAAGCCTCCTTTCAAGAGGCTCGGAAGCCTCCTTTCAAGAGGCTCGGAAGCCTCCTTTCAAGAGGCTCGGAAGCCTCCTTTCAAGAGGCTCGGAAGCCTCCTTTCAAGAGGCTCGGAAGCCTCCAAGAGGCTCAGAAGCCTCCTTTCAAGAGGCTCAGAAACCTCCTTTCAAGAGGCTCAGAAGCCTCCTTTCAAGAGGCTCAGAAGCCTCCTTTCAAGAGGCTCAGAAGCCTCCTTTCAAGAGGCTCAGAAGCCTCCTTTCAAGAGGCTCAGAAGCCTCCTTTCAAGAGGCTCAGAAGCCTCCTTTCAAGAGGCTCAGAAGCTTCCTTTCAAGAGGCTCAGAAGCCTCCTTTCAAGAGGCTCAAAAGCATCCTTTCAAGATCTCTCCTTTCAAGAGACTCAGAAGCCTCCTTTCAAGAGGCTCAGCAGCCTCCTCCCAAGAGGCTCAGAAACCTCCTTTCAAGAGGCTCAGAAGCCTCCTTTCAAGAGGATCAGAAGCCTCCTTTCAAGAGGCTCAGAAGCCGCCTTTCAAGAGGCTCAGAAGCCTCCTTTCAAGAGGCTCAAGCCTCCTTTCAAGAGGCTCAGAGCCTCCTTTCAAGAGGCCTCAGAAGCCTCCTTTCAAGAGGCTCAAGCCTCCTTTCAAGAGGCTCAGAAGCCTCCTTTCAAGAGGCTCAGAGCCTCCTTTCAAGAGGCTCAGAAGCTTCCTTTCAAGAGGCTCAGAGCCTCCTTTCAAGAGGCTCAGAGCCTCCTTTCAAGAGGCTCAGAAGCCTCCTTTCAAGAGGCTCAGAGCCTCCTTTCAAGAGGCTCAGAAGCCTCCTTTCAAGAGGCTCAGGCCTCCTTTCAAGAGCTCAGAAGCCTCCTTTCAAGAGGCTCAGAGCCTCCTTTCAAGAGGCTCAGAAGCCTCCTTTCAAGAGACTCAGAGCCTCCTTTCAAGAGACTCAGAAGCCTCCTTTCAAGAGGCTCAGGCCTCCTTTCAAGAGGCTCAGGCCTCCTTCCAAGAGGCTCAGGCCTCCTTCCAAGAGGCTCAGAAGCCTCCTTTTAAGAGGCTCAGAGCCTCCTTTTAAGAGGCTCAGAGCCTCCTTTCAAGAGGCTCAGAAGCCTCCTTTCAAGAGGCTCAGGAAGCCTCCTTTCAAGAGGCTCAGAAGCCTCCTTTCAAGAGGCTCAGAAGCCTCCTTTCAAGAGGCTCAGAAGCCTCCTTTCAAGAGGCTCAGAGCCTCCTTTCAAGAGGCTCAGAAGCCTCCTTTCAAGAGGCACAGAAGCCTCCTTCCAAGAGGCTCAGAAGCCTCCTTCCAAGAGGCTCAGAAGCCTCCTTCCAAGAGGCTCAGAAGCCTCCTTTCAAGAGGCTCAGGCCTCCTTCCAAGAGGCTCAGAAGCCTCCTTCCAAGAGGCTCAGAAGCCTCCTTCCAAGAGGCTCAGAAGCCTCCTTCCAAGAGGCTCAGAAGCCTCCTTCCAAGAGGCTCAGAGCCTCCTTCCAAGAGGCTCAGGCCTCCTTCAAGAGGCTCAGAAGCCTCCTTCCAAGAGGCTCAGAAGCCTCCTTCAAGAGGCTCAGGCCTCCTTCCAAGAGGCTCAGAAGCCTCCTTTCAAGAGGCTCAGAACCCTCCTTTCAAGAGGCTCAGGCCTCCTTTCAAGAGGCTCAGGAAGCCTCCTTTCAAGAGGCTCAGAAGCCTCCTTTCAAGAGGCTCAGAGCCTCCTTTCAAGAGGCTCAGAGCCTCCTTTCAAGAGGCTCAGAAGCCTCCTTTCAAGAGGCTCAGGAAGCCTCCTTTCAAGAGGCTCAGAAGCCTCCTTTCAAGAGGCTCAGCCTCCTTTCAAGAGGCTCAGAGCCTCCTTTCAAGAGGCTCAGAAGCCTCCTTTCAAGAGGCTCAAGCCTCCTTTCAAGAGGCTCAGAAGCCTCCTTTCAAGAGGCTCAAGCCTCCTTTCAAGAGGCTCAGAAGCCTCCTTTCAAGAGGCTCAAGCCTCCTTTCAAGAGGCTCAGAAGCCTCCTTTCAAGAGGCTCAGCCTCCTTTCAAGAGGCTCAGAAGCCTCCTTTCAAGAGGCTCAGAAGCCTCCTTTCAAGAGGCTCAGAGCCTCCTTTCAAGAGGCTCAGAAGCCTCCTTTCAAGAGGCTCAGAAGCCTCCTTTCAAGAGGCTCAGAAGCCTCCTTTCAAGAGGCTCAGAAGCCTCCTTTCAAGAGGCTCAGAAGCCTCCTTTCAAGAGGCTCAGAAGCCTCCTTTCAAGAGGCTCAGAAGCCTCCTTTCAAGAGGCTCAGAAGCCTCCTTTCAAGAGGCTCAGAAGCCTCCTTTCAAGAGGCTCAAGCCTCCTTTCAAGAGGCTCAGAAGCCTCCTTTCAAGAGGCTCAGAAGCCTCCTTTCAAGAGGCTCAGAAGCCTCCTTTCAAGAGGCTCAGCGCCTCCTTTCAAGAGGCTCAGAAGCCTCCTTTCAAGAGGCCTCAGAAGCCTCCTTTCAAGAGGCTCAGGCCTCCTTTCAAGAGGCTCAGAAGCCTCCTTTCAAGAGGCTCAGAAGCCTCCTTCCAAGAGGCTCAGAAGCCTCCTTCCAAGAGGCTCAAAGCCTCCTTCCAAGAGGCTCAGAAGCCTCCTTCAAGAGGCTCAGAAGCCTCCTTCCAAGAGGCTCAGAAGCCTCCTTCCAAGAGGCTCAAGCCTCCTTCCAAGAGGCTCAGAAGCCTCCTTCCAAGAGGCTCAGGCCTCCTTCCAAGAGGCTCGAAGCCTCCTTCCAAGAGGCTCAGAAGCCTCCTTCCAAGAGGCCTCAGAAGCCTCCTTCCAAGAGGCTCAGGGCCTCCTTCCAAGAGGCTCAGAAGCCTCCTTCCAAGAGGCTCAGGCCTCCTTCCAAGAGGCTCAGAAGCCTCCTTCCAAGAGGCTCAGGCCTCCTTCCAAGAGGCTCAGAAGCCTCCTTCCAAGAGGCTCAGAAGCCTCCTTCCAAGAGGCTCAGGCCTCCTTCCAAGAGGCTCAGGCCTCCTTCCAAGAGGCTCAGAAGCCTCCTTCCAAGAGGCTCAGAAGCCTCCTTCCAAGAGGCTCGGAAGCCTCCTTCCAAGAGGCTCAGAAGCCTCCTTCCAAGAGGCTCAGAAGCCTCCTTCCAAGAGGCTCAGGCCTCCTTCCAAGAGGCTCAGAAGCCTCCTTCCAAGAGGCTCAGGAAGCCTCCTTCCAAGAGGCCTCAGAGCCTCCTTCCAAGAGGCTCAGAAGCCTCCTTCCAAGAGGCTCAGAAGCCTCCTTCCAAGAGGCTCAGAAGCCTCCTTCCAAGAGGCTCAGGAAGCCTCCTTCCAAGAGGCTCAGAAGCCTCCTTCCAAGAGGCTCAAGCCTCCTTCCAAGAGGCTCAGAAGCCTCCTTCCAAGAGGCTCAAAGCCTCCTTCCAAGAGGCTCAAGCCTCCTTCCAAGAGGCCTCAGCCTCCTTCCAAGAGGCTCAAGCCTCCTTCCAAGAGGCCTCAAGCCTCCTTCCAAGAGGCTCAAAGCCTCCTTCCAAGAGGCTCTGCCTCCTTCCAAGAGGCTCAAAGCCTCCTTCCAAGAGGCCTCAAGCCTCCTTCCAAGAGGCCTCAGCCTCCTTCCAAGAGGCTCAGCCTCCTTCCAAGAGGCTCAAGCCTCCTTCCAAGAGGTTCAAAGCCTCCTTCCAAGAGGCTCAGAAGCCTCCTTCCAAGAGGCTCAGGAAGCCTCCTTCCAAGAGGCTCAGAAGCCTCCTTCCAAGAGGCTCAGGCCTCCTTCCAAGAGGCTCAGAAGCCTCCTTCCAAGAGGCTCAGGCCTCCTTCCAAGAGGCTCAAGCCTCCTTCCAAGAGGCCTCGGAAGCCTCCTTCCAAGAGGCTCAGGCCTCCTTCCAAGAGGCTCAGAAGCCTCCTTCCAAGAGGCTCAGAAGCCTCCTTCCAAGAGGCTCAGAAGCCTCCTTCCAAGAGGCTCAGAAGCCTCCTTCCAAGAGGCCTGGAAGCCTCCTTCCAAGAGGCTCAGAAGCCTCCTTCCAAGAGGCTCGGAAGCCTGCTTCCAAGAGGCCTCAGAAGCCTGCTTCCAAGAGGCTCAGAAGCCTCCTTCCAAGAGGCTCAGGAAGTCCCTTCCAAGAGGCTCAGGCCTCCTTCCAAGAGGCTCAGAAGCCTCCTTCCAAGAGGCTCAGGCCTCCTTCCAAGAGGCTCAGAAGCCTCCTTCCAAGAGGCTCAGGCCTCCTTCCAAGAGGCTCAGAAGCCTCCTTCCAAGAGGCTCAGAAGCCTCCTTCCAAGAGGCTCAGAAGCCTCCTTCCAAGAGGCTCAGAAGCCTCCTTCCAAGAGGCTCAGGCCTCCTTCCAAGAGGCTCAGGCCTCCTTCCAAGAGGCTCAGAAGCCTCCTTCCAAGAGGCTCAGAGCCTCCTTCCAAGAGGCTCAGAAGCCTCCTTCCAAGAGGCTCAGAGCCTCCTTCCAAGAGGCTCAGAGCCTCCTTCCAAGAGGCTCAGAAGCCTCCTTCCAAGAGGCTCATGCCTCCTTCCAAGAGGCTCAGAAGCCTCCTTCCAAGAGACTCAGGCCTCCTTCCAAGAGGCTCGGAAGCCTCCTTCCAAGAGGCTCGGAAGCCTCCTTCCAAGAGGCTCGGAAGCCTCCTTCCAAGAGGCTCGGAAACCTCCTTCCAAGAGGCTCAGAAGCCTCCTTCCAAGAGGCTCGGAAGCCTCCTTCCAAGAGGCTCGGAAGCCTCCTTCCAAGAGGCTCGGAAGCCTCCTTCCAAGAGGCTCGGAAGCCTCCTTCCAAGAGGCTCGGAAGCCTCCTTCCAAGAGGCTCGGAAGCCTCCTTCCAAGAGGCTCGGAAGCCTCCTTCCAAGAGGCTCGGAAGCCTCCTTCCAAGAGGCTCGGAAATTCTGAAAATGTGCCGAAACAGAGTAAGCAAAAGCTACCAAATCTCGTGTTAAATTTCAATGTTGTAATGGGGCTATCGGTGACGCCAGTGAATCACCACACCAGTAGGATCAAGAACATCCTCTTCCTTGAGCAAAATTTTCCCAGGGCAAGTTAGACTGGTATCTAATTGACAGTGGCATGCTGCAGTCAGTATTGAGTTTGAACCGGTCCCGTCAAGCCTAGACTGAAAATCTGGCATTAAATGTCAAAATGGGCTGATTCATTCTTTTAATTTAAAAAGTAATAATCTTTAGAAATAAAAATGTTGATGTTTATCCTGCCTTCCGGCCACCGTTCGCCGTAAAGTGAACAAACCGCGTGCGTGAGTGAAGATTCGCTCGCTCTGTCTTGCTCTCGGCTGTGCTGGTGATCACTGATGGTGCCCCAAAACTCTCTAATGAGCTTGTGACGGAGATCGAGCTGACGATAACGACAACCGACAACGGCGACAGTGGGTTCAAGGAGGGAAATACGCGCAGTTTAGGAGTCAAACGACAAGGAAATCCCGATAATGAGTTCGGAAGCTGCATTGTGTTTACCACTGGGTACGATTTTTTTTTCCTTAGGAGATTGATCTTGCAGGTCATTGGAGAATGCGAAACAAGGCTGCATTCGGTGGGGCGTAGGCGTGGTGAAACCATAAATAACTAAGTTGTTCGAGATGTCGATGACACTAGGTGTTCCATATTGGTTTTCCGGCATTTTCGAAGAAGATCGTGTGTACGACTTTTCTTCCGAACTGATTATTTTAAGTTAATTGTTTTTAAAGTCAACTGGTGCTTAATAATAGTTAAAAAATTTACTGCTTTCAGATATTATGTAATCACAGTCGGATATGGTTGACACGATTTTAAAAAAAAATCTGTGTGTTGATGTTTTTTTTTCTTACGTTACACAAAAAATGGAAAATGATTGAATCGATTGAAATGAGATAATGTAACCACACCATAGTAAGCAGACAGCTTAAATTATCTGTAGTTTAAATTAGCCAAAATGAATCATTTATTTTCCCCCCGAGGAGGAAGACAATAATCCGTATAGAAACGTCGGATTCTCAGTTCCATGAAGCATCAATATAAATCAATTCTATCTTACCAAAACATCAGTGTCTATCATAAAAAGACCATCACTCTTCGTAAGACTCGTGCATCCAACGTGAAGAGGTTTTGTTTGTCCATATTTCAGTGGGTATACAGATTTCATTTTCACCAGATCGGATGTAGAGCAGACCGAAGTCGATTAAAATCATAAAATGCACGATAAACGATACGTTCGCTTGTATCGGATGGTACTTCCTAACTCTTAAGCCGAGCGCTGATCGTATCGGGCGCGGTCCAGATGCGCCGGTAATGTTTCCATCAAGCAGGTATAAAAAAAGATCATCGGCGTATCATAATCATTATCGTTGTAAGAGTAAGTACTTACAGATCGCTCTTTTTTTTGCACCACACCACCAAATATCATCCCACTTGTCGTAGTCCATGTTCGTGGATATGCGGTTAACGTACAATTTACCAAGGTATCCATTTTTGATTATTGTTATAAAATTTAATAGCAGAAATGGCTGAGTGTGGCGGCTGTGTGGTGGTCCGCATATCGGCTCGTGCCGCTTTATAAACGCACAATGATGAAAATAGCCAAGCCTAAAGGGAAAACCGGCTTCTGGTGGTTTGTTACTACTGTTACTAATGTGCTATGAATAAAGATGTAAAAACAAACAACGGCGAAAAAGTATGTATATTCGAGGAAAGTTAATGAGATTAAGAAGATATCAAAAACGTAGTGGTTTTATTAATGCTCTAGGCAATTTATCGTAAGTAGATTGCAACCGGTATAAAACTACTAATCCTACAAATTTGACAAATGGTAACAAAAAGAAGTAAAATGAACTCAGATTATTTGGCCATTCGCCTTTTGGACGAATACTACAAATATTTTAAGGCAAAAAAAATTCTCGAGGTGAATGTTACTCATGTTTACTTTTTCTTATTTCTTCAATTTGGCAAAAAAGTCAAAATGCTTTCCAAATGATTAAAAAATTGTAAGTTTCGCCTTCCATAAAATAAGCTTTATTGTACTAGAGAAGATGATTGCTCAATTAGCGGTCGCCCATTTCAAAATTTGGTTATGCATTTTGATAAGTTTTCTTAATTTTTGTCGCATTTCTATCAGTTTTCAAATATATTCATCTGCTGCGGGAAATTGAACGCAAATTGAATTGTGGAGCTAGAAATTGAATCCGACCACTACCTCGTTGCAGTATGTCAGCGCTTAAAGCTCTCGACGGTGTGAAACACGCGTCGGAATCGTCCGCCGCGGCTAAACATTGGGCGGCAACGGCTTCAAGAAGGTAGACTAGCCCAAGACTACGCGCAGCAGCTTGAAGTGGCACTCCCAAAAAAAAAATTGTTGATTATAAGCTGAATGCAATGGATAAAGGAAACCACATTGAAGCTCTTTATACGGACTGCTGCAAAGCATTTGATCGCATAGATATATGCATTAGACCTCTTCATGTTTTCAAAAAGTATCAAAAATTCAATCGGTCAGCCCAGAATCACAATTCACATGCTAAAATAAATCTCCTGTCAAATTTTCAGCTGATTCGGATAAAATTTCGAGGTGGCTCAAATCGATTTAGTGTTTTTGGGCTATTTTCAAAATTGTGAAAAAATCTTACAAGAGATATAAACGTCGAAAACTATCGCAACAACTTCTACACGGAAGCTTTGGGTGTGCTCTACAAGTCTTGTTAACATTGCGATTCGTTCCGTTCACGTTTTGTCCATGTTAAAGTGATTTTAAAGCTTTTAAGTGCATAAAAATACTGTTTTCCCCAAAAGTCGTTGTTCTACAAAATTCTTGAGTTTATGACAAATGATTGCCAATTTATTAAGTATATTATTATTCCTCTTTTTTCCCTGAAAATTTGAGTAATATAATTGTCACTGTGCGATTTATCGTTAAACTCTTAAAAATCAGAAGCTAAACACTTGTCATAAATTTGCACGTTAGGATTTCTTCAAACAAGTTGTTCGAAAAACCAATTATATTCCGAGAAAACGATTTTATTTTGAAGCGCTGCATTTTCGTGCAATTTCAAACCATGCGGGTTGAAACGCGCCACCCCGAGGCTAAAACGCGCCAGCCTAAAAATGTAAACCAAGAGCAGTGAACTGACAGAAGAATCAAGTATAAATTTATGAAAAGTCCTATTCTCGTTTCCAGGTAGTCTACGAGCTCCATAGAGTCAAGGTATGTTGATCAACCTCCGTAATGGAGGCAGCTATTGGAGAATAAACAAATTGTGTGATCCCTTCTAGGTATATGTTTGTATTCCAAGTAGTTCTTGTTGTTGTCATACGTGCCAGGTAGTCGATGAACTCCATAGAGTCAAGGCCAGTGGATGAATCTCCGTAATGGAGGCAGTTATTGAAAAATAAACAAGTTGTGTGACCCCTAGTTAGTATATGTTTGTATTTCAAGTAGTTCTTGTTGTTGTCGTGGGTTCCAGAAAGTCTTCGAACTCTATAGAATCAAGGTATGTAGATCAACCTTCGTAATGGAGGCAGCTATTGGAGAATAAACAAGTTGTGTGACCCCTTCTAGGTATATGTTTGTATTTCGAGTAGTTCTTTTTGTTGTCGTGGGCTCCAGAAAGGAGTCAAGGTCCATGGGTCAACCTCCGCAATGGAGGCAGTTATTGGAGAATAAACAAGTTGTGTGACCCTTCTTGAAATATGTTTGTATTCCAAGTAGTTCTTTTTGTTGTCGTGGGCTCCAGAAAGTCTTCGAACTCTATAGAGTCAAGGTATGTAGATCAACCTTCGTAATGGAGGCAGCTATTGGAGAATAAACAAGTTGTGTGACCCCTTCTAGGTATATGTTTGTATTTCGAGTAGTTCTTGATGTTGTCACTGATGCCAGGTAGTCTACGAAATCCATAGATTCAAGGCGTGGGGATCATCCTACGTAATGGAGGCAGTTATTGAAAAATAAACAAGTTGTGTGATCCCTTCTTGGTATATGTTTGTATTGCAAGTAGTTCTTGTTGTTGTCGTGGGCTCCAGGTGTCTACGAACTCCATAGAGTCAAGGTCTATAGATCAACCTCCGTACTGGAGGCAGCTATTGGAGAATAAACAAGTTGTGTGACCCCTTCTTGGTACCGTCAACTGGGGGGAAGATGATCATTTTTAAGACAAAACATGCAACAACAATGTGTGTTTACATTTTAAATCGAAACAAATATTTTCAAAACATGTACTGCTATACGTTGCAATAATCAACAACTTTAGTTTTCTGAAATGCATTCGCATTTATTAAAATAAATTAAATTATCACACATTCTTTGAGTAATCTGGTTTGGGGTGAAGTTGATCAAGACAGCTCTACTAAAATCATTATGACCTAGTAGTCAAAATACACTAGGTTATTTGTATGAATGTTGAATTTACTACGTAAAGAAGTCTACGAAGTCAATATTTGAAACGAAAATAGCGTCATTTATGACTATCTCTCTCTTTCTTCCACAAAATACATTTTCATGATTATAATCGAAAAACTCGGATTTCTACCTAGCGGTAACATTACTTGAACGGAGAGTATTGTTGACTACCGTTTCATAAAAAAATTTGGCACTTCTGGCTGACACATTAAATGATCATCTTCACCTCAATGATCATCTTCCCCCCAGTTGACGGTATATGTTTGTATTCTAGGTAAGTTTTTGCTTTTGTCATTGGTGCCAGGTAGTCTACGAACTCCAGAAAGTAAAGGTATATGGGTTAACCTACGTAATGTAGGCAATTATCGGAGAATAAACAAGTTGTGTGACCTCTTCTTGGTATATGTTTGTATTCCAAGTAGTTCTTTTTGTTGTCGTGGGCTCCTAAAATCAATCCTCCAATTATTGGTACAGTGTTCCAATAGTTGGGGTATTTTGTTATTCGCGTTCATATAGTTGCGAATCCCATAGGTTTTATACGGGATTCGCAACTATTGGAACACTACCGCAACTATTGGTGCAAGGGAAAGAAAAAAATAAAGTATTTTAAAGATACTTTACCAGTTTGAATGAGATTCCAATGTTATTTTTGTTTCCATCGTGTTATGACAGGTCGACTAATTGATCGGTGATGTGGGTTACTGCGTTTAATTTGTAAATTCCCTGCAAACCGTACTACCGCAACTATAGGAACACCCACGACTATTGGAACTGTTACCCTATGTATAAACATTCGAGCTCATTGCGACATTTGCCCTTAGGAAACAACTGTGTAGATTTGAACTGATCCAGACGGGAGTTCCTCTGCTCCCACGTGATTCATTGACTAACGACGGAGATGCCGAATAGAGCACTAACCATTCTTATCATCAAGGACTACACTGCCGTTATACGCATAACTGTCCCATGTACATAGGAAATCTCAGCAAACATGGGACAAATATGCGTATGGCGGCAGTACACCGGACTGACCTTTAAAGTCTGGTAAGTAATTATGACATGTCAAAGGCATCTTCAACACAAATTCAAGAGATGAATCAACTAGTGTAATTAAAATTGAACAATAAACGCTGAATCTTAATTTTTGTATTACTTGTAGAGGTTCGTAAATGCTGTTATGTAGATAATATCATCCAACCGAAAGAACCAGTACGTTCATCCATTTCAGAGACAAGTAAGCTAGTGGTACCGTTTTTTTTCAGGATATTGGTTTTGGTACCATGAATGCTAACGCTATAGTTTATAGGAATATTCTAAAATTCCTGCAATAAATATCAGATTAAAAAAAATTAAACTGAAGAATTCGATTAGAACAGCGGCTCTCAATCTTTTTTATGAGAGGTACCCTTTCAGACTTTTGTATCAATTGGGGGGTACCTATTTCTTTGCTGTAAATGAAAATAAACGTAACTCATGGGCTGAAAACTAATTGGACACAAGGCTCTCTATAAAGGTTGGCTGAAATGTTCGTTTTTCCGTAAAATTTTCCATTTCAAATTCAGTGTATACATCATGTTTCCTACAGGACTTTTAACATGTTTGGAGGCTTCCGAGCCTCTTGAAAGAGGGTTTCCGTAGGGAGGCTCCCGATCCTCTAGAAAGGCGGCTTCCGAGCCACTTGAAAAGAGGCGTGCGAGCCTCTTGAAAGAAAGCTTTTGAACCTATTGAAAGGAGCCTTCCGAGCCTCTTGAAAGGAGGCTTCCCAGCCTCTTGATTTGAAGTTTCCAAGCTTCTTGAAGGGATGCTTCCGATCCTCTTAGAAGGCTTCTGAGCCTTACGAAAAGAGGCTTCCGAACCTCCCGAAAGGAGGCTTCCGAGCCTCTTCAAAGGAGGCTTCCGAGCATCTTGGAAGAAGGCTTCCGAGTCTCTTAAAAGGAGGCTTCCAAGCCTCTAAAAAGATGGCTTCCGAGCCTCTCGAAAGAAGGCCTCTGAACCTCTTGAAATCCGAGCCTCTTGAAAGGAGGCTTCCGAGCCTCTTGAAAGGAGGCTTTCGAGGCTCTTGAAAGGAGGCTTCCGAGCCTCTTGAAAGGAGGCTTCCGAGCCTCTTGAAAGGAGGCTTCCGAGCCTCTTGAAAGGAGGCTTCCGAGCCTCTTGAAAGGAGGCTTCCGAGCCTCTTGAAAGGCGACTTCCGAGCTCTTGAAAGGAGGCTTCCGAGCCTCTTGAAAGGAGGCTTCCGAGCCTCTTGAAAGGAGGCTTCCGAGCCTCTTGAAAGGAGGCTTCCGAGCCTCTTGAAAGGAGGCTTCCGAGCCTCTTGAAAGGAGGCTTTCGAGTCTCTTGAAAGGAGGCTTTCGAGTGAAAGGAGGCTTCCAAGCCTCTTGAAAGGAGGCTTTCTAGCATCTTGAAAGGAGGCTTCCGAGCCTCTTAAAAGGAGGCTTCCGAGCCTCTTGAAAGGAGGCTTCCGAGCCTCTTGAAAGGAGGCTTTCGAGTGAAAGGACGCTTTCTAGCATCTTGAAAGTAGGCTTCCGAGCCTCTTGAAAGGAGGCTTCCGAGCCTCTTGAAAGGAGGCTTCCGAGCCTCTTGAAAGGAGGCTTCCGAGCCTCTTGAAAGGAGGCTTCCGAGCCTCTTGAAAGGAGGCTTCCGCGCCTCTTGGAAAGAGGCTTCTGAGGCCTCTTGAAGGAGGCTTCCAGGCCTCTTGGAAGGAGGCTTCCGAGCCTCTTGAAAGAGGAGGCTTCTGAGCCTCTTGAAGGAGGCTTCTGAGCCTCTTGAAAGGAGGCTTCCGAGCCTCTTGAAAGGAGGCTTTGAGCCTCTTGAAGGAGGCTCTGAGCCTCTTGAAAGGAGGCTTCTGAGCCTCTTGAAAGGAGGCTTCCTGAGCCTCTTGAAAGGAGGCTTCCAGAGCCTCTTGAAAGGAGGCTTTCGAGCCTCTTGAAAGGAGGCTTCCAGGCCTCTTGAAAGGAGGCTTTGGAGCCTCTTGAATGGAGGCTTTTGATTCTTTTAAAAGGAGGCTTCCAGGCCTCTTGAAAGGAGGCTTCCGAGCCTCTTGAAAGGAGGCTTCCGAGCCTCTTGAAAGGAGGCTTCCGAGCCTCTTGAAAGGAGGCTTCCGAGCCTCTTGAAAGGAGGCTTCCTAGTCTCTTGAAAGGAGGCTTCCTAGCCTCTTGAAAGGAGGCTTTCGAGCCTCTTGAAAGGAGGCTTTCGAGGCTCTTGAAAGGAGGCTTTCGAGGCTCTTGAAAAAAGGCTTTCGAACCTCTTGGAAGGAGGCTTTCGAGCCTCTTGGAAGGAGGCTTTCGAGCCTCTTGGAAGGAGGCTTTCGAGCCTCTTGGAAGGAGGCTTTCGAGCCTCTTGGAAGGAGGCTTTCGAGCCTCTTGGAAGGAGGCTTTCGAGCCTCTTGGAAGGAGGCTTTCGAGCCTCTTGGAAGGAGGCTTTCGAGCCTCTTGGAAGGAGGCTTTCTAGCCTCTTGGAAGGAGGCTTTCGAGCCTCTTGAACGGAGGCTTTCGAGCCTCTTGAACGGAGGCTTTCGAGCCTCTTGAATGGAGGCTTTTGAGCCTCTTGAAGGGAGGCTTTTGAGCCTCTTGAAAGGAGGCTTGCGAGCCTCTTGAAAGGAGGCTTTCGAGACCTCTTGAAAGGAGGCTTTCGAGACCTCTTGAAAGGAGGCTTTCGAGACCTCTTGAAAGGAGGCTTTCGAGACCTCTTGAAAGGAGGCTTTCGAGACCTCTTGAAAGGAGGCTTTCGAGACCTCTTGAAAGGAGGCTAGGCTTTCGAGCCTCTTGAAAGGATGCTTTCGGGCTTCTTGAAATGAGGCTTTCGAGCCTCTTGAAAGGAGGCTTTCGAGCCTCTTGAAAGTAGGCTTCCGAGCCTCTTGAAATGAGGCTTTCGAGCCTCTTGAAAGGAGGCTTCCGAGCCTCTTGATATGAGGCTATCGAGCCTCTTGAAAGGAGGCTTCCGAGCTTCTGGAAAGGAGGCTTCCGAGCCTCTTGAAAGGAGGCTTCCGAGCCTCTTGAAAGGAGGCTTCCGAGCCTCTTGAAAGGAGGCTTCCGAGCCTCTTGAAAGGAGGCTTCCGAGCCTCTTGAAAGGAGGCTTCCGAGCCTCTTGAAAGGAGGCTTCCGAGCCTCTTGAAAGGAGGCTTCCGAGCCTCTTGAAGGAGGCTTCCGAGCCTCTTGAAAGGAGGCTTCCGAGCCTATTGAAAGGAGACTTCCGAGCCTCTTGAAAGGAGGCTTCCGAGCCTCTTGAAAGGAGGCTTCCGAGCCTCTTGAAAGGAGGCTTCCGAGCCTCTTGAAAGGAGGCTTCCGAGCCTCTTGAAAGGAGATATTTATTGATCGCCATGCATATTCTGTACAAGACAAAGTTTTGGAACGAAAAAAAAAATACACAATTATCAAAACTTTATCAATAAGTTTTGATTGGAATTGTAATACATCCGCCATTACGCATTTTTGTCCGAGGTACCCTGAGGCCAGCGAAGGTACTCCCAGGTTGAGAACCGCTGAATTAGAACGAACTTTGTGTTATCAAAGCATATCAATGATATTAAGGACAAGCATCACAGAGTCCAAAACTAAATTCACTCACGTTTTCAAGGGCACACCACTCAATACCCGAGCAAAGTCTGAAAATATAATGAGAGCATATAGAAAACATATTTTGATTTTGACATAGAATTGAAATCATAATTTGTTTTCAAATATCATCATGATTGATTACATATTTTGATCTCATTTTGCTGTAGATTTCTATTATTTATGATCTGATATCAAACTGTGTACTTATTTTGTTATCGGAACCAATAGCAAATTTAGTTTTCGATTTGCTCTCATCGATGGCAGGAATAGTTTTCGATTTGATGTCACAGTAAGATTTTTCTGTTATACATTTTGTTATTATAACCGTTAAAGCGACCAAAAAGATATCAAATTAAGTAATCATATTCGGCGATTTCACAACATCAAAACAAGTTATCAATTTGTTCTCAAGATTTGCTCGGGTACGGATACAACTGACAACTTTTGTTTTTATTATTTCAGCTTTGCTGCGTCGCAGCAAGTGTAGAACAATGAAGGTTACAGTTGTGCGATGCTTTCATTTTGAGTGGTGTGACCTTGAAAACTTGGATTTCGAAATGCTTGTCCTTAATGCTCGCTATATGTAAATTTCAGTTCAGTGTCTGGAAGCAGTTATTGTAAAAAAATTATAGCATCCGCCATTATGGTTAGCGTGGAAAGCGGGTATTTCGTGGCTAAAACATCAAGTAGTGTTCGAATTAAAGCTCAGGAAAATTTCCCCTTTTTCTGGGCATCTTCAATAGCAGCTAAAACTGAATATTTATTTTCAGTTTAGTATGCCCTTAGTAACTCTTATTAGAACTTACAATTGCTAGTTTCTATTCCTGGACCTTAATTTAAGCCTTTTTCTAACTAAATGTAGCTTTCGATTAATTTCGCATTAAATTTGTGAACTGATAAGAAATTTGATTTATAATTCACTTCTTCCACTTTAGAAACACTTTTTCCGATTTAGCTGTCATGTATCGCTGCCGTGAAAATGAAAATGGCATTTGAAATCGAACCCTATTTTTCATTTCTGATGTTTAGATAATTTAAGAATATTACATCACAGGACCATTTATAACACTTAATTTAGTTGAAATCGTTCTAAATTCTCGCCCACAAATAAAACTTGAGCCATGACAATAGTTTTGCGGGACGCATATCAGTCCCGCTCAATGCATGATTTTGTAAATGACCACTGCGATTAACATATCGTAACTGCATTGACCGATTTCGCTTCATCGATTATTTGTTTATGATCCTAAGCTTGAGGTATGTCTCTCCGTGCTTTAATGGGAGTGAGCTGTCCACGTGGTTGAAGTGATTATGTCGCTTAGAATTTTTTTCCAGATTGCTTTCGTTAACCACTAGAACAGACGAAGTTTGGATGATCTAAGCAGAAAATATTATTCCAATGAACGTTAGTCCATAAAATAACAGAATCTGCCATAATGATCATCGCGAGACAGTTATGCGTAGAAACTAAGCAATGCACAGTGGCGAAATTCGATTTTAGCGCGTTAATTTAATAGTACTTTTATTATACGATTTAACCTAATGGTATCTTCCAGATATGTCACCAGTAAGCTAATGCACTCCTTAGGAGGTATTCAGCTTAAGGTCACTCCTGACGGAATCCAAGTTCCAAAGTGCTCGCGTTTTCGGGGGCACACCACTCGATTCAGAGGCGGCGCACAACTGTCATTTTTGTTGATTTGGCTTTGCTGCGTCGCAGCATGCGTGAAATAATAAAAATGAAAGTTGTGCGTTGCTTCCGTATCGAGTGGTGTGCCCCCGAAAACGCGAGCACTTTTAAACTTGGATTCCGTCAGGAGTGACCTTAATGATAGACCCCCTATTAGCGAGATGAAAAAAATATGTTTCTCACTTTACAACATACGAGGTTTGTGTCTTCACATAAGTTGTAGCAAAACTTCTTCTGAAAAACTTTGTAGAAGACGCCAAATTCGTAATTTCATTACTTTTGGAGATATATTACTGTTTATGCCTACAAGTTTTAAACATGTTCAACATATAAGCAAACAGGCATATGGAGACGCATGGTGCATTGTTTCATCAACTCCTTGGGACTAAACTTTTTGTGCAAAAATGAAAGGCTTATAATATTCTGCATATCAGTGAGAACATATTTGCATGAAGTTATGATGTACCACAAGAGTAATGACAAAATACCGAGGATTGATTTTTGCTTTAAACAGTAGGAAATGGTTTTTGATTAAACATAAATACCTTACATCCGCTTACAACTCGACAGTTCATGTATTAAATCATAGCCGATTACTTGTACTTAGAAATGCGTATGAGATTGTCTGCCACAATTTGTCCCATGTCAAGTTGTAACTATACCAAATATGCCTAAAAAATCCATAAAATCGCATTGGAGGTGTCCGAAAATTAACGTGGACAGACTTTAGTTCGATAAAAGTTGATTTCATACTTTGTGTATTCTCCGACTTACTGTTCGTATTCATGAACGATTTTCGTTATGAATTTCGACCGTGCATGCAATCTTGGAATTTGGGGAGATTTGATCCCCTTTTTATAATACATACTCAATGAATTTTTTTTTGCATCAAACCCTTTATCAAATTTGGTATATCAGCAAAAACTAGACACCTGAAAACAAATTATTTTGTGTAAAAAATAATCTTAAAAATCCTTAAATTGGGGAGGAATGTTGATTTTTTTTTCAGTACAGATTATTTTGTATATGCATAGCTTCGTGCGGTGAAAATAATATTGCATTTGGTCAATGTTATGAAAAGTTATTCAAATTAAGCGTGGCTACTTAAAAGTTCTCTTCGTCTTCCTCTTATTGGCATTACATCCCCCACCGGGATATTGCCACCTCCAGTTATTAAGTGTAAGGTTTCAAAGCCATGTTACCATTTTTGCATTTGTATATTATGAGGCTAACACGATGATACTTTCGTGCCCGAAAACATGTCACTACGTAATGATCATTTGGCCAGAGGATCTCTGCCAACAAAAATACGCTAAAACAAAACTACTTCCACTTTCGTTAAACAGGAGGAATCAAGTCTCCCAAGGGATCAAGTCTCCTCACCTTCCCCTATTAGCGTTTGTACAAAATTCTTATTTTTTAGTTGATTTGAATTTGATTGATTACAAATAGGCTAATTAAGATTTCGTGGCTAAAACTTTAGGAAGCTTCAAACATTTTGCATTGCCGTCTGAGACATTTTTGTGTTTGAAAGTTGAGTTGGGTGTCGATATGAATTGTATCTTGATATCAACTTATTTGTACGAGGAAGCCAAAATATGCCTTTCTCTCCCAAATCTCATCAATTAACCCGGACTCAATCATAAAATCCGAATGATTTGTGACCTACATTTCGCGAAAAACATCGCAATCGGCAGACCTTATATAGCTACGACTCGCCGTTAATCCATTTTCCGCAGTTGATTGCAATCCATTAGATTCGATTTCGCACGAAAATAAATCCAGGAAACAGATATCTGCTCAATAGTCTGTCAACACGTCCAAGATTCAGCTTGTAGCTCAGCTCAGCTCGAAGCAAACCATTATGGATACATTTATTGCTATATGGAGTCAACCTCGGTGAAAAGTGCACGCAAAAGTTCACTCAATTCTAGTTCTATTTTTGGCCATCCCGAGCCAGGAAAGAAGCGCTCGAAAAGGCAGCTGTCTAGCGTGCGCATCGGTTGTCTAACCATAAACTATCGAGTGCTGTTGTAGCACTAGGCTCGAAAGACTTTAGTGTTTAGAAACGGTCGGCTCGGTCGGCTGCGTGATCTTTCTCCTGAAAGAGTCTAAAGCGATTTAAGCTGGGTACAAACACACGGACGCTGTACAGCGCGTGGGTAAACAACGACTACGACGTCCACGGGATCATACCCTATCGAGTCCCGTTGGAAAGACAAACATCAATGGATGTCGTCGTTTCGCTAAAAATACGGAATATTTTATTATTCATTTTGATGATACCAAACAGAATTGTATCTAGATATAGAAAACAGCGATTCGGCACGCATGGTTCTCTTTCTCTGCTCGGTGAACGCTTCTTTAATGGGGGTCTGGGTCAACGTGCGTGGTAGTAGTACTAGATTCGCGCTGTTCTCCATCATCATCACAGGTTAGCATCAGCACGCACAAATGACGTGTTACTCATAACAGACAGAAAAAGTTACATAAATTTAGAATTTTTCGACTTCGCTCGCTCCTCGTGGATCGGCCGCTGGCTGGTTGTGGTCATTCGCAGGCAGCCCGACCTTGGCGGTTGAAGATGTAAACTATTAAACGCGTATATTCACCTTTTTTGCGAGCGCTCTAATACAGATGGTGTTTCTCAATTCCTCTTCACCGTTTGCCTCATTCATCTGAGTGCCAATGAAAAGCTATCTTACCAACAAAACACTCAAGTGAGAAAGTAGGAGACGAAAAACCCAATATGCTGATATAAATGCAATTGTTTCTTCCAGTAGAATGATTGAGAAATGCTGTTCCAATGGATAGAAGGCTGTGACGTGAGACATCACTCTCGAGGTGCCGGTTGCTTAGCAGCGACAGAAGACAGCTTGATAAATGATTCTCACATGCTTTTAATTACGGCACCATGCGTTCGCTTGGATTAAGGAAGTCCATTTTGCAGAGAAATAGACTACAAATTCTGACAACAATAATATTCGCACTTACCTTTTTGGTGCCGGGTGTAGTGCCGCTTTCGGTCGTCGACTGTTCCTCCTTCGCACTGTTCGCCATCATGGACTCCATACCGCTCATCAACACCGACGCACCGAGAAACTTGTTGAGCAGAGCTCGCGCTTCTCGATCCTCCACACTGTCACCGGATTCTTCCACTGTTGAACAAATAAAACCTCGTTATTTCCTTCTGTTTATTCACAAAAAAATCGAAAATAACTTACCATTATCAGCATTTCGCATCCGCTCCAGCACGTCCTGCACCCCAGACACCCGACTTCCGTCGTTCAGGAACGAACGCGTCTGGTGCCGGCTACTGCTGCTCTGGCTTTTCCGGAACACAACTCCTCCGTCTTCACATTCCTCCGCCTGCGTTGCAGCCATCGATGTCCGGAAGGAGGACTTGGCCGTACTCGTTCGTAGTTCGATGTCGTTTTCGTCGAAGTCGACCGATCCGGATCTGATCGACACGTTTTCACACGGAGTAGACGATCGGCTCGAGTGACTCTGAGTTGATCGCAGAATCAGTCCCGCTTTTGGGTAGGTTTTCTCCGACATCAGTGATGACGAGGATTCCTTATGCACAAAGCGCTCCGTTAGCTCCTTCACAGACCCTTTTCTCACAATCTTAGGCTCTCGCTGGTGTAGATCTTCCAAAGCACCCACTTCCGTAGTCACATGACTCGTTCCGTTCCCGATTTTCTCCGTCTTGGTCACCGAGATCAATCCTTTCCGAGAGTTTTCTCGTTCCAGCAGTTTCTCTCGAACCTCGGCCAAACTGCGCTTACTGCTCGACAGGTTCATGTCTTCCAAATCCTTGGCGTCAGATGAGTAAACTGTAGTCTTGCGTTCACCAACTGGAGCGGATCCATTCTCCGAATAGAGCGTTTCTGTGAAGATCGATCCGGTGACCTTAGTGGCGGTTTCCAGCTCTGCAGCGGGTGCCGCCTTCTTCTTCAATGCCCGGATGCCGAACAGCGGTAGTCCATTTTCGTCCGTCGGACCCACTCCGTAGCTGGAAGTAATGCAGTCCGTAGGTTTAGTTTCCTTTGGAACTTCACGCATCGTTGAAGTAGTTTTCTTTGCAGTAGTTGCAGTTGAAGTCGTTTTGAAGCTACGCGTGGTTTCGGATGCCTTCTTCAGAATGTTGCTCGTTGCCCAAATTGGTTTATCGTCTTTCACCTCCTTTGTGGGTGGCGCAACTCGTTCACCAAATCTGGAGGTCTTTGACGTAGTCGTAACAGTCGTAGTTGCTGTAGTCGCCTTTCCGTTGGTCATCGGTTTGGGTTTTGTTGGACTTGCACTGCGTGGTACCTGTTCGACTTTCTTTTCCACCTCAAATGTCTTCGTCGTTACCCTGGACTCATCTTGGGAAGCCTTCCGCATCGCCATCGTTCGAGTTGGACTAGAATCCTTACGTTTCGGGCTAGGCTCCCGCACACGACTGTTTGTTCTTATGGTAGTACTAGTCGTAGTTGTTGTTGTGGCTACCGCAGAAGCCGGCTTCTCTCCCGATTTCTTCGCGAGTCGTATCTGTGCTCGAATGCGCCGACGTTGCTCGTATCCAGTGACCGATTCTAGCATTTTCTCCAAAACTTCTAGCTCAAAAATGTCCTCAATAGCCGAGCAATCAATCGATGACTTGCGTTTTGTTGGTGCTGCTACAACATTCTTTCCGGAATCAGCGCGCTTCAAATCAGCACTATATCTGCCGGATGTTTTCATTGAATCCTGTTGTTGGACAGGTTCTTCAACTTTCACTGATCGCTGGGTCATATCTATGGATTCCCGACGACCACTGTTGATGTGCTCCAAGGAACTAACCGTGTGGTTCATGTAAGATGGCTTATTTCCAGGAGTTGGTGTATCACGAGCAATGGAACGCTCATACTTTTCAGTGATGGAAGGTCTCTTACTCGTTGACGTGTACTCGGTACGGTCCTCCTGGGAAGTGGTCGATTTTACAAGCTCACTGGTGTCCAGTTTGGAGGAGGAAATTCTTTTCTCAAACATATCCTTCTTGGTAGAAACAGTATCCTTGATGTACGCTGGAGTTTTCGGAGCGCTGTCTCGGCGTGACTTAAGTGTTTCTGGCTTAGGTTCCGTAGGTTCCTCCTTCATTGGTTCTGGTTCAGCCTTCTCCTGAGACTTCTTATAGACACCAATGTCCGTCAGCTTCACATCCTTTTGATTCGTTGTGACAGAAACAGTTTGTTCCTTTCTGCGACGATCTTCCCAAATCGATGGACGGCTTAAAATATCCTTCTGCCTTGCCAATTCAGCAGCGGCAGGTTTGTTTCCATTCTCAAATAGCTGCTTAGCTTTCTTCACCGCTTCCGTGCTGCGCAAAGCCGCACTCTGCGGAACCTTATCTTTTGGTTTGGTAAGTGTGGCTGTTGTGTAGCGTTCTGTTATGTTAGTCTTCGTTTCCGATTCAGTGCCACTGACTTCATCATCAAAATTCTTCTCATGTTTGCTAGTTTGCTTCATTACATTCTTCACCAACTCCGGAGACTTCTGGGGCACAGTTGTTCCCGAGATGAACTTCTTCTTCTTTTCCGAAACACTCAGCAACGATTCATCATCCTCCTCCACAAAACTACGATCCATGTCATCCAAAGTTGTCTGCACTGTTGTAGTCTTTCTATCCATCGTCCTCTGGGTATCAACGTTGCCGAATTTGGAAACCTTCTCATTGACGCTCTTCAAGCATTCATCCGACTCGGCCACATCCACCGTCAGCTTAACCTCCGGCATAAATGGTCCCGAAGTCCTGATCTTCTTGACTTCCTCGGCCGTCGATATAAACTTCGTTACCTTATCCGAAACGCTCAGGAGACACTCATCCGACTTGAGATGCTCATCCATTTCGTCATATTCGCATCGCACAAACCGGTTTGGCGTTTTACTCGATACATCCTTCAGCTTATTGGCTTCTTCGACAAATTTGGACACCTTCTGCGTGACGCTCATCAACGACTCATCATCCTCAGTGACGCGATCAAGATTCGTTATTCTGCTGGCCCGGGCAGCCCGAACTTCGTGGTCTTCCACTTCCGTGATCTCACAACCGATGTATTCGTTTGTAGCTTCTTCGAAAATCGGCACATTGCTTACCTTCGGGACGTGTTTGTGTTCATCGTCCGGTTCCTGGACGGCATCTGGATAGCGAGGCTTACCCGTATCTTCATCTGGCGAAACCGGAATAGGAATCAGCTTGTTCGGGGTAGGCTCCCGCGATGACTTTGCCTGTTGAATGTCAATGACCACGTTGTCCAGATTGTCCGAATCGATGGTCGGTTTTGCTGAAAGGTTGATAGTCTTGGTGGTTACACACTTCACCGGGCGGTCGATTTTCTTTGTCATTGATGAAGTGGTAGTTGTAGTAGTCGTTCCAGCCTTGGTTGCAGCTGTCTTCTTTGTAGTAATGTTCGATTTCAGAACATTATCGCTTGTCGAACGAGCGTATGACTTTTCTACCTTTCCGGTGATTCGGCTCACTGGTGCCGAATCCTTACGATCAGTCCTCTTGATAGTGGTTACTGTGGTCGTGGTGGTCTCCACAGTGGATACCTCATCGTCGACCTCGTTATCGGAAATTCCCGTATCCTTGTCTGACTCCGGTTCTGTGTATTCATCTACAACCTTCTTCGTAGTTTTTGTAGTTCTGCCAAACTTAGAGGAACGATCCTCAACGACGACCTTGGCTAGGACCGGCTTTCGAACTGGTTCGATTTTGATCTTTGCCACCGTTATGTGATGCTTGGTCTTATCGGACTTGGTTGGGCTCGTGTCCTGCGGACGACGTTTCTCCGGACTGGTGGCTGGAGTTCGAACTTTTCCAACAGTGGTACGAGCAGATCTTTCCGACTCAGTTTTGTCCGCCATGTAGGCTTTGCGTTTCACATCAAAGTCGGAAGAGCTCTTGTTGGTCACAACACGGCTGCTGGTTGATCGACGATCGAACTTGGTGTCCGAGGTCTGCTTGGTAAGAACTTTATCGGATTTCTTGGCGTCGATCACCGGCTGAATGGTGATTTCAGTTACCGACATGTTCTTTCCTTCCTTCTTCTGGTTGATTAGAATGTCGGCCTTGGAAGTAGTGGTTTTGGTGATTGCAGTGTAATCGGTTTGAGTCACTGTGCGTGCTGGCGAAGCCTTGCGATCTGGAGATATATCGTGCTTGGGGCTCGGTGAGCGTTCATGTGACCTAGAGCAACGTTGCGGAGATGGTTCATTAACCGTAGCCGACGGCTTGCGAACTGGAGATGGTTGCGATGGTTTTCTAACGGGGGAAGCTTTCTCAGTTTCGATTGGTTTACGCGAGAGACGCTGATCGTCTTTCGGTCGACGATCAGGCGATGGTTGAGAATGTTTTCGAACTGGCGAACTTTCTTTAGGTCCAGTAGGTTTCTTGAAGGGAGTTTCATCTTTTGGATGACGATCAGGCGAAGGTTGAGAAGGTTTTCTCACAGGAGTGCTCTCTTTTGGTACAGTAGGCTTCATAACAAGAGCTTCTTCCTTAGGACGTCGTTCCGGAGATGGCTGGGAGTGCTTCCTGACCGGTGAAGTTTCCTTTGATGGGGACTGCTGGGGACGACGCTCTGGTGATGGTTGTGAATGCTTACGAATGGGAGAAGTTGACTTGTTAGGCATTGTAGTGGAGGCCTTGCGATCGGGAGAAGTTGCCGGTGCCGATGGACGACGTTCGCCTGCGATGAATTCGTTCGTTTTCCGAGCAGTACGCAAAGTTTCACTTTCAATTGATTTTATTTCTTGTTCCAGCTTTTTGCGCTTTTCACGAACTTCCGAACTGCGGGTTACTGTATTGTCGTAAGTACTGAACACACTGGACGTGTTTGCTTCGGTAGTTTCATCAATGCTGTCGACCTTTCCGGACATACCCAGGATTTTTCGGCAGCGCTCTTCGAAGGTTTCACTACGAACTAGTGGAGGTTTTTGTTTGGGAGTTTTAGTCGTTTTGGTAGTTTCTGTGTTTCCCGTAACTTTCGATTTGTCCTCTACATCCACTTCCTCCACTGTGGTCGTCACTTCGATATCATCAGTGACGTTTTCCAGCTTAACATTGACCGTGATATCGTCATTTTCGGTGACTAACTTCGAAGTGTCGATCATTTCAACAT
Organism: Armigeres subalbatus; assembly: GCF_024139115.2. Classification (NCBI taxonomy): domain Eukaryota; kingdom Metazoa; phylum Arthropoda; class Insecta; order Diptera; family Culicidae; genus Armigeres; species Armigeres subalbatus. The sequence goes on along the minus strand of NC_085139.1, from coordinate 271,456,474 downwards.
CCTCTCGCATTTGATGCTGTGTTTGCTTATTTTCCTGAGTGGAAATTGTGATCGTTGTATCTACGTTGAACGACTCGGAAGAGTTTTCACGAACCAATTTCGCGGAGGTTATTTTAGTTGGAGAAGAATCACGCTTGATAGGAGAAGTTGCGCGAGAGGTATCAACCGAGCAAAATGGAGTGGAATCTTTTGGACTCTTGCTTGGTAAAACGTTTCTTGCGAGCTTGTCAGGTGATTGGCCACGGGGTGTCATGTCCGGTGAATTTTGTGGAACTTTCTTTGGGCTAAGCGAACGCTCTCTTAACTTGGTTTTGTCCACCGTATCGTAAGCTTCCGCCGTGGTAGTTGACTCCTCGGTGGTTGTTTCCTTAAAAGTTGACTGTTTCCGCTCGGAAGTGATGGTCGGTTTCATATAGTCCTTGGTGGAGACATCCGTTCTACTGGACCGGGTGGTTGTGTGAGTGCTGAGACGACTAGTATCGGATTCCCGCGAAGGAGAGCGTCTTCCGCGAGCGAATTTGTCCGGACTGACGCTTGATCTTCCAGTGGTGGAGTTAGACCGAACCGAGCGAGTGCTTTCAGTTGGCGAAACACACCGCAGGGAACGTGCGAAAGAATCATGCGCCGGATCAACGTCAACGGTGACTTTCTGTTGGGTTATGGTTTCCTTTTGTTGTTTCTTGATTTGCTCATTTCGCTCGGTTTCTGATCGTTCTTCGGCAATGAATTGTAGGTTGGTAACTTTCTCGGTGAGGTCTTTTTTCACTGATCGGTGCTCGGTTTCGTCCCGACCCTTATTATTGAGAGCATCGACGGCTGCGTTGAGCCGCTTTTGAGTTTCCGCGTGTGCCTGCTGATCGAAGGGTTTCTCCGGTTCTACGCCGATTTTTTCATAGTTCCGAGTTGTCACAGTGGTTCCATCTTCCAGCTTCTTAGTGATGGTGATCATTCGGGTAGAGGGGTTGATCATTCGCACGTCTCGCTCGATGACCTTTCCAGGGAGTTCAGCCAATCGAAAAGCTTCACTGACTCGGTCCGGATCGCTGGATAAGTGTTTGCTGGTGACATTTCCATCTGTTTCTTGGGTTTGGGTAGTAGTTTTTGTTGACTCCTGCCTGGTACTGGTCGTAAGTCCGCACATAAACTCCGGAATGTTGGTATTGGCGGGAGGTAGCTCGATTTTGTCTGACTCGATTATGTCACCGAAGGTCTGCTGAGAACGGACAACCTTAGAGGAAGACGAAGACATTGATGTGGATTTCTTGGAAACGGTGCTGCCATCTTCGCCTTCGATCACAGTATTTTCGGCCAAGAACGTTGCCGATTGATCACCGGAGCTGCGTACGAAATTCTTATCGTCTCCTTCGAACCGCTCGCTACTAACTTCTTCGTTCTTACCGGCGAACGAAGTGCGTCCACCCTGGATGTCCTTCGTCCCTTCGGTTGTGGCTGAACTTCGTAGGGTGTGTGTCTTACCGTCAGCGCTGTGCTCTTCAGATGACGTAACGTGCCAGCCGCTATTATCTGAAGGAATTACGGTACCAAATCTGAAGGAATAGAGTTAGGGAATATTCATCAATCAAAGGCTCTACAACCCTTTTATAATATATCCAGGATTTCTCTGTAGATCCTCAGATATAGATCATAATAATTTCAAAACCCCCCGCGGTTAAAATACATTATTTTCTAAAAGTATAGAACTCAATACAAAACTCACCGAGTGGGACTTTCCGAGTCTCGAATTTCCTTGGTTTTAAAGCTTTCGAAGCTCTGGTCGGCAAGCGAGTCGCCGTGGCTTCCGGTTACGGATGTCTTCGACAGTCCGAACTTGGCACTGCTCGTGTTGTGTTGCTCCATGATGTACGGAGAGGATGGGGCTATCGGTGCGGCGTCACTAGGGGCGTACAGGGCTTTCAGGCGCTCCTCGCGCAGTTTGTACATATGGGCTCGGATCTCCCGTTTGCGGCCAAAATCCTGTGCGTCGTGCCACTGCGAAAAATGAAACAAAAAGTACAAATTATTATATGTATTACATTGCATGAATTTGCTGTTTAATATGTACTCATTTTTACTTGAGTTGATTGGTCGGTTTTAATGTCATCTATTTCTTTTTTTTTTATTTTAAGAGGGAATACCTTCATATGCCTAGGCCAGCGTTCGTGGTTAGGTGGTTGCCATTACTTCCACACATGTGCTGGAGTGTGGATTTCGTTCTGATAAAAAGCTCCTGCCAGAAAATGCCCACTAAAAAAAATACCTATGCCCTCCCGGTACTATCTTACGGTAATACTTCGGAAGGTAATTCAGCACTCTTCCTAATTTGGGGAACTTTACTCCATTCGTAGACCATTTATAGAGCCATCCGACTCTCTTCCGCTCCCTTTGGATTCAGCTACACCGCCGAGCCATTCAGTTTGTGCCTTGATCGCAACAACTCGGATAGTCCCCGGCGATGGATGAATCTTACTCCTCAAAATTCCACCAACATATTAGGTTTTGTCCGGCATTTGTATGGGGGCCCGCCACTGTGCGTTTATCCAGCATAAGGAAAACAGAGGAAATAATGCATTCTGCAAATGAAAGCTTTTACTAGGTATAAAGCGAATAGAGGAGATAATGGCTTTTTAAATGAACGTGTTTGCTCGGTATAAGGCAAACAGAAGAGATGATGTCTTCTTTAAATATACGCGTTTGTCCGGTATAAGGCAAACCGAGGGGTTGATGCCTTCTTCAAATGAAAGCATTTGCCCGGTTCAAGGCGAATAGATTTGACAATGCATTCTTTAAATAAACGCAATTGCCCGGTTAAGGCGAACTTTAAATGAACACGTTTTCCTGGTATAATGCAACCAGGAAAGATAATGCCTTCATTAAATGAACGCATTCGCCCGAAATAAGGCGAACAAAAAGGTATCGTCATGCCGTGCTTGCCACAGCAAGGTGTAAGAGGGGTCTCGGTGGGCCTCCAAAATTTCCAGCTTCTGCGCCAGACGTTCTTCTTCTTCTTGGTACTACATCCCCCACTGAGACATTGCCCCCCTTGCTGCTTAGTGTTCATTCAGCACTTCCCCAGCTATTAACCGCCAGTTGTCTAAGCCAAGTTACCATTTTTGCATTCGTAAATCATGAGGTTAACACGATAATACTTTTATGCCCGATCGGAGACGAGCCAGCCTAGGGCTGAAAGTCTCCTTAATAAAGACAAAAAAAAAATGTATGCCCAGGGAAGTCGAGATAATCTCCAAACCGAAAATTGCCTGGACCGGCACCGGGAATCGAACCCAGCCACCCTCAGCATGGTCTTGCTTAATAGCCGTAAATCTTACCGGTAGGCTAAGGAGGGCCCCAAGGGAGGGTCCTAAGGTCATTTGCCAGGAATTACGGATCGAGGTAGCCAGATAACTTAATAGTTCAACCCTACAGCAAGACCACACTTGAAAACTTATTTCCCAACACCCCAAATTAGTCTACTCATTTGTTGTGAAATCCGAATTAAATAAAATCGTTAACGACGTTTCAGAAGGTTCATGGTAAAAGTTCCTGGAGGAACTTCCGGAGGAGTTCCTGGAGGAACTTCCGGAGGAGTTCCTGTAAGAACTTCCGGAGGAGTTCCTGTAAGAACTTCCGGAGGAGTTCCTGTAAGAACTTCCGGAGGAGTTCCTGGAAGAACTTCCGGAAGAGTTCCTGGAGGAACTTCCGGAAGAGTTCATGGAGGAACTTCCGGAGGAGTTTCTGGAGGAACTTCCGGAGGAGTTCCTGGAAAAACTTCTGGAGGAACTTCCGGAGGAGTTCCTGGAGGAACTTCCGGAGGAGTTCCTGGAGGAACTTCCGGAGGAGTTCCCGGAGGAACTTCCGGAGGAGTTCCCGGAGGAACTTCCGGAGGAGTTCCCGGAGGAACTTCCGGAGGAGTTCCTAGAGGAACTTCCGGAGGAGCTCCTGGAGGAACTTCCGGAGGAGCTCATGGAGGAACTTCCGGAGGAGCTCCTGGAGGAACTTCCGGAGGAGCTCCTGGAGGAACTTCCGGAGGAGCTCCTGGAGGAACTTCCGGAGGAGCTCCTGGAGGAACTTCCGGAGGAGCTCCTGGAGGAACTTCCGGAGGAGCTCCTGGAGGAACTTCCGAAGGAGCTCCTGGAAGAACTTCCGGAGGAGCTCCTGGAGGAACTTCCGGAGGAGCTCCTGGAGGAACTTCCGGAGGAGCTCCTGGAGGAACTTCCGGAGGAGCTCCTGGAGGAACTTCCGGAGGAGTTCCTGGAGGAACTTCCGGAGGAGCTCCTGGAGGAACTTCCGGAGGAGCTCCTGGAGGAACTTCCGGAGGAGCTCCTAGAGGAACTTCCGGAGGAGTATCTGGAGGAACTTCCGGAGGAGTTGCTGGAGGAACTTCCGGAGGAGTTCCTGGAGCAACTTCCGGAGGAGTTCCTGGAGCAACTTCTGGAGGAATTTCTGGAGGAACTTTCGGAGGAATTTCTGGAGGAACTTCCGGAGGAGTTCCTGGAGGAACTTCCAGAGGAGTTCCTGGAGGAACTTCCGGAGGAGTTCCCGGAGGAACTTCCGGAGGAGTTCCCGGAGGAACTTCCGGAGGAGTTCCCGGAGGAACTTCCGGAGGAGTTCCCGGAGGAACTTCCGGAGGAGTTCCCGGAGGAACTTCCGGAGGAGTTCCCGGAGGAACTTCCGGAGGAGTTCCCGGAGGAGTTCCCGGAGGAACTTCCGGAGGAGTTCCCGGAGGAACTTCCGGAGGAGTTCCCGGAGGAACTTCCGGAGGAGTTCCCGGAGGAACTTCCGGAGGAGTTCCCGGAGGAACTTCCGGAGGAGTTCCCGGAGGAACTTCCGGAGGAGTTCCCGGAGGAACTTCCGGAGGAGTTCCCGGAGGAACTTCCGGAGGAACTTCCGGAGGAGTTCCCGGAGGAACTTCCGGAGGAGTTCCCGGAGGAACTTCCGGAGGAGTTCCCGGAGGAGTTCCCGGAGGAACTTCCGGAGGAGTTCCCGGAGGAACTTCCGAAGGAGTTCCTGGAGGAACTTCCGGAGGAGTTCCTGGAGGAACTTCCGGAGGAGTTCCTGGAGGAACTTCCGGAGGAGTTCCTGGAGGAACTTCCGGAGGAGTTCCTGGAGGAACTTCCGGAGGAGTTCCCGGAGGAACTTCCGGAGGAGTTCCCGGAGGAACTTCCGGAGGAGTTCCCGGAGGAACTTCCGGAGGAGTTCCCGGAGGAACTTCCGGAGGAGTTCCCGGAGGAACTTCCGGAGGAGTTCCCGGAGGAACTTCCGGAGGAGTTCCCGGAGGAACTTCCGGAGGAGTTCCCGGAGGAACTTCCGGAGGAGTTCCTGGAGGAACTTCCGGAGGAGTTCCTGGAGGAACTTCCGGAGGAATTCCTGGAGGAACTTCCGGAGGAGTTCCGGAGGAACTTCCGGAGGAGTTCTGGAGGAACTTCCGGAGGAGTTCCCGGAGGAACTTCCGGAGGAGTTCCTGGAGGAACTTCCGGAGGAGTTCCGGAGGAACTTCCGGAGGAGTTCCCGGAGGAACTTCCGGAGGAGTTCCGGAGGAACTTCCGGAGGAATTCCCGGAGGAACTTCCGGAGGAATTCCTGGAGGAACTTCCGGAGGAGTTCCCGGAGGAACTTCCGGAGGAGTTCCTGGAGGAACTTCCGGAGGAGTTCCCGGAGGAACTTCCGGAGGAGTTCCTGGAGGAACTTCCGGAGGAGTTCCCGGAGGAACTTCCGGAGTAGTTCCCGGAGGAACTTCCGGAGTAGTTCCCGGAGGAACTTCCGGAGTAGTTCCCGGAGGAACTTCCGGAGTAGTTCCCGGAGGAACTTCCGGAGTAGTTCCCGGAGGAACTTCCGGAGGAGTTCCCGGAGGAACTTCCGGAGGAGTTCCCGGAGGAACTTCCGGAGGAGTTCCCAGAGGAACTTCGGAGGAGTTCCCGGAGGAACTTCCGGAGGAGTTCCTGGAGGAACTTCCAGAGGAGTTCCTGGAGGAACTTCCGGAGGATTTACTGTAGGAACTTCCGGAGGAGTTCCCTGGAGGAACTTCCGGAGGAGTTCCTGGAGGAACTTCGGAGGAGTTCCTGGAGGAACTTCCGGAGGAGTTCCTGGAGGAACTTCCGGAGGAGTTCCTGGAGGAACTTCCGGAGGAGTTCCTGGAGGAACTTCCGGAGGAGTTCCTGGAGGAACTTCCGGAGGAGTTCCTGGAGGAACTTCCGGAGGAGTTCCTGGAGGAACTTCCGGAGGAGTTCCTGGAGGAACTTCCGGAGGAGTTCCTGGAGGAACTTCCGGAGGAGTTCCTGGAGGAACTTCCGGAGGAGTTCCTGGAGGAACTTCCGGAGGAGTTCCTGGAGGAACTTCCGGAGGAGTTCCTGGAGGAACTTCCGGAGGAGTTCCTGGAGGAACTTCCGGAGGAGTTCCTGGAGGAACTTCCGGAGGAGTTCCTGGAGGAACTTCCGGAGGAGTTCCTGGAGGAACTTCCGGAGGAGTTCCTGGAGGAACTTCCGGAGGAGTTCCTGGAGGAACCGCTCGAGGAGTTCCTGGAGGAACTTCCGGAGGAGTTCCTGGAGGAACTTCCGGAGGAGTTCCTGGAGGAACTTCCGGAGGAGTTCCTGGAGGAACTTCCGGAGGAGTTCCTGGAGGAACTTCCGGAGGAGTTCCTGGAGGAACTTCCGGAGGAGTTCCTGGAGGAACTTCCGGAGGAGTTCCTGGAGGAACTTCCGGAGGAGTTCCTGGAGGAACTTCCGGAGGAGTTCCTGGAGGAACTTCCGGAGGAGTTCCTGGAGGAACTTCCGGAGGAGTTCCTGGAGGAACTTCCGGAGGAGTTCCTGGAGGAACTTCCGGAGGAGTTCCTGGAGGAACTTCCGGAGGAGTTCCTGGAGGAACTTCCGGAGGAGTTCCTGGAGGAACTTCCGGAGGAGTTCCTGGAGGAACTTCCGGAGGAGTTCCTGGAGGAACTTCCGGAGGAGTTCCTGGAGGAACTTCCGGAGGAGTTCCTGGAGGAACTTCCGGAGGAGTTCCTGGAGGAACTTCCGGAGGAGTTCCTGGAGGAACTTCCGGAGGAGTTCCTGGAGGAACTTCCGGAGGAGTTCCTGGAGGAACTTCCGGAGGAGTTCCTGGAGGAACTTCCGGAGGAGTTCCTGGAGGAACTTCCGGAGGAGTTCCTGGAGGAACTTCCGGAGGAGTTCCTGGAGGAACTTCCGGAGGAGTTCCTGGAGGAACTTCCGGAGGAGTTCCTGGAGGAACTTCCGGAGGAGTTCATGGAGGAACTTCCGGAGGAGTTCCTGGAGGAACTTCCGGAGGAGTTCCTGGAGGAACTTCCGGAGGAATTTCTGGAGGAACTTCCGTAGGAGTTCCTGGAGGAACTTCCGGAGGAGTTCATGGAGTAATTTCCGGAGGAGTTCCTGGAGGAACTTCCGGAGGCGTTCCTGGAGGAACTTCCGGAGGAGTTCCTGGAGGAACTTCCGGAGGAGTTCCTGGAGGAACTTCCGGAGGAGTTCCTGGAGGAACTTCCGGAGGAACTTCCGGAGGAACTTCCGGAGGAACTTCCGGAGGAACTTCCGGAGGAGTTCCTGGAGGAACTTCCGGAGGAGTTCCTGGAGGAACTTCCGGAGGAGTTTCTGGAGGGACTTCCGGAGGAGTTCCTGGAGGAACTTCCGGAGGATTTCCTGGAGCAACTTCCGGAGGAATTGCTGGAGAAACTTCCAGAGGAATTGCTGGAGGAGCTTTCGGAGGAATTCCTGGAGGAACTTCCGGAGGAACTTCCGGAGGAGTTGCCTGAGAAACTTCCGGAGGAGTTCCTGGAGGAACTTCCGGAAGAATTCATGGAGGAACTTCCGGAGGAGTTCCTGGAGGAACTTCCGGGGGAATTTTTGGAGGAACTTCCGTAGGAGTTCCTGGAGGAACTTCCGGAGGAGTTCCTGGAGGAACTTCTCGAGGAGTTCATGGAGTAATTTCCGGAGGAGTTCCTGGAGGAACTTCCGGAGGCGTTCCTGGAGGAACTTCCGGAGGCGTTCCTGGAGGAACTTCCGGAGGCGTTCCTGGAGGAACTTCCGGAGGCGTTCCTGGAGGAACTTCCGGAGGCGTTCCTGGAGGAACTTCCGGAGGAGTTCCTGAAGAAACTTCCGGAGGAGTTCCTGGAGGAACTTCCGGAGGAGTTCCTGGAGGAACTTCCGGAGGAGTTCCTGGAGGAACTTCCGGAGGAGTTCCTGGAGGAACTTCCGGAGGAGTTCCTGGAGGAACTTCCGGAGGAGTTCCTGGAGGAACTTCCGGAGGAGTTCCTGGAGGAACTTCCGGAGGAGTTCCTGGAGGAACTTCCGGAGGAGTTCCTGGAGGAACTTCCGGAGGAGTTCCTGGAGGAACTTCCGGAGGAGACCCTGGAGGAACGTTCGGAGGAGTTGCTGGAGGAACTTCCGGAGGAGTTCCTGGAGGAACTTCCGGAGGAGTTCCTGGAGGAACTTCCGGAGGAGTTCCTGGAGGAACTTCCGGAGGAGTTCCTGGAGGAACTTCCGGAGGAGTTCCTGGAGGAACTTCCGGAGGAGTTCCTGGAGGAACTTCCGGAGGAGTTCCTGGAGGAACTTCCGGAGGAGTTCCTGGAGGAACTTCCGGAGGAGTTCCTGGAGGAACTTCCGGAGGAGTTCCTGGAGGAACTTCCGGAGGAGTTCCTGGAGGAACTTCCGGAGGAGTTCCTGGAGGAACTTCCGGAGGAGTTCCTGGAGGAACTTCCGGAGGAGTTCCTGGAGGAACTTCCTGGAGGAACTTCCTGGAGGAACTTCCGGAGGAGTTCCTGGAGGAACTTCCGGAGGAGTTCCTGGAGGAACTTCCGGAGGAGTTCCTGGAGGAACTTCCGGAGGAGTTCCTGGAGGAACTTCCGGAGGAGTTCCTGGAGGAACTTCTGGAGGAGTTCCTGGAGAAACTTCCGGAGGAATTCCTGGAGGAACTTCCGGAGGAGTTCCTGGAGCAACTTCCGGAGGAGTTTCTGGAGGGACTTCCGGAGGAGTTCCTGGAGGAACTTCCGGAGGAGTTCCTGGAGGAACTTCCGGAGGAGTTCCTGGAGGAACTTCCGGAGGAGTTCCTGGAGGAACTTCCGGAGGAGTTCCTGGAGCAACTTCCGGAGGAATTGCTGGAGAAACTTCCGGAGGAATTGCTGGAGGAGCTTTCGGAGGAATTCCTGGAGGAACTTTCGGAGGAATTCCTGGAGGAACTTCCGGAGGAATTCCTGGAGGAACTTCCGGAGGGATTCCTGGAGGAACTTCTGGAAGAATTGATGGAGGAACTTCCGGAGGAATTGCTGGAGGAACTTTCGGAGGAATTTCCCGAGGATCATCCGGAGGAATTCATGGAGGAATTATGGAGGAGTTCCAGAAGGAACTTACGGAGCAATCAGCAGGAACCTACGGAGGAGTTCCTGGAGGAACTTACGGAGGAATTCCTGGAGGAACTTATGGAGGGAATCCCGGAGGAACTTACGGAGGAAATGCTGGAGGAACTTCCTAAGTAATTCCTTTGCGGAACTTCCGGACGAATTTCTTTGTTGAACTTCCGGAGCAATTCCTCAGTGGAACTGAGTTTAGGGAAGAATCTGGCAAAATAGGTTAATTTTGAGTCACGCCAGAATCCAATGCAATCCATTGCACCAATGTTCTATTAACACGTTAGTGATTATTAGCAGCTTATTTGTCTAAATCGTGAGTTCAGGAGAGAATCGGGCAAAATAGGCTAATTTTGAGTTATGCCACGCACAAAATGCAATCCATATCATTGATATTCTATCAACACTTGAGTAATATTTGAGTCCTCTCCGGGAGCGGCAAATAAGATTTTCCGTTGATTGTTGAAAATTTGTTTTGGGAAATTGATTGAAAAGACTTATTTCCATGTTTCCATGTCCATATAAAATAGCTTTGGTGGTGCCAACTTGCGAATACTTGCAGCTTGTTGTAGAGGTTTAACCGAGTCCAATGTCGATTCCTACCGTTCAAGAGAACGTTGATTTGTAAGGAATTTTCTTTAAAGTACACACTAAAAAAGCGTGCACGAATTTATGAATTGATTTGATTTTAATCACGTCTTCGGAAACACCAATCATGTGCCCTGGAAAACGTGACTGGTGTTCCCGAATCTTTGGTTCACGATACAGTATCAACATCCACCAGAAACTGAATTATTTTACATGCTTTGCTAAATTTATCTTGTTATAGAATTACATTTTGATATTATGTTCAATTCCATTGAATTGCGAGCTTCGAAGTCTGCTGCCGCGTTTTAATTTATCAATATCTTTTTCATTTGTATGTGAATACGCCTCCAAGCAACATTATAGTCTTGTGAAAACCCACCATTACTGGACCAAACTATTGCACTGATAACCCATTCACGGAATTCATTTGTCGGAGATCAAATTTCAGAGCATCCCATTTGCAATGCTAAAACCCTTCGAATAATTAACACGGTCTCAGTTGCGAATTCACCATCGTCCGAAGCGGATATGTTGATCAAGTTGTGTTGGTTAATTTGGCTCTGTCCGGTTCTGGTCGCTCAGCTGGAGGAACTTCGACGGTACGATGACACCCGCGATTGGTACCAGGATCACCTATACGTTCCCAATCGGAATCCAAGGCTACCCCGCAACCGACATGTTCCCCCTGGAATGGATGCCCCCCGGTACGAGTTCGACTGCGATGGTGAGTGTCGATGTTACCAGGCAAGAGTTTCCGAGTTTTAACATTTAACATTTAGCTCATTTTGCGTTAATCTGGAACGAACTGAACTTCCTGCGAAGTTTGGCGGACAAGTGCACCGGATGCCCCCAGGAGTATACGTTCCCTGTTTTGGATAAGGATTACTGCTACAATGGAATATGCTTTGAAGATGTGCAATGCCATGAGCGTAGAGGCAAACCGTATTGCGAACTGTGCCCAGTGGGATTCGATGGAGATGGTCGGAACTGTTCCCGGAGGAACGTATGTCGGAAGCAGCCCTGCTACAAAGACGTCGAGTGTGAAATGGTGGATACGTATCCGTACTTTATGTGCGGAGAGTGTCCTGGTGGGTATGAAGGCGATGGCGTCGACTGTAAAAGGATGGATACATGCGGGAAGCAGCCCTGCTTCACGGGTGTAAGCTGTCAGTGGGCTGCGACTGTTCCTTACTTTGAATGTGGGCCATGTCCGTCGGGTTATGAGGGAAATGGGAGGCTCTGCAGTCGTAACGCTTGTCTGGATAGGCCTTGTTTTTCCGGCGTTAAGTGTTCCAAAAAGAACACAGATCCGTATTTCAGCTGTGGAACATGTCCAGTTGGCACTGCTGGGAATGGAGTTCTTTGTGCTGCGGATTCCGACCAGGATGGTTATCCAGATAAAGCATTGAGCTGTTCGGAGCCACAGTGTGCGCAGGACAATTGTTTAAGTTTGCCGAACTCCGGTCAAGAGGATCTAAACGGGAATGGCATTGGAGATGTTTGCGAAAAAGATGCGGATTTGGACGGTGTTGATAATAAGTATGATAACTGTCCATCCAAATCAAATCGCGGACAGCAGGATATAGATGAAGATAAGATCGGTGATGCATGCGACAATTGTCCAAGTTTGTCTAACACAGATCAACTTGACGTAGACGGAGATGGTGTGGGAGATGTATGCGATGATGATTTGGATGGGGATGGGAAGCAGAATACGGCGGACAATTGCAAGTGGATATTCAATCCTGGTCAAGCAGATAAGGACGGTGATGGCGTTGGAGATGTGTGTGATAATTGTCCGAGCAAAGCGAACAGAAACCAGAAGGACTCGGATGGCGACGAAGTTGGTGACATGTGTGAAACGGGTCTGGACGCTGACGGGGATGGCATTCAGAACATTCGTGACAACTGCTGGAATGTGTCGAATGCCGACCAGTTGGACTCGGATTCTGACGGAATTGGCGACGCGTGTGACAAAGACAAAGACAACGATGGTATATTCAACGAGGAAGATAACTGTAGTTTGGTATCGAACCCGGACCAACTCGATCACAACAGTAAGTTTACTTGTGATTTGACAAATCCCAAAGTCAGACATATTTTTTTTTCAGTGAATGGAGTTGGTGATGCATGCGAAGTGGACTTCGATGGAGACGGTATTGTTGATTGGCTGGACAACTGTCCCAAGAATGCACGAATCAGGCAATCTGATTTCCGGAAATTCATCACCGTAGCTTTAGATCCCGAAGGGTCAAGTCAATTTGATCCGTATTGGGAAATTCGTAATAAAGGAGCGGAGATATTTCAAAAGTTCAACAGTGATCCCGGTTTGGCAATTGGGTAAGATTCACATGATTTGTAATGAGTTTGATAGCGGAGTTTATCATCCATTACAGGCGCGATCGCTTACAAGGGGTGGACTTCGAGGGCACGTTTTATGTAACTGATCAGGAGGATGACGATTTTGTTGGGTTCGTATTTGGCTATGTTAATAACCGAAAATTTTATATGGCCTCGTGGAAAAAAGATAATCAGGATTACTGGGAATCGCATCCGTTCTCTGCCAGTGCGACTTCCGGTATCTTGCTGAAGCTTGTAAACAGCAGCACCGGACCGGGAACGTATTTGCGAAACAGTTTGTGGCATGACGAAAGCGTGTACTCGCAGACAAAGCTCTTGTGGCAAGATCCCGTCAGCAAGGGCTGGCTTCCGAATACCTCGTATAGATGGAAGCTGCTTCATCGACCGTCGATTGGACTGATTCGATTCCGGCTATACAAAGGATCCCACATGGAAGCCGATTCAGGCAACATATTCGATTACGCTATCAAGGGCGGTCGTCTGGGTGTATATTGCTTCTCGCAGGAGGAAATCACGTGGTCCAATCTGATGTATCGCTGTAATGGTGAGTCCCCATAGTCCCGTAGCTCTATTTTTTGAATGATCAGTAATTATGTTTGCCATTGCAATATTAGATAACTACCCAAAGGATATATTTGACGAAATAAAACCTAAGCTACGGCCGGAGCTCATCAAGAAGATCGAATCGCTTAAGGCTGATATAAACTGGTAGATTGCTGCTTATTAACATACTTAACAAATACATAACTGATACTGCAGGCATTTGAATCTACTTTAATGGTTCCGATATTCTCCTAGCTACCTCCGTTTATGGCATGAATCGTTTCAACAAAAAGATATCTACAGTTTCTTTCCGTATCCAACGTCTGTTTTAAGGGCTTTCAAAAATCTAAACTGCTGTAAAAATCGCATTTCTTGACCGATTCTTTCGCAACAAGTTGCATTCCATCCGGATGGACCCCAATTTTTGATTTATACTATATTATACTTATACTATATTATACTTTATCAAGGCTATCCACAGTACGGTTCTAGAATTATTCCAGATTTCGTTGGGGTCAGTTGTCCCCGGAATAAGAGGCCATTTACAATTTTAAGGCAAAACAGGTCGTGCGACACCTCAAACTTCATGATTTCACAAAGCAATGATACAAATGATATTTTTGGTGTTCCTGGCCAATCAGACTCAATCTGGCCACATCGGTCACAATCCGGGAACCTACGGAATGGCCATTTTCTAAATTGATCCAAAATAGGTCGTGCGACACCTCAAACTTCATGATTTTACAAAGCAATGATGGGAATGATATTTTTAGGGTTCCTGGCCCACTCGGATCCATTCCGGTCACAATCCGGAGGACCTACGGAATGGCCATTTTCTAAATTGATTCAAAATAGGTCGTGCGACACCTCAAACTTCATGATTTTACAAAGCAATGATGGGAATGATATTTTAGGGTTCCTGGCCCACTCGGATTCAATCCGGCCACATCGGTCCCAATCCGGGGACCAACGGAATTAGAGATGGGCAAAACGGATCACTTTGATGAACGGATCAGATCTGGGTTATTCATTCTAATGATCCGGATCTTTCAACCGGATCCGATCCTTAGAACAAAACGTAAGGAGAATGCAAAAAAGTGAAACCTTCGTCATTCTGCCTCACACTTTTGAACCGTACTGACAATAACTTTACCCTTTCTTGTGTACAAGCGTACGGATTACAAAGAATGAACTTTTTATTTTATTATTTCCTTACAAATGGTCAAATAATTTGCTGATCTGGTGAACCGGATCTTTTAAAAAATGATCCACGAATCATTCACTCACTTTAAAGATCCGGATCATTTGACCGATTCCGGATCTGAACGCCCATCTCTAAACGGAATGGTCATTTTCAAAATTGATTCGACACCTCAAACTTCATGATTTTACAAAGCAATTATGGGAATGATATTGTTGGGGTTCCTGGCCCACTCGGTTTCAATCCGGCCACATCGGTCCCAATCCGGGGACCAACGGAATGGCCATTTTCAAAATTGATTCAAAATAGGTCGTGCGACACCTCAAACTTCATGATTTTACAAAGCAATGATGAGAATGATATTTTCAGGGTTCCTGGCCCACTCGGATCCATTCCGGTCACAATCCGGAGGACCTACGGAATGGCCATTTTCTAAATTGATTCAAAATAGGTCGTGCGACACCTCAAACTTCATGACTTTACAAAGCAATAATGGGAATGATATTTTAGGGTTCCTGGCCCACTCGGATTCAATCCGGCCACATCGGTCCCAATTCGGGGACCAACGGAATGGCCATTTTCTAAATTGACTCAAAATAGGTCGTGCGACACCTCAAACTTCATGATTTTACAAAGCAATTATGGGAATGATATTGTTGGGGTTCCTGGCCCACTCGGTTTCAATCCGGCCACATCGGTCCCAATCCGGGGACCAACGGAATGGCCATTTTCAAAATTGATTCAAAATAGGTCGTGCGACACCTCAAACTTCATGATTTTACAAAGCAATGATGAGAATGATATTTTCAGGGTTCCTGGCCCACTCGGATCCAATCCGGCCACAATCCGGAAGACCTACGGAATGGCCATTTTCCAAATTGATTCAAAATAGGTCGTGTGACACCTCAAACTTCATGATTTCACAAAGCAATGATGGGAGGTTGGGGCAAAACAACTCGATAAGTTTCGGGCTCCAGAATTCTCCCCTGGGAACTTCTAAATTCCTCCGGAAAGTAATCCACAAATTCCTTCGAAAATCGTTCGAAAATCTTTCTCATGTAATTGTAATTTCTCCTTATCTAGAAACCCCTCACTAAATTCATGAGGAAATTCCTTGAAGATTTCTTTTCTTCTCCAATTTTTCCTTCTAGACATTTCTTTGGCTATTCTTCCAGAAAAAACTCCCGGCATTTCCTTCAGGAATACATTCGTGAGTTCCTTCAAGAATACAAACGGAATTTCCTTCCAAAATTCCGCTAGAAGTTTCTTCAGAAATTTATGACGGAAATCCTCCGATTTCGCTCCACAATTTCACTTGTAAATCTATAAGAAATTCCTTCGGAAATTCTTCTAGGAACTTCTCCGGCCAGGAACTCCTCCTTTAATTCCTCCAGGATAACTTTCAGGAGTTTTTCCGGTAATACCTCCATAAATTTAAAAGCGAAATCCCCTAGGATTTCATTCTGGAATTCTTTCCGCTATTACTTCAGAATATCATTCAAGAATTCATCTAAAAATTTCTTTAGAAATTCATCCAGGAATTTGTCCATATATTTCCTCGGAAATTCTTCCAGGTATTTTCCCGGGAATTGCTTCAGGTACTTCTCCAGGAATTCCTTCAGCAATTTCTCCCGAAATTTTTCCGCGGAATTGTCCTGGAATGCTTTCCGGACTTCACTAGAAATTCACTCCAGAATTTCATTCGGATATTAATTTGAGAGTTCCTCCAAGATACATTTCAAGAGTTCTTCCAAGTATTTCTTCAGAACTATCTCCGGAAATTCATCCGGTAATTTCTTCAGCATTTCATCTGGGAATTTCTGCAATAATTTCTCCTGGTATTTTTCCGGGAATTCCTTCAAATTTTTATCCAGAAATTCCTCCATGAACTTATCCAAGAATTAGTTTAGGACTTCCTTGTGAGAATTCTTCCGGAAGTGCTTGTGGGACCTCCTCCAGAAGTTTTTCCAAGAGTTCCTCTGGGAATCCCTCCAAGAACTTCACAGAGAAATCCAGGAGGATATATGGCAGGAATTTTACGGGAAATGGGATTTCGAAAGATCCTCTAGAAATTCAACTCCGGGTATTCCAACGACTGTTCCTCTGAAAATTTCTCCGGGAGTTCATCCAGAAATTCCTCCAGGAGCTCCTCCGGAAATTACTCCAGGAGTTCCTTCTTAGAGAAACACTCGGGGGAACTGCCTTAGAAACTTCCGGAGGAATGCTCATAGAAACTGCCGATGGATCTCCCGCAGGAATTTTCGTAGTAACTGCCGAAAGAGCTCCAGGAGGAATTTCAGGAGGAACTCCTAGCAGAATTCCTAGAGGGACTCCCAGAGAAACTATTGAAAGAAGTTTGGGAGGAATTTCTAGCTAAATTTCTGAAGAAGGACTAAATGATTTCCTGAAAAAAGCCTGCATGATTTTCTGGAAGAGCTACTGGTAGAACTCCCAGAGGCATTCTTGAAATAACTTCCGGAGGAATTTCTGAAAAAACTCCCGGGAGAATTTTCAAATGAACCCCCGAAGGAACTGCCAGTGAAACTACCAGAAGAATGCTCGAAAAAATTCTTGGATAATTCATATATATATATATATCTGAAGAAGCCTAAATGAATTCCATAAAGAAAGCTTAAATGAATTCCCGGAGGAAATTCTGGGGAAATTTCCGGAAGAGGAACCCCCGTAGGATCTACCGATAGAACTACCGGAATAATTCTCGGAGAAAATCCTGCAGGAACTCTTTGAGGAACTGCCGGTGGAATTCCCGGAGGAACTCCAAGAGAAATTTTCAGAAAAACTACTGGAGGATGTCCCAGTAGAAATCTTGAAGTTTCCACCGGAATTCCATCAGGATTTCTTTGGGAATTAATCTAGGAATTCCTCCGAAAATTCCATTGTTGATTTCATTTACGGTATAATTTCTGTATACATTTTCGGTGGAATTCCTGGGTTCCTGGATTGTGACCGATGTGGTCGGATTGAATCCGAGTGGGCTAGGAACCCTAAAAATATCATTCTCATCATTGCTTTGTGAAATCATGAAGTTTGTGGTGTCGCACGACCTATTTTGAATCAATTTAGAAAATGGCCATTCCGTAGGTCCCCGGATTGGGACTGATGTGGCCGGATTGAATCCGAGTGGGCCAGGAACCCTAAAAATATCATTCCCATCATTGCTTTGTAAAATCATGAAGTTTGAGGTGTCGCACGACCTATTTTGAATCAATTTAGAAAATGGCCATTCCGTTGGTCCCCGGATTGGGACTGATGTGGCCGGATTGAATCCGAGTGGGCCAGGAACCCTAGAAATATCGTTCCCATCATCGCTTTGTAAAATCATGAAGTTTGAGGTGTCGCACGACCTATTTTGAATCAATTTAGAAAATGACCATTCCGTAGGTCCCCGGATTGGGACTGATGTGGCCGGATTGAATCCGAGTGGGCCAGGAACCCTAAAAATATCGTTCCCATCATCGCTTTGTAAAATCATGAAGTTTGAGGTGTCGCACGACCTATTTTGAATCAATTTAGAAAATGACCATTCCGTAGGTCCCCGGATTGTGACCGATGTGGCCAAATTGAATCCGAGTGGGCCAGGAACCCCAAAAATATCATTCGCATCATTGCTTTGTGAAATCATGAAGTTTGAGGTGTCGCACGACCTGTTTTGACTTAAAATTGTAAATGGCCACATATTCCGGGGACAACTGACCCCAACGGAATCTGGAATAATTCTGGAACCATACTGTGAATAGCCTCGAACTAGTGTAAATCAAAAATTGGGATCCATCCGGATGGATTGCAACTTGTTGCGAAAGAATCGGTCAAGAAATGCGGTTTTTACAGCAGTTTGGATTTTTGAAAGCCCTTAAAAACAGACGTTGGGGACGGAAAGGTTAAAATAATAATTGCTTAATTAGCACTCAGTGGCGACGGAATCCGTTTCATCCGAGTCCATTATTTCCGATTTGGTCGCACGCTTCCGCCAGATCGCCCACATGAACAAGTGCACCAACATAAATTCTAGTTAAATTTTTCGTCTTTGGAGGGAGTGGTGTGAAATGCGATCTATGGATTTTGAAATCAAACGTCTAATGAAGTTTCAGCAACTTTAATTTGGAATCGTTTACACTGCGCTCAATAAAATCAAACCTTCTTTTACCAACAGGTTGCGCATCTTTCCTAATTCAGTCAATATCTGTCCTAAAAGACGTACCTCATATCTAGAGAATTTGAAGCGTTGTTAGGAGTCTAACATCTTTTCCGTGCATAATCGGCATAATCCCCCCGTCCATAATCAAATTCATGTGACCTTAAACTTCATCTGTGTCAAGTGTGCGCAGATTATTCACATGACAGATTTTCAAAAATATGTTCAATACAAATGTGTTACAAAGAAATTTACTGATTTGCAACACGATTCAATACGATACGTTAAAGATGTTTTATCGCGACATCCCGAACCTCAGGACACAAAAAAAGTGTCGGGGAATGGACTCAACATTTACATCAGAATAATCAAATATACTTTAAACCGTCTTAGACGGTTTAATACATTCCACTTAACGAGCTTAATATATTTTTCTGAAAATATACTTTACTGTATCCACTGGTTCATCCCAAAAATATTTTTCGACTTTCGAAACACAAAAAGGAAAACGTGTTTTTATTCCGCTTCTCTCCTTTACACCACAATTTTTTGTTACAAATGGGCACTCCCATACTGCTTTTCAATGTTTACCCGACTTGTACGATCCCACCTGCTGATGTTTCCCCATCAAACGAGACATCGTCATTAATTGGCGTGTCAAATTCAATTTTCGAACGATTGCTTACCTATTCCAAATCGCCCAATTTGGATTCGGATCTATTTCGAAGGACAAAATCCTGTTCCGACCATAAGGGGGCGCATATTAGCGCGCTCTCCCACCGACGACGACCGTTCGGTTGTCTTTGCTTTGGATCTTCGTCGCAGTAGGCGGCGCCATCAGCAGCAGCGTCGGCGATCGTTTGTGTTATTAGCCCATTAAAAAGACGTAAAAGTTGTCATTGCCTAATAAAGGTGAATTTGTGGCTCTGACGAAAATAAAATAAGGATTGATAACTTCACACAAATGGTCAAATGAGCAGACAGTTGAGATATCAGTTTCTTTTTTTAATCTTTTGTAAATAATAGAAGTGGCTAAAAGCCACCCTAATAAGGTCGATACAAATTAATTAGTTTATGTCAACACTCCTTTAATTTAACCAAAATATTTAGGGGCTCTCCTTAGCCGAGCGGTAAGACGCGCGGCTACAAAGCAAGACCATGCTGAGGGTGGCTGGGTTCGATTCCCAGTGCCGGTCTAGACTCGACTTCCCTGGGCATAAAAGTATCATCGTGTTAGCCTCATGATATACGAATGCAAAAATGGTAACTTGGCTTAGAAACCTCGCAGTTAATAACTGTGAAAGTGCTTAATGAACACTAAGCTGCGAGGCGGCTCTGTCCCAGTTTGGGGATGTAATGCCAATAAGAAGAAGAATTTAATGGGCACAAAACAGCGTTTTATTTATCTTGGCTCGAATCATTTCTAGATCGAAACTTTGCTAGGGTGCACGAACAGGATAAGTTGGTTTACCGATTTGCAGTACCTGGCAAAATTAAAATTTGCAATAGTTCAGTGATTTTTTTCCACTGTTTTTAATAGTTGGAAAAAATCTTAAAGAGTTCGTCGACCGACTGTTACTAAAATCTACAAAATTTTAACCTATAGAAATTGGTGCCATCCATACTAATACATTGTTGCAGTGATGAACATCTTGAACAGAGGGAACAAAAGCCGTCATCAGGTGCACCAGCTGCAGAACTGAACTTTTAAGGGCCCCAGCCGCGCTCACAGAAGAAAGAGGTTTTCGTACAACGTACGCAGAAAATCAGAATTTTTAGTAAAATTCACTTCACTGCTACTGACGGTGCATCGGTGAACAGAATAAATATTAGCGACGATGGACTGGCTGTGTTCAACAGATTGAGACCGCTTGGAGAGTCCTTCGTCGGCGAATACCAAGCAGGTTTTCGTGAGGGCCGATCAACGAAGGATCAAATGTTTACCCTGAGACGAATCCTTGATAAATTCCGGGAGTACAACTTGCAGACACATCATCTGTTTATTGACTTCAAGGCGGCGTATGATTCAGTGAAACGGGATGAATTATGGCAAATTATGCTTGAACATAGTTTTCCGCCGAAACTGATACGACTGATTCGTATAACGTTGGGACGGATCGAAAACAAGTGCAAGGGTTGCGGATGAAATATCGACGTCATTTGTTACCTTAGATGGATTAAAGCAGGGTGATGCAATCTCGAATCTACTGTTCAATATAGCGCTCGAGGGAGCGATTAGGAAGCTGGTGTGCAAAGAAGCGGTACCATTATCACAAGATCGCATATGCTCCTTGGATTTGCGGACGATATCGATATTATCGGGATTGATCGCCGTGCCGTTGAAGAGGCTTTTGTGCCTTTTAAGAGGGAGACAGCGAGGATTGAACTCACGATCAATACCAGCAAACCGAAGTATATGGTCGCTGATAATCAACGTGGATTCATTAGTGGTGGTGGTAGCGAAATGGTACTGGATGGTGGAAAGTTTGAAGTGGTAGAAGAGTTTGTGTATCTTGGAACATTAGTGACGTGCGATAATGATGTTACCCGCGAGGTGAAAAGGCGTATTGCAGCTGCAAATGGGGCTTTTTACGGACTTCGTAATCAGCTTAAGTCCCGTAGTCTGCAAACGAAAACAAAACTCGCGCTGTATACTACTCTGATTTTTCCGGTGGCTTTATACGGCCATGAAACATGGACGTTAAAGGAGGCTGATCGGAGAGCTTTCGGAGTGTTTGAGCGTAAGATGCTGCGGACAATACTCGGCGGTAAACAGGAGAATGGTATCTGGCGGCGTCGCATGAATCACTAGTTGTGCCAGGTGTATAAAGGGCTGGATATTATTTTTTTTTTAAGGTTTACTGGCGGGACTCTGAATAGAGTAGAAACCTCTGCACCAGGCCTTTGATGATACCGTTGCATAATTCCTTTCGAAGCAGTTTGCCAGCCGTACACGGAACATGTCGTCCAAGAAGACGCTGTTGCAACTGAATCAGAGGGAATTACGTTCATAAATAGTCAGACAGGTCTCATGCTAACTAACATCGTTATAGTTTAAAGTCATTTTTGTCATTTTCTTGTCAGAGTCAAACTATTTTGTCAGTTTTTATGCTATTTAGACGTCTATTGTCATTGTACGCGCTCGAAATCGACCGAAGCAGTTTTTTCAACTCACATGGAACATGTTGCCCAATGCTTCATCGAAGAAACTGAGTCGGAAGTTTTTTTTTATCAAGTATAAGAAAGTGTTCAAACCCCGATTTATAAAAAATGTTAATAATTAATAACTTTTGAAGCAGTTTTCCAGCCGTACAAGGATCATGTCGTCCATTAAGACACTGTTGAACTGGCTCAAAAGACATTACATTTACAACTCTAATAGATACTCTCTCCCATTATCTCATTCCTAATCATATAGATTTTTTTTAATCTTTCGTTTATTTTGGAGGCTCAATTGCCGAATCATATAGATTGATCTGTACGATGTCATTCTTGTCTTTATGGTCAGAAGGTATGAAGTATGCGTTCCTTGAATTACTTTGTTTGCCTAAGTTATTGGTTCATCCTGTGTCAATACTATCAAACACAATGTAAGTTATGTCTTGTAAAAAGTGGAAATTGTTCATGCATTTAGTCTATTTTATTGTTATTCCTTTGTCAAGGTATTACTATTATTATATTCTAATAAGTAGCTTGATCGTTTCCAAACTAACTGTATTTATGTATCATGTACTAATGATCAGTTATGAGTCAGCTATAGGATTCACTTTTCGGTGGTAAAGTAAAGCTTCATCACGCCTATTCCCTACTATAAGTAAAAATTATCGTGAATGAAGCCGTCATAAGATTGTTCATATACCATAATTATAATTTGCGGTATTTTTTATTATTGCTCTTCGAAGTGAGGCATAACAAAATAAAACTGGCACCACGTTCCTAGTTTTGAAAAAACTTCTACTCAGTGAATCCAGCAGTCGATTCCCTACGAATGTCTTGAATTTCGTCTTGTTTTTTTTTAAATAAATGCCTAGCTAGCTAAATGTAAGCGTGGCTACGACTCATCGTCACAGAGAACGCATCAGAAAAGTATTGCCGAAAAGAAGAGAACTCACATCATTATCACTGATGAAAAAGGCCTCTGCTTGGCTGCACTACCATTCAAGGCTCCAAGACACGAGATCCGTTGGATCACATGCAAATGCCGTAAATTAGTGCGTCAATGCCAGATATGTAACGCGGCACCAAATAAAAATAGTCAACATGTGATACCACCACGACAGGATATGTCTTTGGTTGCCATATCAGTGCTAATGGCGTAAGCCGACCCACCGCGGCAAGGTAACATATCCGAGGGGAAGGATAAAGGGCTGGATATTATTAAGCTTATACAACACGGCATACCACAGTAGGCTGGTCACGTTGTTCATATGCCAGAAGAACGTCAAGCGAAGATAATATTTAGTAGAGAACCCGGAAGAGTCCGCAGGCTTCGTGGAAGGCCGCGCACACGATGGCTTTTTGCAGTTGAAGAGGACCTGAGGGCGCTCAATGTTCAGGGCGACTGGTAGCGATTGGCCCAGGATCGAGTCCAGTGGAGAAGGATACTCTATTCGGCGTAGGTTCTTCGAAGAGTTGTAGCCCATCAAGTATCAAGTAAGTACGCCTTTCCAATCACAATCGGCAACAACACCGAAACCAGAAGGTAGAGAAAATTTGCTTCTACTGCTACTGACGCCAACGTAAGCCACCCGATGATTTGTTGCTTAAACGTGATAGGCACCATCCATGTTGTTCGGACACGGATAGATACTAAGTTTTGAAGCAGTGCGTTTTATAGAATCAGCTCAAACTAAAAATAGAATTTATTTAGACAACTTGATAATCAGGATTGTACAGTCTGTGTCGCTTACATATTTAGTTTCCAATCCCTGGCAATTACAAGCACGATAGGCAACGTATAAACTCATACTCGAAATAACCCTAGAATCTATACGAATATTGAATTACTAATATTTAGTAATATAAGAATATCAATTATCTACTTACATCAGTTACTTAATTTAGCAACAACTCAATTAGATATTCGTAGATTAATGTATTATTAAAGAGGATAACCTAAATTATTGGGCTGTATATAATGAGGAAATAATTAGCAACGTTCATATATAATTTTAGGTGTTGTTGTTACCAAACAATATAAATTTTCACTAGCACGAATTTGTGGTTCTAGAGAAGCAATAATTATAGCAATTCAATTATAATTCACTCTAAATCGTTCAATCGTTTGTAATCTAATTACATATGCACATGCGTTGTTCACCAATCGATCGCTATCGTGTTGTTGACATTATACAATAGACGTTGTCTGTCACAACCAGCAATGTAGTTCAGAGAGTAGGTACGACGTCCGTTGGTAGTGGTTGTAACAGTTCCCTGGCCCGTAAATCCAGTCCAAAACCTGCTTCAGGACCAGATTTACCAGAAGATGCAATTTCAATCACTGCCAATTTAGTTACCGGTCGACGGTAAAAACCTTGATTGGTACGCACCGTTGCCTGTCTGATGCGGTTATCCTTTCCAGTTATTACGGCTTCCACTTGACCTCTAATCCATCCGTTGCGGTTGTAACCATCTACGATGAAGACCAAATCTCCAGGTGTCAACTGCTTGCCTTCCTCTAACCATTTGCTGCGGCAGTTAAGTGTAGGCAAATATTCCTTTATCCACCTCTGTTACTAAGCATCCGCAATCAGCTGTGAACGCTTGTATGAATTTCGAAGTGCTTCAGCTGGGTCCATAGGTGATGCTTCCGGGTTCTCCAAACACGTACTAACACCCCTAACGAAACAATTGGGTGTCAGATCTTCAGCATGAATTGAGTCCTGCGGCATGTACACTAATGGTGTACAGATTTATTTATTTATCATCAGACTAAGGCCGGAGTGGCCTGTGCTGCACATAAAAGACTTCTCCATTCAGCTCGGTTCAAGGCTGCACTTCGCCAACCACGCAGTCTGCGGAGGGTCCGCAAGTCGTCCTCCACCTGATCGATCCACCTTGCCCGCTGTGCACCTCGCCTTCTTGTTCCCGCCGGATCGTTGTCGAGAACCATTTTCACCGGATTACTGTCCGACATTCTGGCTACGTGCCCGGCCCACCGCAGTCTTCCGATTTTCGCGGTGTGAACGATGGATGGTTCTCCCAACAGCTGATGCAACTCGTGGTTCATTCGCCTCCTCCACGTACCGTCCGCCATCTGCACCCCACCATAGATGGTACGCAACACTTTCCTTTCGAAAACTCCCAGTGCGCGTTGGTCCTCCACGAGCATCGTCCAGGTCTCGTGTCCGTAGAGAACTACCGGTCTTATAAGCGTTTTGTAGATAGTCAGTTTGGTACGGCGGCGAACTCTATTCGATCGGAGCGTCTTGCGGAGTCCAAAGTACGTACGATTTCCAGCCACTATGCGTCTCCGAATTTCTCTGCTGGTATCGTTATCGGCGGTCACCAGTGAGCCCAAGTACACGAATTCTTCAACCACCTCGATTTCGTCACCACCGATAGAAACTCGTGGCCTCTCTTGAGCCTCTTCCTATCATGTACTTCGTCTTCGACGTGTTGATGACTAGTCCAATCCGTTTAGCTTCGCTTTTCAGTCTGATGTAGGCTTCCTCCATCCTCTCAAAGTTACGTGCCATGATATCAATGTCGTCGGCGAAGCCAAATAACTGGACGGACTTCGTGAAAATCGTACCACTCGTGTCAATCCCTGCCCTTCGTATTACTCCTCCAAAGCGATGTTGAATAGCAGACACGAAAGACCATCACATTGCCGGAACCCTCTACGGGGTTCGATGGGACTCGAGAATGCCCTGAAACTCGAACTACGCACATCACCCGTTCCATCGTCGCCTTGATCAACCGTATCAGTTTATCCGGAAATCCGTTTTCGTGCATTAGCTGCCATAGCTGGTCCCGATCGATTGTATCATATGCGGCTTTGAAGTCGATAAATAGATGATGTGTGGGCACGTTGTATTCGCGGCATTTCTGCAATACCTGACGTATGGCGAACACCTGGTCTGTGGTAGAGCATTCACCCATAAATCCCGCCTGGTACTGCCCCACGAACTCTCTTGCAATTGGTGTTAGTCGACGGCATAAAATTTGGGAGAGTACCTTGTAGGCGGCGTTCAGCAATGTGATTGCGCGGTAGTTGCTACAATCCAGCTTATCGCCCTTTTTGTAGATGGGACACACGACACCATCCATCCACTCCTGCGGCAGAACCTCATCCTCCCAAACCTTGGTAATCACCCAGTGCAGCGCTCTAGCCAGTGCTTCACCACCGTGTTTAAACAGCTCTCCTGGAAGTTGGTCAACTCCAGGGGCTTTGTTGTTTTCAGCCGGCCGATCTCCTCCTGGATTTCCTGGAGATTCGGAGCCGGAAGTCGCATGTCCTGCGCGCGTGCTCCTAGGTTCATTACCATACCGCCACCGTTGTCTGCCATATCGCCATTCAGGTGCTCTTCGTAGTGCTGCCGCCACCTTTGGATCACCTCACGCTCGTTCGTAAGAAGGTTCCCGTTTATGTCCTTACACATATCGGGCTGCGGCACGTGGCCCTTACGTGAACAGTTCAACTTCTCATAGAACTTTCGTGCGTTATTAGCGCGGTACAGTTCCTCCGTCTCTTCACGGTCTCGATCTTCCTGCTGGCGCTTTTTCCTCCGGAAAATCGAGTTTTGTCTGTTCCGCGCCCGTTTGTATCGTGCCTCGTTCGCCCTCGTGCGGTGTTGCAGCAATCTCGCCCATGCTGCATTCTTCTCCTCAACTAACTGCTCACATTCGCCGTCATACCAGTCGTTTCTGGTGTACAGATGAACACCGCGAATTGATAAGCACGTGAATAATACTATCCACCTCTTCTCGACGTGCCTGCCAACTACTACTTCCACGGGGCCAAAGTAGTCAATTCCCACATGACTGAACGGCCTAACGAATGGAGTTATCCGTTCTATAGGCAGCGGGGCCATCCTTGGTGTAGGTGGTTGACTTCTCTTTACTTTACATGATTGACAAGCCTCAACGATTTTTGAAACACATGTCCGAACCTTTGGGATGTAAAATCGTATTCGCAATTCGTCCACGACTGTCTCCTTGTAGCCGTGACCAAAGCGTCGATGTAAATGATCAACTAGTTGCTTAGTAACTGGATGATTTCTTGGCAATATGATCGGGAAGCGCGTGTCGTAAGGAACGAATTCAGCTTCACTTAAACGGCCATCCACGCGTAGAACTTGGGCTTCATCCAAGAAAGGAGCAAGTTTATAGATAATACTTTTTTATCAATCGTCAACCATCGTTCTGTCGTTGATTTCTGATTGTGATACAGAATTGATATTTCATCTCCGAAGACGTCATGCTGTGCCAATTTCCATAGGACGATTTCTGCCTTCTCGTATTCTTCTTGTTTCAATGGTACCGTCGTACATTTCACTTCTCGACGCAGGAACCCTTTCACATTTTCACTGGTCTTGACTGCTTCTAATGGTAGTTTCTGATGACTTCTTTGACAATTGGAGATGAAACGAAACACGCACGAAATAGTGCGAACCCATATATTCCACTTTGAGATGCGCCTGACATCGACGACTGGATAATTGAAATCAGAAGCATGGTAAAGATGACAAACTCGTAGCTCCTCGAGGGTATTCGGAGCCATTTGATTGATCCTCGTCTAACTGTTTTCCGGCGCATATAGAATATTTGGTCCTTCAAACCATTCACCGGTCGATGTCAAACAGCTTTCCCGTTTCTTTCTAGTAAGCAGATCCGCAATGTTTATTTTAGTGCGGATATAATGCCATTCATCAACTGTGGTTTCTTGGAGAATTCCCCAATTCTGAAGCCGACAAAGGGCTTGTACTTCCTCTGGTCGGACTGTATCCACGAAAGAACGGTTCGAGAATCTGACCATAGTAGACGCTTCGAAACCTTTATCCTGTGGTTTGCAACCACCGTATTGGCCATTCGAGCTCCGAGAACGGCGGCTTGTATTTCCATTCTGGGAATGGAGAGCTGCTTCAAAGGCGCAACTTTAGTCTTGGCCATCACTAAACTACAAATTATTCCTCTGGATGATTCAAATCGGAGATACGCTACACACCCATATGCTTCAGACCTCGCAAAATACGTGAAATTGTACTGTATCGTAGCACTTGTACTGTATCGTAGCAGCCACTCTTCCATAAATCCTGAAGCAATATTTTTCCATGTAGGATAAATGGTGCCAACAGCCCTAAAGGGTCATATAGACTTATGACACAACTGAGCGCAGTTCTTTTCGTTGGTCGAGCAGAGCCTAGCAGATATGGTGCTAAGGAATCTCGAAAGGATGTTGAAAAAATAAAGACATCATCTTTGGGTCGCCAAATAACGAAGCTTGTCGGGTTTTTTGGGATTCAGAACCACCCGACAGGGGAGCTCCTTTGCTGATGCTTTGTGTATGTATTTCTTTATCTGGTATTCATTGATCTGCCGTTTGACTTTCTCATTCAGAACTGGATACTTGTCCAAACGACGTTCCAATCCACGTAGTCGATACAAAGCCATAGGTAAGCTATCAGGCAGACAGAAGTTATCCTTTTTCCACAACAAGCTTGTTTCGTATCGGCCGTTTCGTTTCACCGTCGTCCTTTCCATGAGTTCTCTTGCTCTGCGATCCGCATCCGATTCAAGAAGTCAGCTCACTGTGCGTTCAATATTCTCGATGGTGAAGTACTTTCTCATGCTGTCATGCAACTCATCATTCGAAAATCCTGCATTGTGTCCTACGAAAGATTCTTTCGGTGTAGCCAGTCGCCTGGGGCCATAAACAGTCCATCCGAGGTGAGACCTAACACCTATCGGTTCGCCTGCATTTCCAACGCGGGCTTCCAGAGGTGCTAGCAGGTAGGCATGTCGCTCTTCATTTTAGGGTCAATTACGAGGGTGTGTTCGGTGGCTTCGGACACCAATTTCGATGTATACTGTGCAAAGGTACCAAGTGTCACTGGCTGAACAAACCGCTTAAATTGAACCCATTCTCTTTTTGTAGCTGAGGGAAACTTATCGACAAGCTCTTGGATGAGTACAGGGTTTACGAGATGATCGTGAAAATTTGCTGCCACGACATGGTCGCACAGTTCCTGTACTGCCAGTCCGAATGGGATGAAAGTTTCTAAACGATCGGCTTTGGGAGCTTCAGCTCTTCTCACCTTATTTAACCCTCTAAGACCCGGGACGAACGGATTTTTTTCAAATGGCTCGCATTCAGCACCTGATCGTCGGAATTCCTCGCGGTTTCGTTTGTGCTCAATGGGAATAGCTATATTTTTGCTCTGATACATTTTCAAATAAATTTTTTTGTTCAGGTCCGAGTTATTGCTAAAAATAAGTGTGCGCGGGGGTGTTTTTTCTATAATTCAAACATCTCTTCAATATTCTGGACGTGTTCATGCCCAAAATTTATCAAATCACCCATCAAACCAACCAACAAAAGATATTTGTAAAGATTTTTAGTCGATTCCGATGTTTTCACCATTTGAGGATTGACTGAATTCAGGGCCGCATTCAGGGGTTACAATGGTAGAGTATGGGCTAAAAATTCAACTACAATGAAATTTGCATGAGCATGCGGCTGCACAAATTTGAAAAGGAGTTTTAAATATTTAATTTTCAATTGAAAATGAGATTCTGAAATTCTTATCAGGGCCGGATTTAGGGGTCGAAATGGGGGTGACCAGGGGCCATATCACCAATTGCAATGAAACTGGGCATGCGACTGCTCAAACTTCATGTAAACACATCAGGAGGTCAAAGAACTCTCTTTGAATTTGAAATTGACCTTCCGTAATTTTGACCAGGGCCGGCTTCAGGGGTCCAAATGGGGAGGGCAAGGGCCATATCACCAAAAGCAATGAAACTGGGCATGCGACTGCTCAAACACCATGGAAAAACATCAGGAGCTCAAAGAAATCTGTTTCAAATGGAAATTGATCGTCTGAAATTTCAACCAGGGCCGGATTTAGGAGTGAAAATGGGAAGGGCAGAAGCCATAACACCAATTGCAATGAAACAGGGCATGCGACTGCTCAAACTTCATGAAAACACATCAGGAGCTCAAAGAACTCTGTTTGAATTTGAAATTGACCTTCTGAAATTTTGACCAGGGCCGGATTCAGGGGTCTAAATGGGGAGAGCAAGGGCCATATCACCAATTGCAATAAAACTGGGCATGCGACTGCTCAAACTTCATGAAAACACATCAGGAGCACAAAGAACTCTGTTTGAATTTGAAATTGACCTTCTGTAATTTTGACCAGGGCCAGCTTCATGGGTCCAAATGGGGAGGGCAAGGGCCATATCACCAAAAGCAATGAAACTGGGCATGCGACTGCTCAAACACCATGGAAACACTTCAGGAGCTCAAAGAAATCTGTTCAAATGGAAATTGATCTTCTGAAATTTCAACCAGGGCCGGATTTAGGAGTGAAAATGGGAAGGGCAGAAGCCATAACACCAATTGCAATGAAACAGGGCATGCGACTGCTCAAACTTCATGAAAACACATCAGGAGCTCAAAGAACTCTGTTTGAATTTGAAATTGACCTTCTGTAATTTTGACCAGGACCGGATTCAGGGGTCCAAATGGGGAGAGCAAGGGCCATATCACCAAAAGCAATGAAACTGGGCATGCGATTGCTCAAACACCATGAAAACACATCAGGAGCACAAAGAACTCTGTTTGAATTTGAAATTGACCTTCTGTTATTTTGACCAGGGCCGGCTTCAGGGGTCCAAATGGGGAGGGCAAGGGCCATATCACCAAAAGCAATGAAACTGGGCATGCGACTGCTCAAACACCATGGAAACACATCAGGAGCTCAAAGAAATCTGTTTTAAATGGAAATTGATCTTCTGAAATTTCAACCAGGGCCGGATTTAGGAGTGAAAATGGGGAAGGCAGTGTCATATCACCAATTGCAATGAAACAGGGCATGCGACTGCTCAAACTTCATGAAAACACATCAGGAGCTCAAAGAATTTTGCTCGAACTTCAAATTGTCTTTCCGAAATTTTGACCAGGACCGACTTCAGGGGTCCAAATGAGGAGAGCAAAGGCCATATCACCAATAGAAATAAAACTGGGCAGTGGGCATGCGACTGCTCAAACTTCATGAAAACACATCAGGATCTCAAAGAACTCTGTTTGAATTTAAAATTTCAACCAGGGCCAGATTCAGGGGTGAAAATATGGAGAGCGGGCTGCTCAAACATCATGAAAACACATCAGGAGCTCAAAGTATTCTGATTGAACTTGAAACTGCTCTGATACAAATTTCAGGAATTTCTCCGGAAAATACTCCAGGAATTCCTCTAGAAGTTCCTCCAGGAATTCCTCTAGAAGTTCCTCCGGGAATTCATCCAAAAGTTCCTCCAGGAATTTCTCCGGAAGTTCCTCCAGGAATTCCTCCGGAAGTTCCTCCAGGAATTCCTCCGGAAGTTCCTCCAGGAGTTCCTCCGGAAGTTCCTCCAGGAATTCCTCCGGAAGTTCCTCTTGGAATTCCTCCGGAAGTTCCTCCAGGAATTCCTCCGGAAGTTCCTCCAGGAATTCCTCCGGAAGTTCCTCCAGGAATTCCTCCGGAAGTTCCTCAGGAATTCCTCCGGAAGTTCCTCCAGGAATTCCTCCGGAAGTTCCTCCAGGAATTCCTCCGGAAGTTCCTCCAGGAATTCCTCCGGAAGTTCCTCCAGGAATTCCTCCGGAAGTTCCTCCAGGAATTCCTCCGGAAGTTCCTCCAGGAATTCCTCCGGAAGTTCCTCCAGGAATTCCTCCGGAAGTTCCTCCAGGAATTCCTCGGAAGTTCCTCAGGAATTCCTCCGGAAGTTCCTCCAGAATTCCTCGGAAGTTCCTCCAGGAATTCCTCGGAAGTTCCTCCAGGAATTCCTCCGGAAGTTCCTCAGGAATTCCTCCGGAAGTTCCTCAGGAATTCCTCGGAAGTTCCTCAGGAATTCCTCCGGAAGTTCCTCCAGGAATTCCTCCGGAAGTTCCTCCAGGAATTCCTCCGGAAGTTCCTCCAGGAATTCCTCCAGGAAGTTCCTCAGGAATTCCTCCGGAAGTTCCTCAGGAATTCCTCCGGAAGTTCCTCCAGGAATTCCTCGGAAGTTCCTCCAGGAATTCCACCGGAAGTTCCTCAGGAATTCCTCCAGGAGGAACTTCTGGAGGAATTCCTGGAGGAATTCTGGAGGAACTTCCGGAGGCTGGAGGAACTTCCGGAGGAATTCCTAGAGGAACTTCCGGAGGAATTCCTAGAGGAACTTCCGGAGGAATTCCTAGAGGAACTTCCGGAGGAATTCCTGAAGGAACTTCCGGAGGAATTCCCGGAGGAACTTCTATAAAATTTCCTGGAGGAACTTCCGAATGAATTCCTGGAGGGATTTCTGAAGGAACTTCCGGAGGAACTTCGGCAGAAATTCTTGGAGGATTTTCCGGAGGATTTCCTGAAAGAACTTCCGGAGGATTTCCTGAAAGAACTTCCGGAGGAATTCCTGGAGGAACTTCCGGAGGAATTCCAAGAGGAACTTCCGGAGGAATTCCTGGAGGAACTTCCGGATAAATTCCTGGAGGAACTTCCGGAGGATTTCCTGGAGGAACTTCCGGAGAAATTCCTGGAGGAACTTCCGGGGAAATTCCTGGAGGAACTTCCGGAGAAATTCCTGGAGGAACTTTTGGAGGAATTTCCGGAGGAACTTCTGGACGAATTCCTGGAGTATTTTCCGGAGAAATTCCTGAAATTTGTATCAGAGCATTTTCAAGTTCAATCAGAATACTTTGAGCTCCTGATGTGTTTTCATGATGTTTAAGCAGTCCGCTCTCCATATTTTCACCCCTGAATCCGGCCCTGGTTGAAATTTCAGAAGGTCAATTTCAAATTCAAACAGAGTTCTTTGAGATCCTGATGTGTTTTCATGAAGTTTGAGCAGTCGCATGCACACTGCCCAGTTTTATTTCTATTGGTGATATGGCCTTTGCTCTCCCCAGTTGGACCCCTGAAGCCGGTCCTGGTCAAAATTTCGGAAAGACAATTTGAAGTTCGAGCAGAATTCTTTGAGCTCCTGATGTGTTTTCATGAAGTTTGAGCAGTCGCATGCCCTGTTTCATTGCAATTGGTGATATGGCCCCTGCCCTCCCCATTTTCACTCCTAAATCCGGCCCTGGTTGAAATTTCAGACGATAAATTTCCATTTGAAACAGATTTCTTTGAGCTCCTGATGTGTTTCCATGGTGTTTGAGCAGTCGCATGCCCAGTTTCATTGCTTTTGGTGATATGGCCCTTGCCCTCCCCATTTGGACCCCTGAAGCCGGCCCTGGTCAAAATTACGGAAGGTCAATTTCAAATTCAAAGAGAGTTCTTTGACCTCCTGATGTGTTTACATGAAGTTTGAGCAGTCGCATGCCCAGTTTCATTGCAATTGGTGATATGGCCCCTGGTCACCCCCATTTCGACCCCAAATCCGGCCCTGATAAGAATTTCAGAATCTAATTTTCAATTGAAAATTAAATATTTAAAACCCCTGATTTTTAAATTTGTGCAGCCGCATGCTCATGCAAATTTCATTGTAATTGAATTTTTGCCCATACTCTACCATTGTAACCCCTGAATGCGGCCCTGAATTCAGTCAATCCTGCCCTACTCAAATGGTGAAAACATCGGAATCGACTAAAAATCTTTACAAATATATTTTTGGGTTGGTTTGATGGGTGATTTGATAAATTTTGGGCTTGAACACGTCCAGAATATTGAAGAGATGTTTGAATTATAGAAAAAACATCCCCGCGCACACTTATTTTTAGCAATAACTCGGACCTGAACAAAAAAATTTATTTGAAAATGTATCAGAGCAAAAATATAGCTATTCCCATTGAGCACAAACGAAACCGCGAGGAATTCCGACGATCAGGTGCTGAATGCGAGCCATTTGAAAAAAATCCGTTCGTCCCGGGTCTTAGAGGGTTAAGAGCGCGTGGATCAATTGCTCCGGACGTCCGTATAACATTCGGAGAGTATCAATAACCTTTGGAACCGCCTCCAGGAGGAGTAGTCGACTTCGAACCGACTCTAGGGCAGCACCCTTCAAACATTCTTGTAAGCGAACAAGGTTTTCAATGTTTGAGAAGCCGCACGCTGTTGTCGAGGTTCATAAAGCTGCTGTAAAACAGAGGCCATTCTTCTACTTTGCCTGTGAATATGGGAAGCTTCTTTGAAAGAACTTGGCGATCTGCACGCTGGGCTCTTGATGGACCTGCATGTATCGCTAACCTTGCCTGTGGCTCGTCAGATGACTCCTTGTACTCAGAGTCGCCATCGTTACTGTCTTCACTTTGAACGGCCTGGCTACGAATTGATCGAGGATTTACGTTAGCTGCACCAGCAGCCATAGCCGCAACTTCTGGGTGTCGCTTTGGGGTTTCTAATTAGTGATGTTTCACGAAAATCGGTTCCTTATCCAACCACGCTTCCACCATTTTTCGGTTGTCCTGTGCTGTTTCGCCAACAGGTGGATCGCCTCCGATTGCATCCTCCAGTTCTAAATTCGCGGAAAAAAAAATCGTACTTTTCTCTTTGGAACCGCTCTCGTAACTCTCGCTGACGGTTTTGATACTCCATCTGTTCCGCCAACTGTTTTTCCAAGAGCACTGACATCGAGCAAACAAAAGGCGGAGCCACCAAAAAGGCGCTTTTCAGAGCCCCAGGAGCGCTCACAGAAGAGATGAGTTTTTGAACCGCGCATGCAGAAATCAGAATTTTGAAAGAAATTCCACTACACCGCTTCTGACGCCAACGACTGCTTCTCGATGATTTGAGACGTCATGCATGCGAATCAGATCATGATAAAATAGGTAAAAATGTTCAAGTGCGTGCACTGATTTTTGCGGATAATGGATATTACTTTTGGACGTATATTTGTAGTTAATTATATTCTATTATCCCGTGCACTTTTTTATTCCAAGAATTCCGTATAAAATTCATGTAAAGGAGATTTTCTATTCTACAAGAATTGATCTAATAAATCATATTGAAATTCCACTCACTATTTCTGCAAAGGTTTTTTTTTCCGGAAAAATACCCAGAAGCATGTAATAAAAATTCTCCAGGATAAGCTATTTTTTTTCGTAGTTTTTTTTTTTTGCTATCTCTCCTGATAAAGGTTTTGGATTTTGGGCCCTGTGCATTTTCAATGGGGTTGGGATTTTGATTTTCCGTGCCCAAATCTCGAAAACATATGTAAAAATACATGGGGAAAAATCCGCGGACCAAATTCCCGAGGTGTGAGTCTACCTAGTTCCTTCTGAAATTCCTTATCTTTCAATAGTCCAACATGAAAAACTTAACGACGTTTGACATCTTTAGATGTTGCTTGAGGAAATCCTCCAAAAGTTCCTTGAGGGATTTCTCCGAAAATTCCTTGAAGGATTCCTCCGAAGGTTTTTTTCAGGATTTCCTCCGGAAGATCCTTCAGGAATTCCTCCGGAAGTTCCTCCAGGAATTCCTCCGAAAGTTCATTCTCCATTAATTCCTCTAGGAATTTCTTCGAAAACCTTCCTGCTTCTTGGAGCAACTTCCATAGCAATTTCTGTGTCAGCTTCTGGTGAAATTCGTAAAGGAACTTTCGGGGGAATTTCTGGAGGATTTTGCGGAGGATTTCTAGAAAGAACTTTCGGTAGAACACCTCTAAGGAAGGAATTCCTCAGAGGAATTCCTCAAGAAACTTCCGGAGGAAATCTTCAAGGAGTTTACAGAGTAATTCCTCAATGAACTTCCAGCGAAGTTCCCAAAAAAACTTCCGGAGGAATTCACCATGGAA
This sequence comes from Armigeres subalbatus, assembly GCF_024139115.2. Lineage (NCBI taxonomy): Eukaryota > Metazoa > Arthropoda > Insecta > Diptera > Culicidae > Armigeres > Armigeres subalbatus. The sequence continues at coordinate 271,421,378 of NC_085139.1, read as the reverse complement.
CTTCTGAAGAAATTTCTCAAGGAATTTCCGGAGGAATTCTTCAAGGAGCTTCCAGAAGAATTCATCAAAGAACTTCCAGAGGAATTCCTCAACAATCTTCCGCAGGAATTGCTCAAGGTGCTTCCGGGTGGTATTTATGTATGAAACTTGCGGAGTAATTCCTGTTGGAAACTTCGAGTAAGCTCCTGTACTTCAGAAGGATTTCATGGAGGAATTATTGCAGGAATGGAGCAACAGAGAAAATCCTGGAACAGTATTCAAAGATATTCCTAGAAGGATTACCAAAAGGAATTCATCTCGAAGGTATCGCTTGAAAAAAAAATATGAAGGGAGGAACGCCTGAAAGATAACGCCAATGAATGCATACAAGAATTCAAGAAAGAATTTCTGGAAGAATTACTGAAGTAATTTCTGGCAGAATTCCCGAAGAAAATTCTGAAATGCACGATAGAGTTTTTAGAAGAATTTCAAAAGAAATTCTGCATATTATTTAAGAAAGATATCTTTAGGTATTCCTCAAATATACTTTTCTGACAATTTTTAGCGAATTTTGTGAGCGGGTTTCAAGGGGAATTCCCAAACTAGTTCCTTCCACTGGTCTAATTTAGGACACAATCTGTGAGAAACACCCTGAATGAACTTATGAATAACTTCCCTTGCAATTATTTTCAAAACTGAATCTAGACAACTGTACCGGATTAATTTCATTTAAAACTACAATAACAAATGTAACGAAATTCCCGATAAAAAAAGAATTTCATCGCGCATTTTATTTGAATAAACAGACAGTTTCGTTTTTTCCCTTCTGCTTGTTTATTCCGTCCAGTCCCACTCACCCACATGGTTTCGACAGTTAAAGTACAGTTGTATTGGTGAACCCGGTGCGAATCCGTGAAACAACGCAGTGCAAACCCGACAGCTAGTTCCAACTAGCTAGTATGAAACTAGTTCCAACCTGAGCGAATAAAAAAACGTCTTTACACTGAGAAAAATTTTATAGTAGAAACTACCATTTTAAGGGTAATATTGAGAACAATACCGACGTTTTTCAACCGAAGTGCCAATCGTCTTAAAATGACTAAAATATGGTCTTACGATAAAAATAGTACATTCAACCGCTTACATGGTTATTCTTACTGAAAATATAGTAAAATTGTGTGGTAAAATCAACTATTTTGTTCGAGTCTATGCTAAATAACAATTTTTGTGGTAAAATTGAAAATAATATCAATCAGATTTACTACATTTATGGTAAAATTAAGCGATTTGTCCCTTCGGTTGAAAAACGTCGGTACTGTTCTTAATTTTACCACAAAATTGTAATTTCTACTACAAAGTTTTTTCAGTGTACAGCACTTAAGGTGAAGGTGGGTTGAGTACCAAAACAAAGCTTTGAAAGTATTGGTACAATAAAAACTGTCATATACTGTAGTAGTTTTGGTATCGTATTTATAAAAAACTAAGAATATTAGTAGGGTGGTTCAAAAAACGACCCAGCACCACCACGCTCACTCGATTCCGTCCCATGCTCCGAGTGTCCTCCAAAAACCGATTTGAACAAAAACTGGTTGAGCGCAATCCGGTTCAAGTTTGTATGAAAACTAGTATGGGAAACTAATCCTTTTATTACACTACAGTGCCTCCCCTCTGAACGCTGGCGAAAAGAGAACCCACATAGCTGAAAGCAACATTCCTGAGACTTCACTGAACGAAAACTGCACCGCAGGAAAGATCCATTGATCACGTAACGCAATAGCATAATAGCATTTTATACCCCACTTACCCCCACGTCACACTTTTTGTATGAAGTATTTGCCCCTTGCGTGATTGTGTAGACTAGACTAGACTAGAAGTATCTGCCCCTGGTGCGATAGATATCACAGACAAATTCTGGGTATTTTGTTGAATTGCACGTTTCACTGATGCCTTCTGAGAAGCCTAATGATCATGCTAAAGATTCGCAATCTCGCTTAAAACCGACTCCCAACTATTAGAACGACCATTCTATATGGGTTGTCTATGGAGCTGAAGCTCTTGAATATTTCATCCAGTCATCTGGTCTCCCCCCTCGCCATCGCCCAATGACGGAGTGCCAGAATCAGAATAATGTCAAATTCAATCTCACCATATCAACTGTCATACAAACCTGAAACGACCTGTACACGGTAAGCCTCTAATAAGTCACCACCATGTTGAATACATTTCCAGTACAAACACTTATGTTCCGTGTCCGAAACCGACACAATCAACCCTTTCTTCTCATAACATTTTGGTTCTGAAAAGAATCGATTTTTTGACGTCGTATTACGTCTGTCTTATTTATGTTGATTGCGAAAATTGGAGACCGTCACGAAAATATGATAGACTCAGCCGTTTCTTGATAGATTTTCAATTTTTTTTAACCATTCGATCAATGATTAGTCAACGCTTCTTTGTATTCTCTTGAAAATACTAATTTTCAACTACTTATTATCGATAATTGATGAAAAGTCTTGAAATGGGTAAACCAACCAATCCCATACATGCATCGCAAGCACAGGCATCAAAATCAAGTAGCTCGCGGGTTTGGATCTAATCCTCAGTATACAAACAAAATTTCACACAGAGTGGATGCAGCGGTACGAAGGCGCTGATAGCAGTCTCAACGTAAAACCATCGCCGGTGGTAGTCGTCAGGTTGGTTGTGCAGATCATTCAACCTCCAGTGATGGAAGCGATAGATCTTTGCTAGACCAACATTTGCCAACAGCCAAAATATATTCCTTCTGATTCTTCGTCTACATATATAGTAGAGTGGGGCGTCATGGTCATTTTTTCAAATCAATGGTTTTTCGAAGCCATTCTGGGTCCTGAACAACTGTGCAGAATTTGGGACCGATTGGTTGCTTCTTCGCTTTCCGCATCGCGTTTGAAGTTTGTATGGAAATTAGTATGGGAGAACGTATATTTTTGCATTTCTACTACTCATCGTAAACCAAGTGGCACATTGCGTTAAAGTATAACCCAAAGGATGCCGAAAAACTTTGCTGAAGAAGGCACGTTGCTGGAACATCCACGAAAAAAGTTATAACGCTTCGAACATTGAGTGTTCAAACCATATGCAAAAAAACGTTTATTCTGCCAGCACTGCCGTACTACGTAGACCAATAATTTAACTGAGTGTTATTTCAAAATAATTGATCTTATAGGGCTTTAGAGCTAATGGGAACTATCCGGAATTATTTCACAAAGAAAAAAATCCGATAAGAAGGAACATGGGTTTTGCCCTTCGTTAACCATAGGTTGTCCGGTAGTGCTGGCAGAAACATTGATTTCTTGGAATCTATGACAAAAGGTCGAAAGACAAAAGGTCGAAAGGACAAAAGGTCGAAAGACAAAAGGTCGAAAATACAAAAGGTCGAAAATACAAAAGGTCGAAAGGGCAAAAGGTCGAAAAGACAAAACGTCGAAAGGGACAGAAGGTCGAAAGGACAAAAGGTCGAAAGGCACAGATGGTCGACCGGGACAAAAGGTCGAAAAGGACAAAAGGTCGAAAAGGACAAAAGTCGATCAAGAACAATTTGATAGCAAGTTGGGTGTATTCCAAAAGAATTTATGAAATGCATTTAACTTCAAGCAGAAATAACACACTCATCATACCAATCAAAGTTGAAGAATGAGCAATATTCAAAGAAGGAGTAATAACTATTAAACAATATTATGAATATCTGTTAGAGTTCATTTAGGAAATAAATAAAACTAGTGTTGCGCGAGACAGAGTTGTCCTATACAGTTGGCAAAAAAGTTGCTCTTTCATTTTAAATTATTTTGGCGACTAAATAAAATTCATTCAATGAGTGCAAATAATAGATGAATATCTAGGTTTTCTGAATGTCACTTCGATCTGTCAAAATAGTGTACTCCGCAGCCACGCAGACGCACGCATTGAAAATACAACGGCGTGTAATATACGCCGATGTATTTGATGTGCGGCGTGCACCATTTTGACAGATCGAAGTGACATTTAGAAAACTCAACATCCATCTTTTACTTGTACTTACTGAATAAATTTTATTTAAATGTTAAAAATAGTAAAAAATAAGAGAGCAGAGTTTTTGCTAACTGTGTAGTGCAACTTTGGTGCTAGATTGACTTTCTTCGTTTCAGTTCCTTGTCCATTTTAACCTTGATTTTAACCTTTTGTTCCTTTCGACCTTTTGGTCTTATTGATTCTTAGTTCCTTTCGACCTTTTGTCCCGTTCGACGTTCTGTCCTTTTCGACCTTTTGTCCTTTCGACCATTTGTCCCTTTCGACCTTTTGTCCTTTTCGACCTTTTGTCCCTTCGACCTTTTGTCTTTCGACGTTTTGTCTTTCGGCGTTTTGTCCTTTCGACCTTTTGTCTTTCGACCTTTTGTCCCTAACCCGATTTCTTGCATATGGTTTAAACAATTAATTTTCAAAACGTAATAACATTTTTTGTAGACCTTCCAGATACGTACCTTCTTCAGCAAAGTCTTTCGGCATATTCCAGACTATATGCTAACGTATTGAGTCACGTGATTGATGATAAATTGAAGCCGCTAAGAGCAAAAATGTAAAAAAGTACGTTTTCCCATACTAATCTCCATGTAAATTTAAAACGCGATGCGGCATGCGAGGTTGCAATCAATCGAGCTCATATTTTGCACAGTTGATTGGGGTCCCAAAACGATTCAGAAAAACCTTGATCTCACTTGATCGGACGAAGTTTGCGTTTTTCCATACAACTGCGCCCCACTCTAATATATAGCTATATATGTGGACGAAGAATCAGAATGAATAAATTGTGGTTGTTACGCCCTTTTCAAATGTTGGTCTAGTGGTCAGCAGCAGTAACGGCGAGTGGTCGTTGCCGACAGCAGCAACACAAATTTGAAATTTCAACGCAGGGTTCGAGCTAACGTTTGGTTTCTGTTAATGATTAGAAAGACACTTTGTGAATAGAAATAATTCTTTCCAGAACTAGATTTTTATGTGCAGAAAGGGCTGACAACAAAAATTTTGTCTGTTGCGCTTCAGTACTGCTGCTGGGACTGCTGCTGCCACTGGCGTCATCGTTGCGACAGTACTGTGTGGCTCTTTTCCGCGCTCAGCGAGATCTTATTTGAACTGCGATTGACTGTGTGCCAAACCGTGGCAGCCTATTGGCATGGAACATCTAAAAGACTTAGGTTTGGTTGACGATGTTGCGCTACTAGCACAACGACGCCCCAGTCAACACAAAATCGTATATGATACAACATAAGATGCTAAAGTGGAGGCGATATACGTAGGGACACGGCAGGTATTTTCGTCTGTTCGTCATAGTCTCGAAAACCAATAAAAATGACGCTTTTTTGTAAAACTCATACGTACCAAATCGTAAGCTCAGGAGAAACGTTTTACTATAGTGGAGTTCTAGCAAATGTACGTTGCTTTCGTTGGTTTTAGCCCCTACGACGAAGGACGGAAATACCTGCCGTGTCCCTACATGTTACATAGCGAAGTACCTATATCACCTCCACTTTTGCATCTTTTTCATCATATACGATCTTGTGTTGATTTACGGGGCCCTGATATGCAGAGCAAGCTAAACTACTTAACCGAACCCCTTCTTTACGGCGAGTCTCACTATCAACGTCGGAAAGACCAAATCGTTAGATGTCAACAAGTTACACTACTTAACATTTAAATCTTCGTTAAACTCATTGAAGATACACAGCAACTGTAGTTGTTTAGATGACATGTTTTTACCATTATCCTAGGCAGGAAAATAGTTCGACTGTCCAAACCAAGGCCTTTTCAGCACAGGACATGTCCTACTAGTCCAACACACTCCCAGCGCCTCTGTGTTCATCTCATTTGGATTTTTTTTGAGTAATTGTGTACCGTAAACCCCTGGTTATTTGTTTGTTTTCGATATGAACACCTTTCAATATGAACCCCGTTAATCAACATATCGTTCAAGTTAAAAATCGTTCCAACATCATATGGCACGAGGACTCCGCTAATCAGAACGAAGTTCGGTTCATGTTACCGGTAGTCCACGGTATCATCAACGATTACGCGTATATTGGTAGCTAATGTGCTTCACGTGTTGTTATTCGTTTGCATTGAAGCTGTTTGCTTTGTGTCTAAAAAAAACAACAACTTATTCGACCATATTTCCATCATCCATTATTTTTGCGCGTAAAGTGATACATACATGGACATGTGTGTGGATATTCTTCCCTTGTCATGTTTCGCTCTGTTGAATCCGAGCCTTGTACGACGATCGACGGCTCTAATAATGTTTTGTTTTGACAAGTAGACACTTCGCGCGTTAGGAAAGATGATGTGAGGTGACGTTAGTGTGCTAATGGCTGGGTGGTCGTCTTTTGCTATGTCAGGGAACAAATCGCATTGCGTTCTGAGGTGTTGTTTTTTGTTGTAAATACGCTGTGGGCGTGGATTATGGAGGATGGCCGTCGTGTAGGGCGCAGATTGACAAATGACAGATTATTAATTTATTGTTGGTTGTCGAATGGGGACTAGGCAGTGGATGAGGAAGTTGTCTAGGTCATTCGATCGTACAAATAGTTAGAATGATCATCAGTTGATGGGCATGATGTCATGAACATGTGCATTGATGCCAAGTACCCTTTGCTTGACTTGGTTGATTGCGTTCAAGGCAAACGCCTTCCGATTACTATGGTATACAAGTGGTAAGCTTATTGTAGTATACATTTAGGCGATCCACATGCTATGAAAATTGTATACAAGCTCAAAGAGTGCACGCTAAGTATGACCTACTCAAAAAAATGCGTAGAATCCTACTTATATTTTGTTAAATATACTACTTTAATTAAAATTGATTTTTACTTTGATTGAACTGATTTTTACGCTAAAAATGAACTACTCAAAATTAAGACGAATTCAAGTCACTTTCATTAAAATTGGAAAAACATGGAAATTTGAGTATACTTCAATACTATAGTATACGATAATAAAATGTCGATTTTGTAAAAAAAAAATTGTCCTTCATCATTTTAGAATTCCGCAAGTGGGAAACAAATTTAACTATAAATTTGAATGTATTGTACAATAAACAGATCTCTAATTCCAGTTGTCATCAAGAAAAATCAATATTTATCGTATACACTGGCGGACTTAAACTGGGGCACGATCGGAATTTCTTTGCAAATTCCAATCGGCATTTCTCCGGAAAATTATTGAAATTTCAAAGGATTTCAAGAAGTTCTTCCTAGAGTTCTGAAAGGGATGTCTTGAGGAATTAGTAGAATAATTTGTTTGGCCTAAAACCTGGAATATTTGCTAATGCAATTCCTTAAAAAAATTGAAAGGGTTTCTGATTCAATTTCCGCAGAATAAAAGCAATTCTCTTGACAGATTTTCCGTTGGAACTCCAAACAAATTTCTAATGGAATTTACAAAAGAAGTGCGGAAGAAATTCCTGAAAGATTTTGTAAATGAATTCTCGAAGGAAGTGCTAGAAAAATTTCCGAAGGATTTTTCGAGGAAGTTTGGAAAGGTATTTCCGGAGACAAATTGAAAAAAATTGGAATTCCGAAAATGAATTGGAGGATTCGATTGGATATTCCTCGTAATATTCCTTCAAAAATTCAAAGATTGGAATTATAAGAAAATTTCGAAAGTCATTCCAAAATTCCTTTCGGAATATGTTTTAAGAATTCTGCCAGTACTTTCTCAAGAAATCCCTTACGACACTTTAGGAAAAACTACTAGGAGTTGCTTCGAAATTTCCCACAGGATTTTTTCAGATCTCTAGAAATCCTTTCGAAAATTCTTAAAAGGAATTCCTTCGCTCATTTATCCAGATTTCTTTTAGCAACTCTTTCAGGAATAACTTTAGACCTTCGGAGATTCCTTTTGAAATTTCTCCGGATTTCTCTTTGAGCATTCTTTGGGGAATCCATTCAGAAAATCTTTCTAAAATTCTTTCAGGAATCATTCGGAAATTTCATCAAGAAACATTTTTGAAGAATTCCTTCGAGAAATCTTTAGAAATTTCCTATTAGGAATTTTTCAAACAACTCCATAGAAAATTCCTTTGGGGTTTCCAATTTCATTCTCCAATAATTTATTTCGTAAGAATTCTTTCAGCAAAACTTTTGAAATAATTCCTGCAGGAATTTTGAAAGGAATATTACATTATTTTACTAAAGGAAATTCTGAAGAAATTTACAAAGGCATTCCGGGAGATATTTTAAAAATTATTCCTGGAGGAGTACTCTCAACGATTTTCTAGAGAAATTTTAGAAAAAAATCTTGGAGAAATTTCAAAATGTATTCTAGAAGAAATTTCCAAAGAGCAATAGGTTTTCGAAAAGAATTTCTTAACAAATTTTGAAACAAATACCAATTGGAATTTTTATATATTTTTTTTATTCCTACAGGAATTCAATCGAAAATTACTTCGGAACTCCAGCAAGAATTCTTCTAGTAATTTATTCAGGAATTTCTTTGAAAATCCGGAATGTAGTAAGATAAAACAGTGTTTTGAATCTGGAATTGAAAAAAGAAAAACCCAAAAATATCAAGATTGCAGTCGATCCAACATCATACTTTTTCGGATATTCTCAATAATTCCTTAAGAATTTACTTCAGGAGTTGCTACGGAAATATCTCTAGTATTCATCCAGGTGATATTTCATGAATTTATCTAAAAGTTCGTTCGGAAACATTTTTTTTTCGTAAAAAAATACCCCCAGGAACTAACTCGGTTAGTCATCAGACCTTCAGATCAGACCAGTTTCATACATACCTTTGAAAGATCCTCCAGGAATTTCATCATAAATTTCTCTTACTAGTAATATGTACATCGGAAATTCCTCCAGTGATTCATTACTAAATTCCTCAAGGAATTTCTTCAAAAATCCTCCGCAAATAAAACCAGGTGTTCGATTCCTTGTTTTGGCAAAGTATCAAGAAATTGATTAATGATTAATGATTATTGAGCGTTTTAGAGGAAAATGTTACAAAGTTAAAAGACTTCACTGTTCCATTTACTTCCACTATAATCACTTTGTTTCAACAGGTACGTATTTCGTTTTCTACTTAAAAACTTCTTCAGTGTTTTGTTATCGACTATAATGAAACACTGAAGAAGTTTTCAAGAAGAAAACGAAATACGTATCTGTTCAGTGTTCATACAAAGTGATTATAGTGGAAGTAAATAGAAAAGTGAAGGCTTTCATCAAGAAATTACTTAGGAGATAGGGTAACCAATCTAATTTGGACCCCGCCATATTTTGGACCCTCTCCAATTATTTGTCTTGTTTTCAGTCTATTCTCTACAAATATATTTATTTTGGCCCTGTTGTCGGAGCCTTCGGGTTATATTCTAAGTATCTTGACGATTAGATCGATCCTAATTATTTTAAAATACTCAAAATTTGCTGATTTAGAAAACCTTGTCGGTATCGATTCACATTTCGATGTTCGCCAGGAGGTACACGTCCGAAATTACTCATTTTCAATTAAGTTTCAATAGTATAATTCGATGATTTTTTATTTATTGATTGAGTTTATATGCTTGACTATAATGTATATCATGTGTTTAAACGGATTTTTTCACAAGATTTCACGCAGAAACTTTAAAATAAAAGGGATCCAAAATAGATCGAAATTTTTTTTAACCGATACATTTTGGACACCCCTAGGTTTCCTTTTTTGACAACTGTTTGTTTACCAAAGTGGAAAAATGAATAAAAAAGTGCCGGCTGTTGATTTTGTTATAGTTTTTAGTATTCTGGGTCGAATTGGTAAGACAATTAGTAAACAAACTCAAAACTCATTGGTTTGATATGTATTTTCTGTTTTCTCAGCAGCGCATCATGGAAAACACGGCTAAAAAGCGACGAGTTTCCCACGCGGAGGAGACCATCAAAAGCTGTCTGTATGAAATCAAGAAAGGCATGGCTATCAAAACAGCGTGCCGCCGGTACGGGATTCCGAGGTCGACGATCAAGTTCCGGATGAGTGAACGGTATAAACATCAATCTAAACCAGGACCTGCGCAAGCACTCAGCTATGAAGACGAACTCGAGATTGTCCGGTGGGTAAAGAAAATGGCTCGTAAAGGATACCCGGTTACTAAATACCGTATCATGAATCGAGTGATCCGCTATCTCGAAAAACATCCAGAGAAAAACCAATTCAAACATCGGAAGCCCAGTATGTAGTGCCAGTACAGCGATCTTTCTGCCGTAAATATTAACTTTTTCCGGTCGTTTTAGGTGATCATTGGTTCCGCAGGTTTTTGCACCGCCACCGCTCCGAGTTGTCTGTCCGAAACCCGGAAAGTGTTACTAAATCTAGCGCGAACGTAACTGAAGCCGACATCAGAAAGTGATTCGCGGAGGTTTCAGACACTCTTCGCGAGGACGAAGTAGACGACATCCTAGCCGATCCAAGGAGGATTCTTAATGGCGATGAAGCCTGCTTCTACTTGGATCCAACCATCCAAAAAGTTATCGCAGCGCGAGGTGAGCGGAACGTGTATAAAGTTGATCAGGGACAGGCAAAGAAAAATATTAATGTGATGTTCACGTGTTCGGCTGATGAAGAAATGTTTCCCCCCATGGTGGTACTACAATACAAAAAAATCCCTTTGTATGGTAACAAAAGCGTGCCGTCTTGCATCCCCAGCTGGTCAAAGCAAAACTGCTTCCGGTAGTATATTTTGTCGATGGTCATTCTTCACATACACCATGGGAAACGGCCGAAGAATGTAGTAAGCTTGGTATCCATCTCATCTGTTTGTATCCCAACTGCACGAGGATTTTGCAGCCGCTGGACGTTGCAGTGTTCAAGCCGCTGAAAACGGAATGGTTGAAAGTCGTAGATGACTGGAGATTCGACAACCCAAAGCAACACATCAAAACGGAACATTTTTCTCCTCTTCTGCAAAAGGCGATGAAAGCTGTCGATGGTAGCATTATCCGGAATGGATTCAAAGCTTGCGGCCTGTATCCATTCGACGAGAATAATGTGGATTACTCGAAATGTTTGGCTCGTAAGCCGTCCAATGCAGAGCATAATGAATCGCAGGTCGATAATGGTCAGGAGTTGGATGTTCCTACTGCAAGTCGTCTGAAAACTTTTCCAGTAATTCACTCGGACGCAGAGGGAATATTGAACATGATGGGTCGTTCCCGACGATTCCGATACCGAGAAGGCAACGATGCGGACTTCAATTCTGACGAAGACAAAATTCTGGCGAAAGTTTACAAAATGCTGCAACCGATGGCTACCGAAGTTCAAATGAATGAAGAAGAGACTGCTGAAATGTGTGATCAAGAACACGATGCATTTGAGATTCAACCAGTGGACATCTTCCAGGACTTCGAGGAAAAGTTAAACGATCCGCAGTCACCATTTGAGTTTGTTCCAGTCGAAGAAATGGATATGGATGATCAATATGATACTCCAAAGCCGAGCAATGAAAATAGGAGTGCCATAGCTAAATTCCTGGATTCACCCGATACTCCAAAACGTGCAGGAACAATGCAATACAAGCGCCGCAGCCCGGCTGTTCTAACATCACGTCGTAGACTGGAATACCATAAAGCCAAGGCTGAGGATAAGAAAAAGGAAGAAGAAGAGAAGAAAAAGAAAGCTGAACTAAGAAAGAAGAACTCGTAAACCCAAGAATTACGTTGTAGGTAATTCGTTAACACTGAAATATTTGAATATCTGTTTCCTCTCTACTTACGAAGATTATTCGCCACGGAAGATTGAATTGAAATATGAACTATGATTTTATGTTGATCGATGTAGATCGAATTGAATAAAAATAATACACAACCGACTTATGACAATTGGATTTTATTTATTTAATGACAGTTTCAACAGCTCTGCAGTATATTTTTTCTAATAAGTTTCTTAGATATTTAATTAATAACAGATAAATTTAAATTATACACAAGTATCCAAATTTCCATTTCCATTATAATGTTAATATAATAGCCGAGTGCAGGCTTGGTTCTAGTAGGGATGTAATGCTTTGAAGATGAACTGTAAGTACACTTTAAAACTTGAGAAAATACTATTTATTTTGTGGGATCAACGGAATAAACTTCACTGTGTCGAAAATATATCGATTCACATCCAGGGTGTCCAAAATAAATCGGGAGGGTCCAAAATATGCGAAAAACATGTTCAATAAAAATTGGTATTACAAAGTTTTGGTCATGAATAAAACTTCTATCGATATATGCCCTTCAAGATTAATAGTTTTGCTATGAAATCTAGCACCGGTCATCGGACCGGATAGTCTGCACACCGTATCGAATGACAACGGCCAACGATGCATAAACTTCGCAGCCTCCCGCGGAATGGTAGTCCGAAGCACCTTCTTTCCCCGCAAAAATATCCACAAGGCCACATGGAGATCACCTAACCAAGAAACGGAAAACCAAATCGACCACGTTCTAATCGACGGTAAATTCTTCTCCGACATCACGAACGTCCGCACTTACCGCAGTGCGAATATTGAATCCGACCACTACCTCGTTGCAGTATGCCTGCGCTCAAAACTCTCGACGGTGTACAACACGCGTCGGAGTCGGACGCCGCGGCTTAATATTGGGCGGCTACAAGACGGTAGACTAGCCCAAGAATACGCGCAGCAGCTGGAAGTGGCACTCCCAACGGAAGAGCAGCTAGGCGCAGCGACTCTTGAAGATGGCTAGAGAGATATACGATCCGTCATTGGTAGCACCGCAACCGCTGCACTTGGCACGGTGCCCCCGGATCAGAGAAACGACTGGTATGACGGCGAATGTGAGCAGTTACTAGAAGAGAAGAATGCAGCATGGGCGAGATTGCTGCAACACCGCACGAGGGCAAACGAGGCACGTTATAAACAGGCGCGGCACAGACAAAACTCGTTTTTCCGGAGGAAAAAGCGTCAGCAGGAAGATCGAGACCGTGAAGAGACGGAGGAACTGTACCGCACTAATAACACACGAAAGTTCTATGAGAAGTTGAACCGTTCACGTAAGGGCCACGTGCCACAGCCTGATATGTGTAAGGACATAAACGGGAACCTTCTTACGAACGAGCGTGAGGTGATCCAAAGGTGGCGGCAGCACTACGAAGAGCACCTGAATGGCGATGTGGCAGACGAAGATGGCGGTATGGTGATGGACCTGGGGGAACGCGCGCAGGACAGAATTCTACCGGCTCCGGATCTCCAGGAAATCCAGGAGGAGATTGGCCGGCTGAAAAACAACAAAGCCCCTGGGGTTGACCAACTACCAGGAGAGCTATTTAAACACGGTTGTGAAGCACTGGCTAGAGCGCTGCACTGGGTCATTACCAAGATTTGGGAGGCGGAAGTTTTGCCGCAGGAGTGGATGAAAGGTGTCGTGTGTCAGTCACATTGCTGAACGCCGCCTACAAGGTACTCTCACAAATTTTATGCGGTCGCATAATGCACGCAGCTAATGCACGAAAACGGATTTCCGGATAAACTGACACGGTTGATCAAAGCGACGATGGATCGGGTGATGTGCGTAGTTCGAGTTTCAGGGGCATTCTCGAGTCGCTTCGAAACTCGCAGAAGGTTACGGCAAGGGTATGGTCTTTCGTGTCTGCTATTCAACATCGCTTTGGAAGGGGTAATACGAAGATCAGGGATTAACACGAGTGGTACAATTTTCAATAAGTCCGTCCAGCTATTTGGCTTCGCTGACGACATAGATATTATGGCACGTAACTTTGAGAAGATGGAGGAAGCCTACATCAGACTGAAGAGGGAAGCCAAGCGGATCGGACTAGTCATCAATACGTCGAAGACGAAGTACATGATAGGAAGAGGTTCAAGAGAAGACAATGTGAGCCACCCACCGCGAGTTTGCATCGGTGGTGACGAAATCGAGGTGGTAGAAGAATTTGTGTACTTGGGCTCACTGGTGACTGCCGAAAATGATACCAGCAGAGAAATTCGGAGACGCATAGTGGCTGGAAATCGTACATACTTTGGACTCCGCAAGACGCTCCGATCGAATAGAGTTCGCCGCCGTACCAAACTGACAATCTACAAAACGCTCATTAGACCGGTAGTCCTCTACGGACACGAGACCTGGACGATGCTCGTGGAGGACCACCGCGGACTTGGAGTTTTCGAAAGGAAAGTGCTGCGTACCATCTATGGTGGGGTGCAGATGGCGGACGGTACGTGGAGGAGGCGAATGAACCACGAGTTGCATCAGCTGTTGGGAGAACCACCCATCGTTCACACCGCGAAAATTGGACGACTGCGGTGGGCCGGGCACGTAGCCAGAATGTCGGACAGTAACCCGGTGAAAATGGTTCTCGACAACGATCCGACGGGCACAAGAAGGCGAGATGCGCAGCGGGCAAGGTGGATCGATCAGGTGGAAGATGACTTGCGGACCCTCCGTAGACTGCGTGGTTGGCGACGTGTAGCCATGGACCGAGCCGAATGGAGAAGACTCTTATATACCGCACAGGCCACTTCGGCCTTAGTCTGAATAAATAAATAATAATGAAATCTAGCTAAGATTGCATCCTTAAACAGGAAAAAACATATATTTTTTTACATGAACATAAATTCACCTCCTCTGGGTCCAAAATTGGGCGGTTACCCTAGATCCAGAAATTATATTGCATTAAGATATTCCTTCAAAAGTTCCTATAGGGAAACCGTAAAAAAAAGTCCTTAAGGAATACTTGCGTCTAACGTCTACGAGAATTTCTTCAGCAATACTTTCCAGGTGGCCTTACCACCTCCTATGTCCTCGGAGGTGGGAAGGGTCGACTTCGCGCCTGCTTCCCTCTGCACGGCTGGTATCAAGAATGATGATGCCACGTGCACCCCAAATTGACCTCTCTGCGATATGACCTATTCGCCAACACACAGAGGGACTTGCCGACGCGGTCCCTACGCCTGCCCCAGCCTTGACGAGGACCCCTTTCCGTCCTCGGGCTCGGAACCCGCTCGGTTGATTGACGCCGCGAAAGCGATGATACCATGTTATTATTCACGCGGCCACTTGTTCGATAAAAGGATCGAGCTCGACCACAGGGTACCAGTATGACCCATGATGCCGATTCCGAACCCTTGGACCACCTCTTATTTGCGCCTGAACTAGCCATTCCTCGAGTCCACGCGCCACCTTCTTTGTAGCTCCGAGGCGATTTGGACGATAGCCGATAAAACGGCGTTCCAGCCAACTTCATCTTTACACATCCTCCGGATTATGTTGTCCGGGGTAGTGTCCAGACCACATGTAGCAAGGACAAAGGACAATAGGACAAAGATCTGCCTTTTCCATGCTTCAGGGAAGACTCCCTCGTCCAGGCATCTCTGCATGACAGATCTGAACATCTAGGGAGCCTCAGCAATGGCCGCTTTGATGGCCAGGTTCGGAATACCATCCGGTCCTGGCGCCTTACCTACACTAAGGAACTGTGCAATCCCCGCAAGTTCCACCACGGTTACTCTTCCCTCGTCGGCCACCCTGGCCCCTGGCAGCTCCACAAAGTGAGGCCAGGGACTTGGGTCATGACGTGGAAAAAACCCCGCGATGATGCTTTCCAGCATCTCTGGAAACCGCTCTGTAGGGGCCATCATCCCACGTGTCTTGGCCATTATGACCCTATAGGCGTCACCCCATGGATTCGCATTGGCACTTTGACACAGGCCCTCGAAGCAGGCCGTACCCGTAGGCAGGCGCGGCGCAGGTTCCCAATTGCTTGAGTCCACCAGTCCTCTTTCCTAGGCATGGTGGCATCGCATGCACGCGAGAGTACTGTTACCAGCTGCTCGCGGCGGAGCGCTTCCTTAAACAGCTCGTCGTTGAAGTACGATGTCTTCCACATACGAGGGCTAGGCCTTGCCCCTTCTTCTGTCCGCTGAATGCTGGTCGTATAGTCGATACTGTATCGAACCGCCAGGAGGTCGCTGTGAGTGTAGCCATCATCTACCCTTCAGTTCGAACTACTCGTTTGGCCAGGGCTCCAGAACGTAACGTCGATAATCGACTCGGCCCCGTTCCAGCTGTACCAAAAGTACTGGTACCGACATTGGCCAAGTCCACATCCAACATTGCCAGTGATTCCAGGAGGATCTGCCCCCGTTGATTCGTAGAACGGCATCCCCAATTCATGGCCCAAGCGTTGATGTCCCCCACTATCACCACCGGCCTGAGCCCCATCAAGTTAGCCGTCAAACAATCCAGCATACGACCGAACTGCTCGATCGACCATCGAGAAGGCGCACAGCAGCTGCAGAAGAAGACTCCGTTGACTTTGGCAATAATGAAGCCCTCGTGTGTCGAAAACACCAACTCTTGGACTGGGTATTTCCCCGTTGTCCATATCGCCGCCATTTTAGACCCATCGGTGACCCAATTACCGTTCCTGGCGGGTACCCGGTAAGGATCCGCTATGATGGCGATATCCGTCCCCCATTCAGCAATTGTCTGACGCAGCAGTTGCTGGGCTGCATCACAGTGGTTCAGGTTTAGCTGCGTCACCTGCACTGTGATTTTGCGGCACGCTTTAACGCCGGGCACTTCGAACCCCCCATGGGGTGCTTGCTGTTCACAGCTTTGCTGGAACAAACCAAACAATTGGGAGGGTTCGTGCAGCATTGTGCCTTATGCTTCTGTCAGGACCTTTGCAGTCCAGGCACTTGAAGCAAACTTCGGGATGCTCGTATATGCCCACAGGGCACACCGACCATCCCACCTTGACGCTCCCTAACTTGACTACCTTGGAGGCGTCCGCTGCAGATAGCCGAACCAATGACCTGCATCCCTGCCGGACCTTTCCGTAGCCGAACGGCTGCGGTGGGCGTCTCCACTTCACACTGTCGCCGCAGTGCCGTGACGAGCTCTTCGACTTCGGTGATCTCGTCCAGGTCAACCCTTAGATTCACCTCCGTCCTGAGTGCCCTCACCTTGATCGTCTCGCCTAGGACTTCCTCCGTCAACTTCTTGTAGGTGGCGCCCTTTTGCGAGACGCCCCGCTTCGGCTCGAGGATCATCTCTCCTCGTTCACCGAGCTTGACTTCACACCTCATCGCCTTCAGACGTCCGAGTACTTAGCCTCGTCCGTCTTGATGACCAATGCATCGCCCCTGGAGCGATTGGCGCCTACCCTAGACTTCTTGCTAGATCCTGTGCCATTGTTTCCTATTGGAATTTGGCCATATCGGCATATGGGCTCAAAACTTATGGCTAAAATACTATTTTTTTAACACACGAGAAAGGCTCCATCACCGATAGGTGTATCAATCTGGATTTTTAAATAAATTTCCTGAGAAATTCTTTCAAAGAAATTTCCGAAATAATTACTGCAGGAATTTCGGAAGAATTTCCGTGTGGATTCTTTGAAAGGATTTCCAAATTATTTCCTGGAGGAAGTTTCTAAGGAATTTTCAGAGTTATTCCTGGACGAATTAATCAATTTTCTTAAATATTCCTGGAATTGATTCCCGGAGAAGTTCTCCAATGAGTTTCTGAAGATTTTCCTTTAACATATCCAGCAGAAATTCCTTAATCGAATTCTGAACAAATTCCTAAAGGCATTTCCAAAGACATTTCCGAAGGATTTCTCCTAAAGCAATTTTCGAAGGTATTCCTAAAACAATTTCAATGCACCTAGAACAAAGTATTCGGATATTGCTTTGCAGTTCATGTGCTTCAATTCCAATCCTGGCGAACGACACTGGAATGGGTGAATATTTTTGTAAAAGTAAGCAACTTTCCTAATCTCACCTATACCAGGATTTCTAATCTAACTGTTTCATATTCACTAGCCCAGTGAAGTGGACGTATGCTAGACTGAACTAATCGTCAACATAACTGAACCGTTTGTTTGAGAAACTGCATATGTGACATTTTTGGCTAAAATAGGATTTTTATGTATTCTGAATCCTCGTTTGAAAATACGTTATGGCGTACTGCTTATAGTTTTCGAACTGGATGAGTCCGGTACAGAGTTTTGCCAAAGAAATCAAAAGATTCGGTGCGAACTTGTTCAAAAACAGTTTTTTGTTGTTTTATCGGATATGCAGTTTCTCAAACAAATGATTCCTGTTCTAAGTCCCCGAACAACTTTATATAGGACGGCTACTTTTTTAATTTCACCGATCTCGAGATATTTAACCTAACTAGTAGTCTCACATACGTTGGCGCCATCAAGTGTACAAATTCCAAAGCCAATTCCAAGGCAAACCCCTCCCCTTTGCCCTCTAAGAGTTACACAATTTATGGATGTCCCCTTATTGAAATGGATATAGAAAAGCTTGTTATTCTCAATATTCTTTTGATTCCAGGTCGCCCAAAATACCAGTTTGTATTTGATAAAGACTAACTAATGTCCCTTCTATGAGTATCTACTCTTTGTATAATTTTTCTGAAAATTCGATTACTAGTTAGGTTCCGCATTCGTGGTTACAAGTTCTAAGAATTATTGTAAGGTGTGCTTAGTTTATTTATCGATGATAGAGACGTATGACACCCTCAAAATCCAAACATACCCTGATTAGTATCCGGTACGTGCGTGGAATGGTGTAATAAATAATGTTACTCAAGTGATAAGACCATGAACGTAATAAAACAGTCACTGAGCTTGCGTGAACCTATCCTGTAAAATCATTTGAAGATTTTCGATTCGTATCACCACTAAACCTGATCCCGTTTTTCAGCTAACTACGTGCCTCTACGGGTATCAACTAGTTTCACCTAATAGTAAATCATTAGCTTTCAAACGGCTATAATTAGCCCAACAAACAGCCTATAATCAAGCTCGTGTCCATAAATCCACACGCAAACTTGTTGGAATGGCAGCTAATTCATTCAACTCAGGCAAGATGCATCCAATCATCATCTGCATCATCAACCATCGACTCCAATCAATACAGCAATTTCTCAATCAACGATGCACTTATGCGCGCCTTTCTTTCTCCAAATGATTGCGCGGCCACAAACGAAAGCCCTCCTCAAATGAATTGATGGAAGGTAATAAAGATTAACGGCCACACAGTGGGACTGGCCGGCCACTTCTCGGCGGCAACCGAACTAATGCGGACGACGACAGCAATCACCGCCAGGGATGGGCGGTGTGTGCGCGTAGAAGCGTATTTCTCGCCTTGTTCAAAACTGCTCCATCAAGATCCGCTCCAAGGTGCGTCCGTGATGATGAGCCATCGTCTTCGTCATAGCGTTTTCGTCGTCGACGCATATAAGACCTAAGTAGCTACAAACATTCGTACAAAAGTATCTTCACCTTCTACTAGGCGGAACGAAACACCAAAACACCTCAGTCAGCGGTAGCCAGACATGCCGCTGAGGTCTCTACGGAGGTGCCGAGCGAGAACGGGAAGTAAAAGCACTTGTCTAATGTTTATACGTTTTGCTACCCATGGATTTTCCGATGCACTCTGCAGCTCAGCTGTGGTTCTCGCTGCTGCTGATAGGTATGCGACATATAAAAGCGATTGCTTTTTCAGGAATCTCAGTGTGAATAAATTCAATGTTTGAATAGCAAATCACGAACAAAATAGTACAAAATGTTCTCTATGTTAGTCTAAAAGCAACAGTGTTGAATTTACTTCATATTTTTGATAATCGATCGTACATAATTTGATACTTCATAATATGCAGCGCATACCCTTAAGACTGCACCACATCGATAAGCATTAGAACTAGCGCTTCGTGCATGATGATGTTTTCTAGTCTCGTGCACAGTGAGCCCACATAAAGCATTCTATCTTCGGTGAGCATCGATGAGCGCTGCAGAGCTATGCAGCCTACTTAGTTTGTTGTTGAGCTTTTATGTTGGTTGCATTTTGTTCGAATTCCCTTTGAAAAGTCCGCTAAGATGCACTCTAGCTAGACTTTTCTAGACAGTGTCGTGCCAGCCAAGGCAAAGAATAGCGGCTTCTCTGAAGCGGAGGAATTCCACGCGGTTTCCGTTTTCGTGCGCCCCCGCTCACCCGTCGATCGTTGTCATCGTCGTGCAATGGTGCCTCTCAAGCACTCTGGCGCTCTCAGACTGGTATGAAGGTAGATACTTGTTGCTTGCAGCAGGTCTTCGTCTTCATTCACCCAATAATCTAATGATGGGTTCCAAAATGAAAACACAGCTATCGAAACTGAAAAAACAACAGCACAAGACGTGACTGATTATGCTTTTACCTAACCTCTGCTTCGTATCCGACCGGAGATTTGTAGTGCCGTTGAGTGAGTCACGTTAAGATTAGGGCTACGAGGGCGCCCGGCATCGCCGCCGCTGCCGCAGCGGTAGTCTCGGCCGATTATGGAAATGGGTTTATGAACATTCAAGGTTTCGTTTTGTGGATTGATGTTTTGCTTATGGCGATTACATTATAATCACGCCCACCGAGGTACGGGTTCACACGGATATGGCAAAATTAGTGAATCAAGGAAGTCCAATATGGATTTTGGTAATACATTAGTTAACTTTGGAAAACCGATGGTTCGTTGGCGTATAATACGACACCAGAAGCAAGTGCATATCACATTCAAACAATTAGTCAATTACTTGATTAATGTGATTTATTTGGCAGAAGTTCATCACTCAGACAATTAGTAATCTGTTTGTAAAACCAAATTTTATCTAAAACCGTCTTACTGTGGATAGTCGCCCCAATATCTTTTGTGAGTCAGCGAAGGAAATGAGCATTCGTCTGTTTACTCTTACTTGGTCTTATCTCTGGATATGACATGGGTTGAAGTGTGAGTTCTTTACCTGTAAGAAAAGAAAATATTGTTTTAGTTTTTCATAAATGAAAATACTTTGATAAAAAATACAGATTCACAAAAATATTTAAAAATGTCCTGTTGTACGAACTGTGCCGGTGTCTATTTTATTTGTAATCTTATAGGCTCTATGGATGTTATAAAAGCTGCTTCTGAGGTTTTCATAAAACATAAATTTGATTTTGTTTTTAATGTATCTTTTCTTGTATGATTTTTGGAAACAATTTACAACACTGAAAAAAATGGCAAGCTTTTTCAATCATAGATTGATTTTTAAAACCTAAGATTTTCTTGCATGAACATTGATTTTTCAAAAAAAAAATCAGATTTTTATACTTAGCTTCGTACTCTGCCTAGGTTTGCATTGTAATTAGGCTTTTTAGCATTTTAGAACAATTAAGTGTATTATTAAATTTTACGATCAATTATCCTAATTGATCATCGGCATAATAATTGAAAACTATGGTTATTATTAACTTATTAAGCCTGATTTATTACCTACATTTATTGGTTGGATTAATTTTGAAATCCCAAGTTCGTCTGCATTTAAAAAATATTCTAGAGTTCCAAGGGAAAACCTTCGGAATATTTACAAGAAGTTCTTCCGCGGGGAAAATCTTTAGAATTATACGACTTTTTTTCGGAAATTCTGTGGAAAAAAATCGAAAAATGGTCGGTAGAAACTTTGAAGAACTGGCGGTTGAAGGTTCCGAAATGTATATTCACGATGAAAATTCCAATAAACATCAAATTCCGAAGAATGTCCAGTATAAATTAAAAAGAATGTCCAATTGATTTTTTTTCAGAATTTGTAAAATAAAAATTTGAGTATCCTAGGGAAACTTTTAAGAATCTCCAAAGGAAATTCTTCTAAATTTCCAATGGAAATGTTTCAATTTTCTAAAAGAAATTCTTAAAATTTAAATTCTTTTAAATTTAATAGAGTTTCTTTTAAATTTCCAAAAGAAATTATTCGAAATATGCCAAAATGGAAATTCCTAAGATTTTCCCGTAGGAATTTGAAAAAGTCCATCTGAAACTCCAATAAAGAATTACCCGAGGAAATTCTGATGAATTTCATTGTGTAAATAATGAAAGAGTTTGCGGTTGTACTTTTGGAGCATTTTCAGTAGGAATTCTTTGAAAAATAAATGAAAATTTAACGAATTGCCAATGAATTTGGTAATTTCTTGTTGAAATCGCTTAAGATCACTCCTGACGGAATCCAAGTTTCAAAGTCCTCGCGTTTTCGGGGCCACACCACTCGATAAGGAAGCAACGCACAACTGTCATTTTTGTTGATTTAGTTTTGCTGCGTCGCAGCATGCGTGAAAAAATAAAAATGACAGTTGTGCATTGCTTCCGTAACGAGTGGTGTGATGTGCCCCCGAAAACGCGAGCACTTTGAAACTTGGATTCCGTCAGGAGTGACCTTAAAATTTATAAATCATTTCCTGTGCAACTTTCGCACGGAAATTGGTAAAAAAAATCCTGAAAACTTTCAGTAAAGATTTCATGCAATGCTCAGCTGAAACTAGCTGAAAGATATCAAAATGACTACCCGAAGATGAATGAATTCCCGGGAGATTTTGTGGTGAAATTAAAAAAAAAACCTTTGAAATTTTAAATCTCGGTTAACTTTTCAAAAGGACCAAAGTAAAAAAAATATTCATGATTTAATTTGAGTGCAACAATCGAAAGCTTTCATGTTGGTCTATTGATTGCAATGTTCAAATTAATTCATAAAAAAATGTTACTTAGGTCCTTTTCAAGAGTTAAGCGAGAAATATTTATTCTTTGAAATTCCAAGGAATTTTTTGAAGATCCCTCCCCTCGGATATGATATCTTGATGCGATGGGTGGGCTTACGCTATTAGCACTGAGATGGCAACCAAAGACATATCCTATCGTGGTGAAATCAAATGTTGACTGTTTTTGTTTGGTGTCGCGTCACATATCTGGCATTGACGCACTGATCTTACGCATGTGCATGTGATCCAACGGACATCGTGTATTGGAGCCTTGAATGGTAGTGCAGTCAGGCAGAAGCCTTTTTCATCTGTGACAAAGATGTCTCTTCTTTTCGGCAATACTTTTCTGATGCGTTCCCTGTGACGATGAGTCGTAGCTACGCTTAAAACTAGCTAGATATGTTGATTAAAAATATGTTGAAGTTTATCGATATTCGTAGGGAATGGAATGTTGAAACCACTGAGCAAAAGTTTTATCAAAACTAGGAGCGTGGCGTCAGTCTTATTTAGTAATGGTATATGAACAATCTTATGACAGCTTCATTCTCGATAATGTTTACTAATAACGAATAAATAATCATTAGTACATTATTATATATAATAATAGTCAGTTTGGAAACGATTAAGCTACTTGATAGAACATAATAATAATCTTAGACTACCTTAACAAAGAAATAATAATAGAATAGACTAAATGCACGAGTAGTTTCCACTTTGTACAAGACATAAGTTACATTGAGTTTGATAGTATTGACACAGAACAAAAAACACGAAAAACCAATAACTTAGGCAAACAAAGTAATTCAACGAACGCATACCCCACACCTTTCGACCATAAAGACAAGAATGATATCATACAGATCAATCTATTGTAAAAATTGTAAATATAATGTCTTTTTAGCCAGTTCAACAGTGTCGTAATGGACGACATGATCCTTGTACGGCTGGAGAACTTCTTCAAAAGGTAGCAACTTGTCATTTTTATGAACCGGGAATTGAATACTCTCTTATATTTAGTAAAAAAAAACCGATTCAGTTTCTATGATGAAGCATTGGGCAACATGTTCAATGTGAGTCGATAAAACAGCTTCGGTAAATAATGTCAATAAACATTATTGCTAATAATGACAATAAACAACTAAGTAACAGAAAAATGGACAAAATGATTTGACTCTAACAATAAAATGACAAAATAGACCTCTCGGACTATTTATGAACGTTATTCCGATTCCGATTCTGTTGCAACGGCGTCTTCTTGGACAACATGATCCGTGTACGGTTGTTAGAATTAGATAGACAGTATTGACACAGCTTAAAAACATTGACGAAACAATAACTTTTAGGCATTAGGCAAGCAGTGATTTAACGAACGCATATCCTACACCCCAGAACAAACACAATTATTTAATCTTGATTCTGCATAAATAAAAGTCATAAGATAGAACACTAATACGCAATAAGCTTTTACATTTTCAATGTGGTCACATAAAGCTGAAAAACTAAATAACTTAATAATTGACTAATGACTTTTCAAACCATCATAATAGCTCCTCTCGAGTCAAAAGAAGAGGACATTGCATTTTAAAAAATTTTGAAAACTAGAAAAATCTTGTAATAGAATTTTTGATATAATTATTTTAACCATTGATCATTGACTAGTTTACATTCACTTACATTTTGCATTAGTGTCGAGTCGTTTCCAATCCGAGCCTCACTTCAACCCATCCTTATCCTACCCCATGGCGTTTCAGTGGTTTGCAAGGACTCTTCTGCCATTACCCTGCAAAATAAAAATTAAATTCCGAAGAATGGTTTGAAGATAATTCGGGGACTCTTCTTCTTATTGGCATTACATCCCCACACTGGGACAGAGCCGCCTCGCAGGTTAGTGTTCATTAAGCACTTCCACAGTTATTGACTGCGAGGTTTCTAAGCCAGGTTACCATTTTTGCATTCGTATATCATGAGGCTAACACGATGATACTTTTATGCCCAGGGGAGTCGAGACAATTTTCAAGCCGAAAATTGCCTAGACTGGCACCGGGAATCGAACCCTGCCACCCTCAGCATGGTCTTGCTTTGTAGCCGCGCGTCTAACCGCACGGCTAAGGAGGGCCCCGGAGACTCGGGGACTCTTTCGTGGAAATTCTGAATAAAGAATCGAAGAAAAAAAATCCTTGAGAAATTAAAAAAAATAGTGACTGAATTCCCAAAGAACGAAAAATAGGAATATCGGAAAATTTTAATTTAAAAATTCTAATGCATTTCATATAAATTCCAAAGTGTTTCATGTGGCATTACCGTTTTGTATCCCTTGGAAATTCAGAAGAATTTTTCTTGAAAATTTTAGAAGTCTTCTTCTTGAAAATTAGAAATCTTCTTCTTCTCCTATGGCTCCACATTTAGCATTTCCTCAATTATAAATAGAAAGCTTTTCTATGCCATGTGTGGCAAGTACAATAGATGCACTATGCCCAGGGTGTCGGAAATGTTTCCCACCGTCATATTAGAAATTTGGAGACAGTACTCGTCGATAGCAAATCCTTCCGCACGCGATGGCATATGAGCAAGTCAAACCACCTTCCTTTTGCCAGTGGAGATATATCAGCTTCCACACTGATATTCTTCCCTCCCCCTTCATACGGGAGCTTGGCAGAAGGAAGGTCGTGTGATATGTGCCATCACAAATATTGCCCTCCGCTCGCTTTCAAATCGACTTCTATAAAAACATTCTTCATGCCTGCCGTATCCTAACGGAACTATCAATTCTATACTTTCGCCTCTAATGCTATCATGAACATGTACGTCCAAGTTTGGAAGATGATATTAGCATTTCCATATCATTGTAAATCGTTTAACTTCACGTAGAAGTAACACACACGAAATCATTAATTTAGTGGTTTTTAGTTGTTTGATGTAACTGTAAATGTATCAGCAATCAGCATGTAGATTGCGAGTAAGCACGCGCCAGAGATACTTTTTCAAAAGCATATTTATTGTAGAAAAAAAATTAAGCATTCAATAATGAAAATGGTGACGAGTCGATGATTGTTTGTGCTTTCCGTGTCACCTTAATGAACACTAAGCTGCGAGGCGGCGCTGCCCCAGTGGGGGGATGTAATGACAATTAGAAGAAGCTATGATCTAAAGATGCACTTGGCGTTCATTGATTTATTGATTTGTATTTTTTACACCGCTATTGTAATTCAGCAGAAGCTTTTCGCGTAAAGAAAAAAACACGTGGTTCGAGAGCTAAGCCGCCCTCCCCCATAAGGCTTATCGTGGTCATTTTCCAAAAAAAAACACCCGCTCCTCCCCTATACAACTACGTAGTTTCTGGACATCGCTTAAAAATATTAAAAAGACATAATCATTTCGTAGAAAGCTTGCATTAGCCGAGTATGGTTTGTCCAGTGAAAGGAATTGTTTATTTATCTCTAGCAGACCCGACGAACTTCGTTTCGCCTCGAGTTATGCAGAAATTTCTGTTTCATTTGTATGAGAGCCATATCTTCCCTTCCAAAACATCCACATGCCAGATTTGGTTCCATTTGTTTGATTAATTCTCGAGATATAAAAAAAATGGTGTTTCATTTGTATGGGAGCCCCCCTTGGGGAGTAGTCTCTAACTGTCTTAGAAACCTTCCCCGGCCCCAAAAACCTCTGTATACAAATTTTCACGTCGATCGGTTCTGTAGTTTCCGATAAGGGTCAGACAAACAGAAATTCATTTTTATGTATATAGATGGCAATGGTGGATGTGATTCCTTCTTGAAAGTAGGCACTTGCCCGGATTAAGGCAATGTTGGATGTGATCCCTTCTATAAAAGAAGGCGGTTGCCGGGTTAAGCCAATGGTGGATGTGATGATGATGAAAGTTAGCGTTTGCTCAGAATAATGAAATGGTGGATTTGAGCCCTTATTTGAATGGAATTGAGCGTTTGCCCGGAATTCAGCAATGGTGGGAGTGATCCCTTTTTTGAAAGTAGGCGCTAGCCTGGATTAAGGTAAAGGCAATTAAAGTAATTTTATGTGATGAACTTACAATTAAAATTAAAAAAACACAGAAATAAAGTTTTTAAAAAATTAAGGCAATGGTGATATGCCTTCTTTAAAAGTAGGAGTCCAGAATAAGGCAATGGTGGATGTAATTCGTCCTGTGGAAGTTGGCGTTTGCCAACATGAAGCAACTGGCATTGCGATTCCTTTTTTGGAAGTTGCCGTTATCCGGGAATAAGTTAATGATGAATTTGATCTCTTTCTCGAAAGTAGTTCTGCCGTCCTTTCGAAAAATGTCTTCCATCAGTCTAAATTCATCAGAACTACTTTATCTACTAATTAATGATTTTGTGTGTGTTACTTATACGTGAAGTTAAACGATTTACAATGATGATTTACAATTGCCGGTGGAGATATATCAGCTTCCACACTGATATTCTTCCCTCCCCCTTCATACGGGAGCTTGGCAGAAGGAAGGTCGTGCGATATGTGCCATCACAAATATTGCCCTCCGCTCGCTTTCAAATCGACTTCTATAAAAACATTCTTCATGCCTGCCGTATCCTAACGGAACTATCAATTCTATACTTTCGCCTCTAATTCTATCATGAACATGTACGTCTAAGTTTGGAAGATGATATTAGCATTTCCATATCATTGTACTTTATCTATGCCAAAAAATACCCTTCCTCTTTCACAGCTCCAAATAATGCCAAATTTCCGTTATGCCAAAAGACCCACTCTTTTGTTTCACTTCAAAATTAAGCCAAATGTCCATTATGTCAAATGACCTTATGCCAAGTGGTCTTTATGCCAAATGGCCTTACGCAAAACGGCGTTATGCAAAATGACCAAGACTCCACAGTAACAGCTAAGGAGGGAAACATTGAATCCATTTAAAGTACGAAATACATTATACAGGTGAACTTTGATATAACGTACATTTCAATTTCAAAGTTGAACATTTTATCGAACTGAATATTATATGAAAGTATGAATTATTGTGCTTATTTCACACTACTTAAATGTTTTACCATGTTTTACTACCATGTACTTTATAGGCGAATATTTATTTTTTTTAAATAAGATGAGCCTAGCAGTGTGAAACAGCTCCACTTATGCACAATTCGTAATAACTTGTTCGTTATTAAGAAAAATGATTCGTAAAATTGAATTCTTGCTTCATTATCTACAAAAAGGACAGGAAATAATTTGCAAACACAGGGCTTGCTTTTCGTTTTAAACTAGGGCACGATGGGGCACGTGACTCACCAAATTGAGTATTTTTACAGAAATTTAATTATATACGTCAACATTATTCTGAAAAAAATGGCATCCCGCCAATTTTTACCAATTTTGGCGAAACTTTCTAAGGAACTTCTAGAGAAGTTCATGAAGAAAATTCTGAAATGTAGGAATTTTTCTTCATTAATTCATTTGATGATTTCTTCAGAGACTCCTTTAGGAATTATTATTTTTAGTACAACCATATAAAATACCTGAATTCTATCCAATATTTTGTTGGAAGAACTCTTCCAGAAATTTACTGTACTAAAGAATGGAATAGTTTCTGATGGCATTCTAAGAGGAATTTCCGAAGGAGCACTTAAGAAATATCGGAGGAACTTATGAAGGCATTTCCAACAGAACGTTTGAAGGATTTTATGATGAAATTTTCAATAAAATAGTTATTGATTTCCCAAAGGAACTCCTAAAAATCGAAAGAATTCTCCGAATGATTTCCCGGTGGTATTACCGGAAAAAATCTAGAGGAATTTCTCAAGAAATGTTTAAAGGAATTCTGGGAATTCTGAGAAAAAAATTCCAGAGAAATTTCCAAAGGAATTTTTGAAATAGTTGCTGAAAAAATACTGAGGAATGTCCTAAGTAATTCCTCAATGGATTTTTCGAAGGAAGTTCTGGAAGATTTCCTAGAGAATGTACTAAAAGAATTTCTGGAGGATTTTTTTAGGAATTCCTGAAAGAATTTTCAAAGAAATTCCTTTAGGTATTTCTGAAGGAATCTCCATAGAAACATCCAGTGGAATTTTCCAAGGAACTCTTAAATGAATTTCTAAAAAAACCAAAGAAATTTCTAAAGCAATTTCCGAAGAAATTCGTACACGATTTTTCAAAACCTAAAGAAATTTCCAAAGTAATTCGTAAAGGAATTCCCAAATTCCATTGAATCCTCTAAGGAATTTTCGAAAGAATTACCAAAATATTTTCCGTAGGTGTTTCTCAAAGAGTTCGGAAAGATATTTCTGAAGATATTTCTAAAGGATTTCGTAAATGTATTTCTAAATGAATGATTCAAAAAGTTTTCGAAAGAAAATCCAGTAGGAAGTTTTGAGTTCCGAAGAAACTCCTGGGGTAGATTCTGGAGTAATTCTTAAAATTCATTCTTTTAATTTTCGAAAGAACACCCAGATAGGCTGACCAGACTATTTTGGTGAAAAACGGGACAAACGCACTTGCAAACGTATGTCGAAAAAACCTTGTGACACAATTCAAAAGATGTAGAAATTTTAAAATTTATGGGCTTAATTTTCATTTTCCGTGTAAAAAGTTGGAGAATAATTTTAGAGTGATTATTCACCATCATAATGTTCTGTTGTATTAGTTAGTTGGGAGAATACTAAATTACAAATATTTCATTCTTCAAAGGGGCGCAGACAAAAAGACGAAGGAACAAAAAATTACGTTTCTTCAAAATATTTAAAAAAATTGTAGAATTTGACCAATATAAAAAACTTTTCCAATACTGAACAATTGGAAATAACAAAATTATAGTCGAAGTATCCTGTCTAAAGCCGATCTGGGCATTTGAGAGATAAGAATAATTAATTAAAAAAAAAATGCCAAAGGACAAATGCGAAAAGAGGAATAGGGTGGGATTATTAATTTCCCGTGCTAAAATCCTTTTTCTTGAATATAAGTGAGGGAAATCTGCGGATAAGTTATTCTCAACTCAACTATTCTCAAGAATCTCAACTAGGAAAGGACATTAAAAAAAGTAATTTTAATTATTTCCATGAATATGGCGCATGTGAATAAATGTCAAATCTAATCAATTCATAGTCCTTTTTGATAGAAATTACAGTCGCCTCTCCACATCTCGATATTGAAGGGACCATCGAGATAGGGAGAGATCGATGAATGGAAGGAAAATTGAAATGGGTGCTAGATCCAAAAAAGCTCGTTGCTATGAAAAACGACAACAAAACAAAAGTCTTTTCCTGTAGTTGATGTGTTTGTTATTGTCCAATGATGGTCTAGTAGCCTAAACATTTGATCATATCGACATATGAAGAGTGATTCCTGAACAAAATATGATCAGAACCCATCGAGATAGAGAAATATCGAGATAGGGAGGTTATCGAGATGTAGGAAGCCCAAATGTATGTAGATTTAAGGGACTGAGCAAACCATCGACATAGGGAGAGATATCGAGATATAGAAAATCGAGATGTAGAGAGTCGACTGTATTTTAAACGACGCTAAAAGTAGCCGAACACCTCGGAAAGCTTGCCAAATTTATTTTGTTCCCATGTGCTTCCAAAAAGGCGGGACTCATGCATCGTCGTGAAAAGTTTGAAAAGTGAAAAGTAAAACAATTCCTGGCTAATTTATAGGCTGGTTTACAGATCGGACTCTCGGAGATTCCCGCCGGATTGTATTTTAAATCGGGCCGATATTCTAATTTTCTGCAACAGAATCCCATAGTTCCCGCAAACTCATATGGAAGAGAAATTTTCGGACAAGCTCCTGATCTGTAAACTAGCCTTAAAGTACGTGAAGATCGAAAGCCGATCAATTTTTCCCTCGGTTTGGTTCAGCTGATTTATTAATTATTTTTTTGTCGTCGTTTTCTTACAGTGGATGATTTCCAAATATAAATATAGAAACACTTTGAATAATTCTTAATGTTCCGAAAAGAATCAAACGATTGAAAAATATGTATGAGGTAAAGCAGATTTGTAAAAAAATAAAATTACCTACTTCGCAAGAAAAAAAAAATCGAAAGTGAACTTAATCTGGAAATTAGAAAGTCTGTTCCTGCGCTCCTGCGCTTGACGTTGAGGCGTTACCTGATTTTCAGGATATACCTACTTGCCTGCCAAGTTACCGGATCCATTCAATCCACTGATGAAAAACGGGACAAGTTGAGGTTTTTGTAGATTACTACGGGACAGCACAATAAGGTCTAAAAAAGGCACTGTCCCGTTAAATACGGTACGTGTGGTCAGCCTAAACCAGAGGAATTCAAAAAAGAATTTTTAGATTTATGTCCAAAGTTGTTTCCGGAGGATTTTTCAAAGAAACCTCTGGAGGAATCTCTGAAGGAAATCTTGAAGCAATGCCCAAAGATATTCTCGGAGAAATCTAAGAATGTCGGAAGTTCCTTCAGGATTTCCGTTTCCGTCTAGAATTTTGAGAGGGATTCATGAGATAATTTATAGAAGTATTTCTCAAGGAATCGCTACAGGAATTCTTGTAGGAATTTCCAGACGTTTTAGGATTTTCTTAGAAGAAATCAAAGAAAGAAATCGATGTGAAAGTATCAAACTGATGCCTAAGAGAAATTTTGAAGGAATTCCTGGAAGAATTTTCGAAGGAATTAATGGATTCATTTCCGAAGGAACTCGTAGAGAAACCTAAGAATTTCTTCAGGAATTCTATTTGGATTTCTTCCTTTAATCCTTTATGGCTTTAATGGCTTCAAAAATGCGTTCAGGAACTCCTTCGGAAATTCTTTTAGGAATTCCTTCACAAGTTCCATTGGAAATTCTTCAAAATATTCCTCCAGAAATTACTTTACGAATTAGTTCAGAAATTTTTTTCATTTCAAATTCCTTCATGAATTCAAACGGATTTTTTTTTTCAAGAATTGATTTAGGTATTCTTTCTGAGACTCTTTTAAAAAATCCTACACGAATTCAACTAGGGTAACCGTACCCTTAGTGGAGGTAGCACCAATAGTGGAGGTAGTGGGGTTTTCATAAATATATATAAGATTTATCATAAACTAGCGAAAGAGACCCAGCTTTGCCCGGGTGTTGCAAATGTCACAATGAACTATTTGCAGCACCGCACTCTAGATCAATTTCCGCGCGTTTGTTTTTTTTTTCCCTCAACAGCTAAACCAAAATTGTATTCAAATGATTTTTTACATTTCCCCGTTAAATTCACCAACTTTTTGTAGATACAAACCTTGCGGATCCCAAAACAAATCGATTAGGGCAAAAATCTTGCAAATCGGTCAACCCGTTCGCGAGTTAAATCGTCAGGAGGGAAATCTCAACTTATTTTTATTATATAGAAGAAGATATACAATATACGATGGTTTTAGTTGATGCGTCGTGTTTTAAGTATCATGTTAAAAGCATCTTATTCTTAAATTTTGCTTGCAAAACTATTGAAAACAATGATTTTCCATAATATAAAATTAACTTCCTTGCACATATAGTGGTGCAACTGTACCAATAGTGGCGAGCCCCATAAGAAATCAATGGATGGATTTTGTCGATCTATTAATGCCTTCACTATTGGTACCGTTACCCTACAAAATCCTCCAGAAATTCTTTCGGGAGAAATTTCCTTTAGGCAATGTTGTCCTACCCAGTTGGCAGAAAATCTGCTCTTTTATTTTCCACAATACGTAATATCAAAGATTACCTGTACAGACATACGTCGCGACGACGCGACGTGGCGGAGAAGGAAGGAATAGCATTTCGGGAAATTCCGGACAGCAGGTGTTGAAAACTGAAATGTTTGACAATTCGCACAACACAACGCCGCAGTTCAAGTGTAACAAGTAGTGCTGGAATTGGGTCCCAAAGCCCTACATCGTTTATGGTTGCACACGATAGTGCATCGATCAAGAATATATGAACCGATGTCATATAAATTCTGATAATAATCTTAGTTAGTAAAAATGATATTTTTGTGTTTGAGACTTTTTAAGACATGTTTTGGGCTGAGCAACGTCTGTTACTGAAAAGGCAACACATCAGAATGAATGAACCATCAGCCCAAAACGCCAGGGCCATATATTAACTGTCAGAGGTTGAGTCAAGTACCCTGCGGTGTTTTGGTAGTGCGTTTGAATCTTATTCCGTACGTCAAACAAGACCGAAAATGTCGAAGAAGCATTTTCCATCTATTTTTAAATTTCAAATTAAACAATGTTTGAGGCGGAAGAAAAATGGACGCGTTCAGGGTGATTAACTTTATCGTTCCCTGAAAGGACCCAATTGTGTCTGTTCGATGGCACGTGATTAGTATGATTGAGTTATGCGACGATGCACTGATGATTGTTTTACGGAGGTGCACGGCAAATGAAAGCTCTGTGATGTCTGTTGGTCACCTAAAAAAAAATCAGCAAACCGAGTCCTCGTAAACTTTCACGGTATGCCAGTAGCTCCATACAGTAAACTCGCAGCAGTGTACTTTTTTTGTCTTTATTGAGGAGACATTCAGCCCTAGGCTGGCTCGTCTCCGAGCAGTGTAATTTCAAACCTACCATTATTGTTGTATGGCTAATCCAACGCACAGTGACCACTATGGTAAATTTTCGTGTACCTGAGAAAATACGTTGGACGGACCGAACTCCAATGGTGGTGTTCACATTGCATTGGTCGCCTGACCTTGGACGGATTATTCACGGATTCTGCAGAATCAATTGGGCACACCATCACTGCTAAGTGAATCAATCAGAGTATTTTACTCCAACCACACGTGATTGTTAGCCAATTACTGTGCACCTTTGAAGCGCTTAAAATGCCACAAAAGCCAAACCACATTTGGAGCATCAAGTATAGACCTGTGGGCTATACCATAGATAGGCTTACACATGCATCTCGTGTTTCATGCCAACAAAAGTATGATCGTGTTTTCATACCTACTTAAAATGCTGTTGCATTTTTTTGTTCATATCAAGCGTCATTCAAACACATCTTGATTATTAATTGGTTCCGAAGAGCATTACGGCCAGCAGGCTTCGCTGCAGATGTGGCAGATGATAAGGCTGATGGATGGATGGATAGAAGTACACAGCAAACGGACGTCCACAATCATGGACGTGCTTTTGCTTCGGAATGCTTCATTACAAAATTACGCTAAAAAGCTCAAATGGCTTTCATCCTTCTTTCCTCGCCTGTCGTCACACGTTTGGACAAGCGTTGCGATGACTCGTCCAACGTGCGCAAAAGAATAACAACATGAGACATCTGTTTCGACTCTGGTCGAGATTCCATTCCTCAAGCCTAATTTTCAAGCTCCGCTGTTTATACACAATTGCACGTCAAAAAGTGTCTTACAAGCTCTCTCGACGATACCGAAATCTCCGCTGAAATTACCACCGACCAAGTACCGTTGCGTCGGTCGTGCTGCAAATACTCTGCGCGCTTTCCCATCTGGGATGTGCGAGCGAGTTATCTGCTTCGTACGCCGTAGGGTTGCACCACTTCACCGTCACAACCGCGCCCAGGGGTAATTATTTTCGTTCATAAATCCAAATTCTCCTGGCGATTCGACCACTGCTCTGCGGGCTTTGCTGCCATCCATAACTTGAACGATTGCAGCCGAGCTGACGGATGGATAGACGGACAGACGGCTGCTGGCTGGCTCCGCCAAAGACCAGCCTTCCTACATTCACTGTGCCTACATACACACCGGACCTTTTGTTTTCACCACCTTCATCTATTTACGTTGTTCGTGATTCGCGTCAGTGGTTTTGTTGCAGAACTATGGCCAATTTTCTGCCCAAGCAGGTTCTCTCTACTGTGCCGCATCACGTCCGAATCGGGGCGATGAGTCTATTGTTGTGCGGATACTCCTCGGCTCTGTCCAGTGCAGCATGACTTCGTGCCAGTCAATGAAGTGAATGGAACTTTTGTAAATGCTGTTTTAGTTTGAGTTGATAAATACACAGGTTCATGAATGCAATCAGGAACATATTTTCACACGTGACATAAGCTAATGTAATTACTAATAACGATCAAAGGCTTTATTAAGCAGATTTTATAAAAAAATATAACTTTGATCGTTTCAAATAAATTGTGAGGACATAATTTCAAACATGCTTCTGATTTATTTTTCTTCATAGATTTTAATTTGTATTTTTCATTGGCGTGAGCTTACACGAACTAAGCTCAAAGTAGAAGAGAGCAATCAAAAGCAATGAAAATTGTACCCAAAAGATATCGCAAGCGACTGGTAAGTACGATTTTTTTTATTTGATAGAAGGCGAAAGTATGCAGAGAGCCATCGGGGAACAACATTATTTGAAATCGCTGTTATTTTGTCCAACGTCCACACGGATTAGATAGTAGCGTGGGGACTACAAAAGCAGATACAATAATAGCGATTTCACTATGCATTTAGGATATTTGTTCCATTAATAAAAACATACTCCTATATAAATAAAATTCGCAAAAATAGATTTATTCCTATGATGCGTGCTAACTGCTGAAAAATAAAAATGAATGAAAAACAAAATAAATAACGCATCAATTCTCTGTTTTTTTTTTGTTGTTATCAATATGGGTTCATGTTATGAATTCAAGGAGCAGTAACCCTATATTGTTCGGCGTTTGTAAAACGCCAAACTTCATAGATTTGGAAATACAAATGCATAAACTATTGTATAATTATAGTTGACAAAATGACTAAATTTGCATTAGGTTTATTGCCAATTTGCTATGGGGAAAGGAGAGTCCACGTAGAAAGGAATAACAGATTTATATCAAGCTGCAAAATTTTTATCATATGTTTAAAACATAATTAATTTTGATAACATTTTGTTAGGGAACAGATTGGTTTGGATCGTTTCGAGTCCTTCCTCAACCGTGCGTCTCCATTTTTTCCTTTGAAAAATCGTGCTATAGTCAATATAATTATTCAAGAAATCATCATTTTCATCGTCTCGATCTGTTGAAGCATAAATAAAATCAAGACGGAAAAGAAGTTCTATGAAGGATGTGTGAGGATAAATCTGTGAGGATCAGCTGGACCTACCTGATAGCTTAAATTGTCAAGACTAGACCCGAACAGAAGTTTTGCTTCTACTAGGACCAATACTCAGAAGAATTAGTCTATGATGACCACTTGAACACTAAGTATTTGGTTTAGTGTTGTGATAGCTTGCAGAATCTCAAAATTTCTGTTATATTATAGATTTCTCTTTGACCCTTTTCCATTGTCGTTTTTCCGTCAGTCTGTCAAGCAAATAATGGAAGTTCTAATTTAAAACAATTAAAACGCACAATGAAGGTTATCTGACGGTTTGAAATGTAGAATTTGTACCCATCTAACACCATTGATATTATATCAATCTCCGAAGGGTTACCTACGCTGTACCTTGCCTACGGAAATAGAAGCCCAACTTTAGCTTTTCATACACAACACAATACATGAACGACTAAAATAAATACTCCCCCTAAACAATTAGAAAACTCCCATAAAAAAATAGAAAATTGCCAATAAAGAAATCAGGGTATGAGCAATAAATAAATATTACATTTCCACAAATAAAACAAAATTTCCATAAACAGTTAAAAAATTTCCACTAAACAAAAATAAATAAGCCCTTTTAAAAGCAAAAATTGCAATTACAAAAGAAAAATTTTCCATAAAAAAATAAAATGCTCGACGAAAAAAAAAAATACAAAATTTCCATAAATAAATCAATATTAGCAATAAAAAATTACAAAATTTTCCACAAAATAAATATATTTTTTCCATAACACTTATTGCTTTCTTGTATTTTTTTATGGAAATTTTCTTATTTTTCTTATTGCTCTTTTTGGGTATTTTGTGGAAAATTTTTAATTTCCTATGGAAAAAAAAATATTTTTCGTGGAACATTTTCATTTTTTTATGGAAAATTCTTCTTTTATAATTGCTATTTTTGCTTTTAAAAGTGCTTATTTATTTTTGTTTTGTGGAAAATTCTATATTGTTTATGGAAATTTTGTTTTATTTGTGGAAATTTTATATTTATTTATTGCTCATGCCCTGATTTCTTTATTGGCAATTTCCTAATTGTTTATGGAAAATTTCTAATTTTCAATGGAAATTTTATTTTGCTGCCATACATGAACACATTTATGGCTCACTAAATAGTTCAATGATAATATAATTATAAAGAATGATATTTCGTGGTTACTTAGAGCTTAAAATATTTATTAATTTTAAAGTGTTTGTAGAATGAATTTAAAAATCTCAACGATAATATACTCTACTAGAAGAAACCCGGCCTGAGAACATTACGCGAATAATGACCAATTAATTGGAACCCCATTCATAGTGACAATATGTCTGCTTCTTCTTTTCCTTCTTATTGGCATTACATCCCCACACTGGGACAGAGCCGCCTCGCAGCTAAGTATTCATCAAGCACTTCCACAGTTATTAATTGCGAGGTTTCTAAGCCAGGTTACCATTTTTGCATTCGTGGCTAGGATGAGGCTTTTATGCCCAGGGAAGTCGAGACAATTTCCAATCCGAAAATTGCCTAGACCGGCACCGGGAATCGAACCCAGCCACCCTCAGCATGGTCTTGCTTTGTAGCTGTGCGTCTTACCGCACGGCTAAGGAGGGCCCCTGCTAGAAGGTTTCAAATAAGAAGCTCTCGGCTTATGTGGGAAAATTATAAGCTGAGTTTTGGAAGCATTTGGAATTTTTTCCCATTTTTGCAAGTAAGTGGAGAAAATATCCAATTTTTTTTTGCAATCTACTACAAATGACATGAAGGCTTCGCCCTTTGGCTGCCTTGCTGCCTTGGGGAACGCCAGCTCTCACAAGTAATCTATCAGATTTAGAGTTCTGATACTTTACCTGCAGTGAGCGAACTGATAAATAATTTTGGATCAGTTTTATAATGTACAGAGGAAAATTAAAATTAATCAATTTTACAATCAAACCTTCATGCCAAACACTGTCAAATGCTTTCTCTATATCAAGAAGAGCAACTCCAGTCGAATATCCTTCAGATTTGTTGAGCCGAATTAAATTCGTAACACTTAATAACTGATGGGTGGTTGAATGCCCATGGCGAAAACCACATTGCTCATCAGCAAAAATAGAATTGTCATTAATATGAACCATCATTCTATTTAAAATAATCTTTTCAAACAGTTTGCTTATTGAAGAAAGCAAACTGATTAGGTGATAACTAGAAGCCTCCGCTGGATTTTCGTCCGGCTTCAGAATTGGAACAACTTTGGCGTTTTTCCATTTATCTGGAAAGTATGCCTATTGAAAACATTTGTTAAATAAACTAACCAAAAAGGATAAAGAGCTCTCAGAAAGTTTTTGTATGTAGAAAATACCATCATCACCCGGGGTAATTCGGGCTTGGTGGTCATATGGCTACCGCTTCTGCCTCATACGCAGGAGGTCGTGGGTTCAATCCCAGGCCCGTTCCATTCTTTCTACTTTGTATCTTTTCATATATTTCTCATGTTCTAGCAATCGCTAGAACTGGAAATGGGCTTTCATACCGTTTCCATCTTCTATCCCTATACCACCTACAACTTGATTAGTTCGAGCAGGTAACTGTTAGAATTCGAAAATGAGCGAAAAAGTTCGTTTCGGCATCCAATTAGAATACTACACCACCCTTTCATAACTATCACATTGGCAACCCGTTAACCAAGACGAACCTCTGCTATAAAACCTTAACCCCAAGATTCCAATAAAATTCCGCAGGAACTCGTGGCGAGTGCAGAGGTGTTCTCGGCTTGCAGTGGGCGAGTGACTGCATCATCAATTCCTTCCCATTCCGATGACCGTGAGGACGTGGCCAGCGCCGTTATCGACCATCCAAAATACTAGAGCTCTCGAACTGTGCACATTGAGGTTGGAGAGCAAATCCCATGCTTCCATTCATTGGTTCCCTGTGCAATTGCGATTGTTCTGGTCGATCACGGAGTAGCAACTACGAAATGCACGGTCATCATGCTCATGCTCATGCTCATGCAATTAAATTTTCTAGTAATAGATCTCACTTCATTTGAATTAGTTCCCAACGAAGGGTCAAAAACATTCTCTTGATTGAGAATGTCTTCGAAGCTCCGTGTAACCTGATCCTCAATTGGACTAGTGAGACTTAGACTAAAATTATGGGCACTCTCGACCTGATGAGCAAGTTTTTGAGCCATTTCGCCATTTGTTGATAAAATTTTATATCCCTCTTTAAGCGCTGGAATTGGCTTTTGAGGTTTTTTAAGAATTTTCGTTAATTTCCAAAAGGGTTTTTGAACTGGGTTTCAACTTCGAGACATTATTCTCAAAGTTGGTATTTCTCAGAATAGCGAAACGTTTTTTAATTTCATTTTGCAAATCTCGCCAAATAACTTTCAACGCGGGATCACGAGTTCTTTGGTATTGCCTTCGCCTCACATTTTAAGACGCATCAGTAGCTGAAGATTGTCCTTAATAATAATGGAGTTGAATTTAATTTCACATTTAGGAATTGCAATGCCTCTGGCTTCGACAATTAAATTTGTCAAAGATACTAGAGCATTATCAATATCACTTTTGGTATCAAGAGGAATATCAACATAAAAATTCCTATCGATATACGTTTTATATAAATCCCAATCAGCCCTATGATAATTAAAAGTAGAGCTGATTGGATTGGCTTCTAGTGAGATTTCAAATGTCACAGGAAGGTGATCAGAGTCTTAGTCAGCATGAGTTACCAATTGGCCACACAGCTGACTTGAATCCGTTAAAACTAAATCAATTGTAGAATGATTTCGACTGGAATAAAAACATTAGGATATTGAATAGTATAATATCCCGCAGAACAATCTTCAAATAAAAGTTTACCATTGGAATTGTTTGAGCATTATTTCATGAACGGTGTTTTGCATTGAAGTCACCAATTATGAAAAATTTGGATTTGTTGCGAGTTATAATTTGAAGATCAGCTCTCAACAAATTCCTTTGCTGCCCATTGCACTAGAAAGGCAAGTAAGCAGCAATAAAAGAGAATCGTCCAAAATTCGTTTCAACAGAAACTCCCAAGGTTTCGAAAACTTTGGTTTGAAACGAAGAATATAATTTATGTTTGATACGTCTATTAATGACAATGGCAACCCCACCACAGGCGCTGTCAAGACGATCATTTCGGTAAATAAAATAATTTGGATCTCTTTTGATGAAAAGACCAGGTTTTAAATATGTTTCAGTTATAGAGTAGAGTGGGGCAGGAGTGCGCGTGGGGTAAGAGTACGTTTTCGATTTTTTGAAGTAATAAAAAAAGATAAACTAGCAGCACTGTATCAGTTTGACAGGTATTCTGGCCAACTATTATCATGTGTAATTGTAAACGATTTGAATAAACAACAAGGGAGATATGGAGTTAGATAACTTTTTGGTCATTTTGCTAAAAATAATTGGATTTCCGCAACTAGTATTTCATTACCATATATACGTTCAATCAGGTGAACATTATACCATTTCGATAACCTCTTGTATAGAGTACTTTATTGTACAGAACACCAATCCGGTTGGTTTTCCAAGAAGTCAAAACCATTACTTAAATATTTTTTTGGGACTGTGGGGTAAAAGTACGCAGGAACCGGTGGGGCAAGAGTACACATATGAATCTTCAAGTTATGATGTCAAACCCGTATCTCCGGCCGAAATAAGACTTCTTCCAAAGCGTAAAGATCCACAACTAAGAAAAGAGGGACAGAATTTGAAATTATCACAAGTTTTTAGGATAAGTTGAAGTTATTTGGTGTTAGAAAGGACTTAGCGAACAAAGCACTGGAGCGAAATAATGAAATTGTATTAGGACTTGTTGTACACCTAAACATAGTACGAAAACACAATTTCATCTAAATGATAATTTCATTTAATCAAAAGAAACATTCAGAAATTACGCAACGTTTAGCTGGGAGGGGTTGTGAGATATGTGACTATCCATATAATTTTTAGAGGATTCATACAAATAGTGTAAGATAGGGAGGGGAGGGGTGATGAAATAGCCAAATTTTACGTTACGTGATTGGTGGACTTTCTTTAAGGAAAATGCCTTGTACACGCCACGCGAAACCTGATATATATTTTTACCTCTGTAGTTTTTTGTATATATGAAAAACAATGGTTTTTCGTATGAAAGTGCACATTTTTAGGACCCCGTCCCCCTTTAAGAGTTACGTAATCTTTGAACATTCCCTAATATATGCTCATTAAACATCAATTAAATGTTATTAACTATTATTTGTGTTAATATATACTTAAAGCACATGATTGGATATATGCGTACTCTTACCCCACCCGATGCGCACTTTTACCCCACCGGTGGAGTAAGAGTGCGTTTTTCACTTGTCTTGCAACGAATGTCTTGTCTAAAACGAATCTCAATAATTTCAATATTTTTTCTACTGGGTAACATAAAGGAAGAGTATATGAATCATCGATACAGATTTGATATGCAGAAGCTTGCTTCATAAGGGCCACATGATCGATTGAAAACTAAGTGCGTACTCTTGCCCCACTCTACTCTAATGGCAATGTGCACATTATGAACTGATAGGAAGCTGAATAATTCATCTTACTTACCCTTTAAAGAGCGGGCATTCCAATTTAAAATTTTTAAAGAATTACTTGGATCCATTAAAACGAAGTCCAATAACAATTTTTTGAGTGTATTTGATACCAACCTGAACAGCTTCAGTTTTGATATTTGCTTTGAACATTGCATCAATCATGTGATGCAATTGTTCATTTAGAAAATCAAAGTCAGAAGCAGACATGCTACCTGGGCCGTCAGAACGAACGTTATTTTCCGTTGAAGAATGGGTAAAAACATCATTCATGGTCGGTAAATTTTCAGAAATGAAATTTTACCTGTCTGCATTGATGCTTGCAAAGGTGGGCGTGTTTGAAAAATTAGAATTCGACGAACTGCTCGTTACCCGGTGAGAGGTAGGAGCAAAATTTGTTCGTTGATTGTGGTTGGTATGAATTGCTCGACCGGCAAATGATTGCGGATTTTGAGCGTTTGAAATATGCTTAAGGGGCGAATCTGGGATCCTATTGGAATTACCCGTCATCAATTTTGCACAGCAATTCAAAACACTAAAAAAAATTGTTATTGGATTTATGATTGCCCCCACAATTAGGACATGTAAATTTATTGGAATCTTCTCTCACAGGACAGGCGTCCTTGGCGTGAGAGGTTCCACCACAAATCATGCACTTAGCAAGGTAATTAATGTAGGAAATTAATCTTATCCTGTTCAGATACTTGACAGTAAGCTTCCAGGGCATAAAATTGGAAAAAAATTCTTTGAATTTAAAACAACAAAAATCAAAAGCAAATCTCCACCAACCAAACGCGGATTTTGTGCCGCCATTTTGTTTTCGGGTACCGTGGTGCATCGAAACCCGTACATTTAAGCACTTCAGTATATGTAAAAATGCAAATCGAATGCAAATAGAACGTTCGCCATTGATCTAACTGCTCGAGGGCCTCTATTTTTTGTGTGCTCCACTGTATTGCATTGAAAGTAATGAAAAATATGATAAAAATACGAACAAAATCTACACCTTCTGATTCGAAATCCGTCCACCGTGGACGGACTTCGAATCATAGGATCATAATCCGTACAGCTATTTTCTAACAAAATATTTAAATTAAAGCAGACCAATTGATCAAACTAACACTGTGAATAGCACAATCCGCACCTTGAGATGCGATCCCTTTGTTATTTATGCTGTGATCTTACTCTATTGATTGCAATTTTCAATTTAAACACACTCACTTTCGGTACCATTGCGTCCAACACGCGAACAAAATGGCACCTGAAACTTCGCGTTTGCGGGGTGCCGATATGTTTTTTAATTATGGTATTTTAATTTCAGAGTCTACTTTCCATTTCAATGGCCAAAAAGCTTACTGTCAAGCATAAGATCAAGATAAGATAAATGATTCAAAAATTAATTCCCTTAAACCCCCTTTATTTTATTGATATCTCACGAAGTGGACGGATTTCGGTCCCCCACGGTAGAGCATAATTGCACCAAAAGTAACTGTGTTTTAATTGCTAATTGCAAATCATTACATAAGTAAGCGGAATACAATGGAAATGGAAATGAAAGGGATCGCTTCTCAAGGTGCGTATCGAACTATTTACAGTGGTAGTTTAGTCAATCAGACTATTTCAATTTAAATATTTAGTGAAGAAATAGCTGTACGGATCTTGATCCTTTGATTCGAAATCCGTCCACGGTGGACGGATTTCGAGTCAGGAGTAGTTGATTTAATTTATTATTTTATCATGTTTTTCTGAGTTTTTAATGAGTAAATGTGAAACACTTCAAAAGTGGAAGCCTTCATGCGCCTGTGTCAATGACAAACGTTTTATTTACATTCTATACCTATTTTCTAATGACTTTTTCATATACTAAGGTGCTTAAGTGTACGGATTTCGCTGCCCCACGGTATTAAAAACTACCTTCCGCAAAGAGAGAAAAGAACCGCACAGCACGAAAGCACGATGCGGTCAGGGAACAGATTATTGGTTTGGATCGGTTCGAGGCCTTCCTCAACCGTGCGTCTCCATTTCTTCACTTGTAAAATCGTATCATAGTCATGTACGTAAGAGTAACGACATCTGCTGCATTTGACAGGTCTCCTGCTGGTTTGGAACACGATTTTGTATGGGGATAGCAGATGAGTCTTGTTCCAATTCTGACACTGTCGACACTTTGTATTACATCCACTTTAGGTCGTATCTATTTGCTGAGAATTGAAGTAGACAGCGCGTGTGGATGGCAGGTTTTTTCAGTAGTGCAGTATAACGGGAGACATTATGGCATTTGATCAGCCAACAGTAGGCCATGACTCCTCCTTCACCGGACAATCACCGGATGCGGACGCAACTTCACTCCAATGGACCCATCCATCTGAAAACGAGGCCGCACATTTGGCGATCTTGCCAAATTGTTCCTGGTAGGAGCAAATTAAGTAAAAGGTATAGCCATATTGCATGTATAACTAAAGTAGATGTATCGTGGTTATAGCACCAGTTGTCGCAGTAGTGCAATAGTGCTTTCTACACCAAGCGGCACATCTTGTTACTACAAAACATGTTCTGATCATGTCCATACGACACGATAACACCTTCAATCTTCTTTAACACAAATAAAACATAGTTGAAAATGATTTTCTTAATTTAATTTTTATTAATTTTCTATCATGGCCAATCCCCATAAGAAAACAATGGGATTTGTCATAATAGGAACCAAAATTAAGAATACTGCCACAACTGGTTTGTGGGCAATCACGAATTTGAATACGGTTTTCATATTTGCTCTAAGAAGCAGGAAGGGAAACATTTCGATTGACATATAAACGCCAGCCACATGCCGTTTATTTATTTATCTTAAAATATTTGTCCTTAACTATGGCGACGATTGGTACACCCACCCAAATTGTTTGTACGGTAAGTGGAGATTGATTCAGTTTCGGATTGTTTTGTTTTTCATCGGTTTCGGCTTGTAATGTCGAAGGGGCTCTATAGAAAAGCGACGGATTGATTGTTTCGACATTCATCGGTTTCTGCCAAAGGTGCATAATGTGCTCTGGAAGAGCACTGGAATGATTGTTTTGTTTTTCATCACTTTCGGCTTGTGAAGGCGCTCTTGAAGAGCATCGGATTGATTGTTGACTTTTTCATCGGTTTCGCCCCATGTTACTAAGCTGGTAATGTCGAAGGCGCTCTAGAAGAGGGTAGTCCTGCTGACTTGCCAGTGTACATTAAGGCTTGTTCGCGACAAAATCTGGACACAACATTGAGAATTCAAACAAAACGGGATCGAGTTCTGGGACTATTATGGGACTCATTTGAAGATCAACTGGGATTCTCAACAAAATTGAGTGACGGCATTCAAAGAGTAATATCCACAGGAACTTAACCAACTAAATGACAAGTTCTAAGGTTTTTATTAAGGTGATATTTTTTTATTTTAAAAGAAGTTCTCAGGTGCCTTAGGAGTTCCTGCGACCCCTCAAGACTGTTGGCCATATTCACAGTGAAATTCACAGGGTAAGATTATACTTCAAAGCATCTGGCGCAGCAATATCCAATGGGACCATTATATAACGTATAACACCATGCTACTTCCTGCGAG
Organism: Armigeres subalbatus; assembly: GCF_024139115.2. Taxonomy (NCBI): domain Eukaryota; kingdom Metazoa; phylum Arthropoda; class Insecta; order Diptera; family Culicidae; genus Armigeres; species Armigeres subalbatus. The sequence continues at coordinate 271,376,689 of NC_085139.1, read as the reverse complement.
CTACATCCCAACACTACTAGCGTGTGCAGCTTCATACATTTGTTGACACAAACGAAGAGGCACATGTAGTTCTTTTAGAATAGTAAATCAACAAAAGCAAGTGGATTGTTTCCTAGTGGCTGCCAAAACTAAGGTGGCTCCTATTATACCATATTATATCTGTTCCTCATCTTGAGCTTCAAGCAGTCGTGTTAGGTGTGCGCTTGATGCAAATGGTCGTTGATGGTCATTCCATACAGATAGATCGAAGAGTGTTTTGATCAGACTCTAGTACGGTGCTAGCCAGGATTAACTTCGATAACCGAAGGTACAAACAGTTTGTACCGAGGAGTGGATATAAGTACCATGGTATTCATTCCTCCCAGTGCCCCACATATGTGCGGATCGTGGGTGCGAATGGTCCGTTCCGTTAAATCGGCCATGGAAGCAGCTAACAGGGGACGGAGATTGCACGAAAAAGGTCTGCTAACGCTTGCGCAAGAAGCTGAAAGTATGGCAAATTCGAGACTATTGACTTACCTCCCTCTAGACGCTGAGGAGGCATAGGCTCTTACGCCGAATCATTTTATACTAGGCAGCTCAAGCGGAGTACGACAACCAGCGGCGCAAACAGCGAATGAAGCTGCCGCTTTACGGAGAACCTGGGGACAGACACAATTCCAAATGGACGTTGCCGGAAAAAGCCTCAGGGGTCGGATATCAGCCGAGATGCTCAAAGCTGACCCCATGACGTCCGCTCAACAACTGCATCGTTTATTTCGAAATATCTGGGACACCGCAACTTTCCTGGTCGACTGGACGACGATACCGTTCTCAAAGTCCTATGCAAAATTATCCGGATTCAGGAGAAGATCGATGCGACTCTCCGGCGGCAGCAGGCCGGATTCCGTGCCGGAAGATCCTGTGTGGACCATATTGTCACGCTCCGCATCATTCTGGAGCAGGTCAACGAATTCCAAGAGTCCCTTTACTTGGTATTCATTGACTACGAAAAAGTTTTCGACCGTCTCAATCACGAGTATATGTGCAGCGCCCTGAGACGCAAGGGGATTCCTGAGAAAATCATCGGCCTCATCTAAGTACAGTATGAGGCCTTTTCGTGTAGAGTGCTGCACAATGGGGTCCTGTCCGACCCTATCCGGTTCGTGGGGTGTGGGGCAAGGATGTATTCTATCACCGTTACTGTTCCTTATCGTAATCGACGAGATTCTGGTAGATGCAATTGACCGTGATTGGCACCGCGGGCTGTTATGGCAGCCTATAACCATGGAGCACCTAAACGACTTCGAATTGGCTGATGACGTTGCACTCCTCGCGCAATAGCTCTCTGATATGCAGAGTAAGCTCAACGACCTTGCCGAGCGCTCCTCTTCGGCAGGTTTAGTCATCAACGTCAACAAAACCAAATCGTTGGATGTAAACACGGTGACTCCTTCCAGTTTCACAGTAGCCGGGCAACCGGTGGAGAATGTTGAAAGCTTCCAATATCTTGGTAGCCAAATGGCGTTAGACGGCGGTACCAAGATCGACATAGGCACACGGATCAAGAAAGCAAGGCCTGCCTTTGCGAGTTTAAGAAATATCTGGAAAAATAGGCAGATAAGTGAACGCACCAAAATACGAATTTTCAACTCTAACGTGAAATCTGTGCTGTTATACGCTAGCGAAACATGGTGTGTATCAGTGGAGAACACTCAACGGCTGCAAGTGTTCATTAACAGATGCCTGCGGTATATAATTCGGGCCTGGTGGCCTCATAACTGGATCTCAAACAACGAGGTCACCAGATGCCGATAGCAACAGAAATTCGGGATCGGAAGTGGGGCTGGGTCGGCCACACTCTACGTAGGGGCGGAAACGAAATCTGTAAACAAGCATTAGACTGGAACCCAGCGGTACATCGCAACAGAGCCAGACCCAGAGGCTCATGGTGGCGAAGCCTCAATAAAGAAATAAAAGTAGTCGACTGAAATCTAACCTGGCAACATGTTAAAGCGATAGCCGGGCAACGCTCAGGATGGAGATCTTTCAAGTCGGCCCTTTGCACCACCGGAGGTGTACAGGATCCACAAAAAGAAGAAGTTTTCTTGAAACGATACCCACACTTACTCGACGAGCTAAATAGTTCGTGGAGGTAAAACCGATTTCTGTTAGGGACGTACTCTTTATCATAGAAGGAATGGTTGGACAAGAGGTCGAATTTGCAAAGTTTGTAAAGGGCAAGATGGCCGTAACCGACAAATGTTGGTTCAAACTAAAGAGGGTATTATTCGTAGACCAGCTATAGGTTGGCTATTTTGGATGTGGCGCCGGTTGGTGAAACTGGACCCGGATCATCCGCACACCAGTGTTACGGGGATGATAATGTTAACTCTGGCAGCACTGCTTCGACAGGTCTACCACAGCGCCAGGGGAACAATCCTTGGCAACCGGTTATTATAGAAACCGTCCACGTCGAAAGACGTCTCCTATTCCATCTGAAGTCATTTCGTGCCAATGAGCCGTGGTAAAATTATCAATTCTAAAATGTGTTCTCAGTTATATAAAACCCTTTGCTGCTTATCGATACAGAATTCGTTTATAACTATGAACTAGATTTGTTGCTACCTTAATTCACAATTGTTCCCACTTAAATTATTGGAAACAGAATTTGTGCGTTTAATAAAACTAAAAATGTAAACATGAAAATTACTAAAAATAAAAAAATTCTAGCTTGAAGCTTGGCACACCATAACCTCATTTGTGCACGCTATTGGATGGTTATTTATCTGTTTTATTTAATAGATAAATACCCATCCAACAATAGCAGTATGCAAGAAAGTTTGTTCGATTTGCTTCATTTTAGGCTTTTGATACTTTCGCATGTTTTGTATTAATCTTGGGTGATTGTTTCCGAAACACAATAATTTGAATCCGAAATTTATTAGAAATTTATTATTATTTATTATAATAATAATTAGCATTGAGCAATTCGCACAAATTCGTAGGTGATACAAGCCTAGACTATTGTATGAGAGTACCATTACTTTCATCCGTTACGACAGATATTGATTTGGAACTAATCACCACCTCTTAGATGGAAGTAATGCACTCTCCAATAGTCAAGATTTGTCCTGGCACCTCCTTGCGAATGCTAAGGAAGGGGAAGTATGCTTAGTTGGACACCTACTTAAAAAAGATGCAACGAACTCTACGACCTCTCATAGGTGCCACGGGAGGTTTTTTTTAATTGTTAGTGAGGAAGGTTATAACATTTTGGTAGAACGTGAACACTCAGCGAACTGAACTAGCGAAATTCATAACTGGCGCCTTATGAAGCTTCGACTGAATATTCCACCAACAGTGCTTTTTATACGCAGTTACCTTCCCAAGTCTTCAAGCATCGATAGGCGTGTGGTCTACATACCGGCCTCCCGATCCCGACGTCAATGGTTCGAACCCAGTCTGCCGCACTTTACTTTTTTTTAATGTAAATCATCATTCATAAGGCAACATATTGAAATTCATACCGATTCCTTGTGGCAAATTTTCACAAGGCGTTTGATTGGAAATCATACGTCCAGTTTCCTCAGTGAAGCACAGAAAGGGCTTAGATAGAAATACAAAGAAGGAAAGGGGCGAGCCTGGATTTGAACCCACGACTTCCTGCTTATAAGGCAGAAGCGGTAGCCACTAGACCACTGAGCTCGTCATAATTTGAATCCGAAATTTATTGTACATAAAGTCATGAATATCCTTTAAAATACTTATGATACACACATCTTGAGTGTACATTATTAGTACTTTATACCAAGTGGCTTACATGGTTATAAAATAAATTACATTAGGAGAAAATTAAATTTTTCGAGAAAAAATGATCAATTTTTTGAAGGGAATATTTTTTACCAACAGATCTAGGATGAAAAACTTAGCCCGTTGGGCAATAGTTGAAAACATATTATTTTAATTAGCACTGCATAAACTCCTCTAATTATACGCTAACCTGAATCATAATTCAAATATGCCAGTATCAAAGAAATTTATTCGAAGACATCATCTTCAATTACTGCAGAATTTTGCACAAGAACTTTTCCAACAGTTCATCTATGACTATTTTGAACTTTTCCAGAGTGAAAAATACTAATTTCCATATTAATTGCTGCTGAGAATGAAGGAGGAGATGAATCAAACGCTATTGTAACTTACATACACATGGGTAATGGACGTATTCATTTAATTCCTTGACCTGACAAGAAGTGTAAAACTACAGGCCAATGTTCTATTAAATAAACATAAATAAATTAATAATGAATAATATTAATATTATCAATTTTTACTAGAATTTAATATGTTAAATATGCACACATATACTCACAAAATTGCTGATAATTGCCAAATAATAAGAAAAGGGTAAAAATTAAATCTAAATAAAAAAAACAATACCAGCTGATATTGCAGAAATATCGCGAATCGCAGCACCACCTGTGCTCATTTTACCGTAGCCAATACAGCTTCGCTCGCCCTCATTATTATTATTTTTATTATTATTGCCACCATTCGCTATCATTAACCGAGATCCGCTTTATCATGCTTCCTACCGTTTCCCTCAGTTCCGAAAGTAGTTTCACTCGCTCGGATTGTTTCTGCAATTTTCCTGCCGGCTGTGGCAGATGGTGTGCCCAAAATTCAGTCAAATTTCGAAGTTCCTTCGCACTGTCATCGCCACCACCTCGGTTTTCCTCTTCGCGCATTAGAAGTGACGGCAGAGGAAGCGAAATTTTAATTTGCCAATCCAGCTGTATTGCTATTTGCGTTTACATACCTAAGCGATAGGGAAGTGTGACCAAATCCAATTCGAAATCATCGAATGGGGTAATTCACAACAAGATGGATTCATAACTTGTGAGTTGCATTCATAAACCATATAATGAAGGGTTTAAAAATGCAACTCTCAAGCAAGTTCACAAAATGAAGGTTTTTACATTCCTTATGTTAACTTTGTACATTGTTAAAATACTCAATAAACTATGTATGGAATGAAATTCCTGATGAGTTGAGCTTACCTTTCCGAATTCTTTTAGCTAGCTTCAAAGAATGTTGTCAATAATAGTTCCAAATTCCTCTTCGGTCAAAACTATGTTCTCACCCCTTCCTGCATATAGCCAAACAAAGAACTTATCCACGAGCAAGCGAATTAAAATTCTTCAGTTGAACCCGCTGACACACAACGCTGCAAGCAGCCCAGAGAAGGCCATAAATCGTGCACTGTGTTATCTTTTTTGCCGCTGTAGGGCTATGTGGCCCGTGCAATATTTTGCGCTCTTTCTCCAAACAGACTTCAGCAGCGCACCGCGACAGTCTCCACACTCTTACGCTATCTTTATGCAAACAATCAACTACCGAGGCCGTGGGTTTTGCGGACACTTCCTCTCTGCTTTAGCATAATATTCTCACTTTAGCTTCTACACATTATTCTTCAATTGCATCTTCCTAAAAAAAACACGATCGACACACCAACGGGCTGGAACGGAATGGATGTGAGATTTACAAGGGCAGAAGCCCAATGCCACCCGATCACGAATCGTAGAAGGCGCAGACTGGAAGAAATTCCTTTCTTTTTAACACACACTCGGTCTACTGTGCATGTCACGGCCAACTCTGCTTTGGCGGACCCGCGGCTTATATTCTAAACACCAGACAGGATGTGGGGGTTCGTTGTTTGCGTTCACCTTGGAGTCACTCGCGACGGTGTCGAAGAAGGGGATGTTTGCCCCTGGACAATATTCCTAATTCGAGTACGGTGTTCACACACGCGTTCAACTTCGAGTGGACAAAAACGTTCTGAACCGGATCGCGACTAAAATCAAACTGAACCACTGCTCAGGAAAGTGTGACCGGAAAAAGCCGCCCGGCCTACACACTCTGCTTGAAAGGTGGATCGCGCGATCTCTGCGCGAGAGCGCTCCGAATCTGGATCTCGTGAGTTACCGTACCGGACAAGCAGCGCACACCGCACAGCTAGCGGTGATGCATAGAGGAGGCATGAGATTAAATATATAAATAAACGGATCCAAACGCCTCCAGATGATCGAAGCCGCTGCTGGGTCCGCCTGACCGACCGCCCCGGATCGGACTCCACCATTCCAGCATGTGGTACTTACTTGTAGATGAAGACCTGAACGGGCGATCGAATGATTTCCTACACACAAGTGCAACTGCTGGAGAGGTTTGATCGAAAGTTGTGTCTGCACACTGCGGTTGAGTTGACTTTTAGTTTGGCAAATCTCCAGAAATGAAAATAAAACATTTCTTGGGAGATTTGTGGTTCTTTTTAAATTAAGGTAAGCTACGAATAAAATTAGGCTGGCATAAAATACACAGAAATTATGTCCAAAGAAATTGTCGGCATACCACAGTGTAAGCTGGTAGAACATTGTTTCCTGGGAGGACAAGTGGGAGCATCGAAGACCAAACGACGAAAGAGTGAAGTGGAGAGGTACCTAATTTAAAGAACGGTCAGTTTTTCGTTCCAGCTTGGTTGGTTGAAGTTGTTGAGCGCAAGACCAGGCATGGCAAATTGAATGATGACGATTTAGATCAACCCACCGACCGATGAATGAATGATCGCGATGGGAGGCTCATCGGCGCAATAGCTGGGACTGGGAACTGGGACTTCATGGCGCCGCCGCTGTCGCGTTGATCGGTGAACTGGGAATGAACGAGCTGCCGTGTAGACAAAAAGAGAATAACCAAAACATTGTTGCCTTTGGAATGGTAGGAAAGAGTCGAGTGGAATTACTGAATTAAACTGAAGAATGGTGCGGGTGGGCAGAAAGAGTAAAGCTCTGGAATTGAGTTTAATATGTGTGTGCCAAGTTCAATGATGATCAAGAATTGATTGTTCAATGATTGGTTAGAGCAAATCAAACAATCGGCAATCGCGACGAGATTCTATCGCTTGGCAACAACGATTCTGTCGCCGTTGGTATTAAAGCGTGAATGGAGCATTGCCGACAGCGACCCAACGATAGAATCGCGGCGACTAGATGTCGCTAAGATCTGGGGGAGCCTTAACACCTCACCCAACCAGCAGAAGGCAGTGTTTTGTACAGTTCAGCTTCCACACTGATATTCTTCCCTCCCCCTTCATACAGGAGTTTGGCAGAAGGAAGGTCGAGCAATATATACCATCACAAATATTGCCCTCCGCTCGCTTTCAAATCGACTTCTACAAAAAAAACATTCTGCATGCCTGACGCATCCTAACGGAACTATAAATTCTATACTTTCGCCTCCAATTCTAGCATGAACATGTACATCTAAGTTTGGAAGATGATATTTATTTCCATATTATTGTATATACATTATGTTTATTGCTGTCTTTATAAATTTCAATGCTGTTTGCATAAATTCCATTTTAGTTAGAAGCTATATTATATATTATAAATATATCTATAATCAGGCCCGGGTTCCAGTAGTAACGTTATTCTTCAACCGAAGCACCACTCTCTTTGTGCTTACAGGAAGTAGTTATTTACGGAATGCAAATTGGTGGTCGTTAAGTAGCCTACGTTCTTCAATTAGGTGCATTAGACGGTTGTTCACCATTCTCTCGAGGATCTTACCAAGGCAACTATTTAGGTAGATTGGTCTGTAGTTTCCTGGACAACTTCTTTCTCCTTTTCCCTTGTATATTGGAACCACTATGGATTTGGCCCAGCTTCCTGGGTATACGGAGCCTTCCCACAATCGGTTATATGTGTTAAGGAGCAGATGTTTGTACTCTATTGGCAGTTTGGTGATCATGGCATAGTGGATGCCATCTGGGCCTGGAGAAGATCCTTTAAGTCCTTCCATTGCTTCTTCAAGCTCGTTTCGGGAAAATACTGAGTTATATCCGGCTTCTTCTTCCTGGTTTATAAGTATCGGGGATTGTTCGATGTTATTTTTATATGCCAGAAATGCTGGAGAGTATTCCCTATCACTGGATATTTGTCCGAAGTGTGCAGCAAGACTATCAGCGATTCCTTTGTTGTTAGTTGTTTTTTCATTATTGGAATTGGAATTATTGGATCATGGGAACAACGCACTGGCTTCAAAATCTCTACCGAAAAATGTGTAACTATAACGTTCAAACACCCGAGATCTAGAAAACAAACAAGTCAAAGACTTATATTGAACAATACCAGACCAATACCAGAAAAATCATGCCACAAATGCCTAGGAGTAACATTAGATCAACACCTCACCTACAAAACACACATCGAGGAAACAAGAACAGTATGCTCCCAGAGAGTCCAGTTTCTAAGATCCATCGCATCCAGATCATAGGGCGGAGACCGCCAATCCCTGATAAAAATCTATAAAGCAACCGTACTTGAAAAAATACTATATGCAGCCCCGATCATATCTTCAATTAGCGACACGGTAATCAAACGGTTCGAAAGTTTGCACAACAGCGCTCTACGAATTATCAGAGGAGCACTCCATACCAGCCCAATAATAAGCATCCAGGCCGAAGCAGGCATCCCAAACATCAGATTTCTTTTGAACCAAAAACTAGCGATATTTGCAGCAAAGGTAACCAACAATGCTCGTCAACCATCAAACAGCGAAACAGAAGAACTCAGCAGCAACAGTTCAGGGGAACTTTGGAATCAAGGACCAACTACTGAACCAAACACCATAAAAACTAGAAGTAGCCGAATCATCGAAGAATTAGCAACTAACATCCCAGCAAGTAAACCTTTCTACATACCATCTACTCTACCATGGAAAAGAAAACAAATACTTGTCGATAATACAATTCTACACGCGAGCCGGACCGAAAACAATCATCTGGATTTAAGACAACTATTTGCTCAACGAATGCGTACTAAATACAGATTCCATACAGTTTTATACACTGACGGATCAAAAACAGACTCCAGAACCGGCTTTAGTGTAATGAATCGCCTGCTTTGAGTGTGCTCACAGCGGCACACAAGAGTTAACTTTCTGAACAGTATGGCGAAAGGAATCTAAGGTTCGATTTCTCGAAATTAAGCCCCTTCATCGAATAAATATTTGGTAGGCGTAGTAGCGCATAGCTTCCTACATTACCGATACCAAATATTTTTCCATGGAAAGTTCCTAATTTTGAGAAAACCCGCGTTAGATGTCTTTCGCCATACAAATTTCTGGCGGTTAACTCTTGCTGGCTATTTGCGCATATACGATAGCGCTTGGATGTGGAAGCGGCGAGTAGAAAATCAGCCACTGCCAATAATTCATTGTGAAAGGAAACGTAATACGTAAAAGAACCCATAACTTAATTAGCATCTACAGCGTCGAAACCATGGCGGTAATCGAAGCTCTGAAGTGGATATCAAACCAAGATAGAGTAGGTGCTTTTATCATATGCACCGACTCTCTGAGTGTGATAACAACTATCGAAAAGAGAAAGATAAAATCTTCTCTCAAAGATGAAATAATCACACTGTACAATGACATATCCGATAAGGGAACATCCATTACCTTCTGTTGGATCCCAAGCCACATCGGCATTCCCGGGAATGAAAAGGCCGATACTGAAGCCAAACGAGCCCTCGAGCTTAACACCATTATGTAAAAAATAGTTGATCACAAGGAAATTAAAACCATCATTAAAAGAAATATGATTAACAAATGTAAATTGGAATGGGAATCAACCAGAAATAACAAATTAAGAGAATGCAAAAATACCACTACACCATTTAGAGAGGCAACAGGAAATCGCAGAGAGGACGTTATACTAACCAGACTACGAATTGGCCATACGCAATTAACGCATGCCTATCTACTAGAAAAAACAGATCCACCCAATTACACAAAATGTAACCAAATTCTTACTGTCAAACACATTATAGTCAACTGCCCAGTATATGATGATGCTCGGGAAAAAATTGGGCTCCAACCAAACATGAGAGAGGCATTGGCCGACGACAGCCGCCAATCAAAAAAAGTGCTATCGTTCTTCAAAGAAATCGCGTTGATAGATGAAATATGACACACAACTACCCAACGGAAAACCTAATATAAAACAGTAGAAGGGTTGAAAAATTCAGTTCATCAAGTTCCAACAGTTTTACCAGTAACCACCTCACTGAAAATATGATACTTCTAATCAAAGGACAGCGTTAAGCATATTGACGATCGGCAGGCCACCGTAATCGAGAACTAGGTACCAGTCCCCAAGGCGCCAAATCTTATCATAATAGGATGGATGTTCTGCCAGCGGACCGGATGAGATCAGTGAATGAAATATACATTATCTAGATCCTAAGTTACTCAAACTCTGTAAATTGAACAACCAAGACTCGAATAATATTTAAAGAGTCTTTAATAAACATAAAAAAAAATGATTTTGAAATTTGACCTTATTGTCAAGTGACACCGCATGTAGAGCAAGACTCAAGCTAGGATGGTGGCTAACTACATACATACATACATAGTAGAGTGGGGCGTCATGGTCATTTTTTTAAATCAATGGTTTTTCGAAGCCATTCTGGGTCCTAAACAACTGTGCAGAATTTGGGACCGATTGGTTGCTTCCTCGCTTTCCGCATCGCGTTTGTAGTTTGTATGGAAATTAGTATGGGAGAACGTATATTTTTGCATTTCTACTACTAGAGGTTTCAGTTCATCGTAAGCCAAGTGGCACATTGTGTTAAAGTATAACCCAAAGAATGCCGAAAAACTTTGCTGAAGAAGGCACGTTGCTGGAACGTCCACGAAAAAAGTTATAACGCTTCGAAGATTGAGTGTTCAAACCATATGCAAAAAATCGTTCATTCTGCCAGCACTGCTGAACTACATAGACTAATAATTTAACTGAGTGTTATTTCAAAATAATTGATCTTATAGGACTTAAGAGCTAATGGGAGCTATTCGGAATCATTAAAAAAAAATCCGACAAGAAGGGAGATGGGTTTCGCCCTTCGGTACCCATAGGTCGTCCGGTAGTGCTGGCAGAAACAATGATTTCTTGCATATGGTTTGAACAATCAATTTTCGAAACGTAATAACATTTTTTGTAGACCTTCCAGCTACGTACCTTCTTCAGCAAAGTTTTTCGGCATCTTCCAGACTATATGCTAACGTATTGAGTTACGTGATTGATGATAAATTGAAACCGCTAAGAGCAAAAATGTAAAAAAGCCCGTTTTCCAATACTAATCTCCATGTTATTATTATTATTTATCTTTATTAACGAGATTTTCGGCCCTTGGCCGGCTCCTCTCGTGAATCTCCATGTAAATTTAAAACGCGATGCGGCATGCGAGGTCGCAACCAATCGAGCTCATATTTTTCACAGTTGATTGTTGGGTGTCAGGCCATTTGGCCGAATGCCGTCTGGCCGAATGCCGTCTGGCCGAATGCCGTTTGGCCGAACGGGTCGTTTGGCCGAATAGTTTAAAAATTGACCTCAAATTACGAGTAGCGAAGATTGAGAAATGAAACGTGAGTAATGAGAAGTAAGAAGTGAGAAGTAAAATGTGAAAAGTGGGAAGAGAAAAGTGAACAAAGAACTTCTTCCTTCTTCTTTCTTCTCCTTCTTCTTTCTCCTTTCTTCTCCTTCTTCCTTCTTCTTCCTCCTTTTCCCTTCTCTCTTCTCCTTCATCCTTCTTCTTTCTTCCGTCTTTCTTTTTCCTTCTTTATGTTTTCTTTTTCCTTCTTTCTCTTTCTTCCTTCTTCATTCCCCTTTCTTTCTTCTTTCTACTTTCTTCTTTCTAATTCCTTCTTCCTTCCCCCTTCTCCCTTTTTTCTTCTTCCTTCTTCATTATATCTATTCCTTCTCTCTTCTTCTTTTTTCCTTCTTCCTTCTTCTTTGTTCCTTGTTCCTTCTTCCATTCTCCTTCTTCCTTCTACCTTCTTCCTTCTTCCTTATTCCTTATTCCTTCTTTTTTCTTCCTTCTTCCTTCTTTCTTCTTCCTTCTTCCTTCTTCTTTCTTCTTTCTTCCTTCTTCCTTCTTCCTTCTTTATTCTTTCTTCTCTCTTCTTCCTTCTCCCATCTTCCATCTTCCTTCTTTCATCTTCCATCTTCCATCTTCCTTCTTCCTCCTTCTTTCTTCCTTCTTCCTTCTTCCTTCTTTCTTCTTCCTTCTTCCTTTTTCCTTCTTCCTTCTTCCTTCTGCCTTCTTCCTTCTTCCTTCTTCCTTTTCCTTCTTCTTTCTTCCTTCTTCCTTCTTCCTTCTTCCTTCTTCCTGCTTCCTTCTTCCTTCTTTCTTCTTCCTTCTTCCTTCTTCCTTCTTCCTTCTTCCATCTTCCTTCTTCCTTCTTCCTTCTTCCTTCTTCCTTCTTCCTTCTTCCTTCTTCCTTCTTCCTTCTTCCTTCTTCCTTCTTCCTTCTTCTTTTATCTTTCTTCCCTCTTCCTTCTTCCATCTTCCTTCTTCTTTTATCCTTCTTCCTTCTTCCTTCTTCCATCTTCCATCTTCCATCTTCCTTCTTCCTTCTTCTTTTATCCTTCTTCCTTCTTCCTTCTTCCATCTTCCATCTTCTATCTTCTATTTTCCATTTTCCATTTTCCATCTTCCATCTTCCATCTTCCATCTTCCATCTTCCATCTTCCATCTTCCATCTTCCTTCTTCCTTCTTCCTTCTTCCTTCTTCCTTCTTCCTTCTTCCTTCTTCCTTCTTCCTTCTTCCTTCTTCCTTCTTCCTTCTTCCTTCTTCTTTTATCTTTCTTCCCTCTTCCTTCTTCCGTCTTCCTTCTTCCTTCTTCCTTCTTCTTTTATCCTTCTTCCTTCTTCCTTCTTCCGTCTTCCTTCTTCCGTCTTCCTTCTTCCTTCTTCCGCCTTCCTTCTTCCTTCTTCCTTCTTTTTTCTTCCTTCTATTTTCTTCCTTCTTCCTTCTTTTTTTTTTCTTCTTGCTTCTTCCTTCTTCCTTCTTTTTTCTTCCTTCTTCCTTTTATTTTCTTCCTTCTTCCTGCTTCCTTCTTCCTTCTTCCTTCTTCCTTCTTCCTTCTTCCTTCTTCCTTCTTCCTTCTTCCTTCTTCCTTCTTTTTTCTTCTTTCTTCCTTCTATTTTCTTCCTTCTTCCTGCTTCCTTCTTCCTTCTTCCTTCTTCTTTTATCCTTCTTGCTTCTTCCTTCTTCCTTTTTCCTTCTTCCTTCTTCCTTCTTCCTACTTCCTACTTCTTTCTTCCCTCTTTTTTCTTCCTTCTTCCTTCTTCTTTTATCCTTCTTCCTCCTTCGGTCTTCCTTCTTCCTTCTTCATTCTTCATTCTTCCTTCTTCCCTCTTCCCTCTTCCTTCTTTCTTCTTCCTTTTTCCTTCTTCCTTCATCCTTCTTCCTTCTTCCTTCTTTCTTCTTCCTTCTTCCATCTTCCTTCTTCCTTCTTCCATCTTCCTTCTTCCTTCTTTCTTCTTTCTTCTTCCTTCTTCCTTCTTCCTTCTTCCTTCTTCCTTCTTCCTTCTTCCTTCTTCCTTCTTCCTTCTTTCTTCCTTCTTCCTTCTTCCTTCTTCCTTCTTACTTCTTCCTTCTTCCTTCTTTCTTCTTCCTTCTTCTTTCTTCCTTCTTCCTTCTTCCTACTTCCTTCTTCCTTCTTCCTTCTTCCTTCTTCCTTCTTCCTTCTTCCTTCTTCCTTCTTCCTTCTTCCTTCTTCCTTCTTCTTTCTTCCTTCTTCCTTCTTCCTTCTTCTTTTATCTTTCTTCCTTCTTCCTTCTTCCTTCTTCCTTCTTCCTTCTTCCTTCTTCCTTCTTCCTTCTTCCTTCTTCCTTCTTCCTTCTTCCTTCTTCCTTCTTCCTTCTTCCTTCTTCCTTCTTCCTTCTTCCTTCTTTCTTCTTTATTCTTACTACTTCTTTTGTTTTTCTTTTTTCCTTCTTGATTATTTCTTCTTCTATGGTTCTCTTTTTCTTTCTCTTTCCTTATTCTTTATTTATTCTTCATTCGGAGAATTTCAACTATTCGGCCAAACGGCATTCGGCCAGATGGCGTTCGGCCAAATGACCCTTTCGGCCAAATGGCATTCGGCCAAACAACATTCGGCCAAATGACCCTAAACCGATTGAAATCTGTACCATTTCGTCGAAAGACGTTTCGTCGAATGACATTTAGTCGAATGACATTTGGTCGAAAGGACATTACGTCGAATGGACATTTGGTCGAAGGGACATTTAGTCGAAAATGAATTTTAATCCACTAGAGGCGTAGGACATTTGGTCGAACGGACATTTGGTCGAACGGGCATTTGGTCGAATGGACATTTAGTCAAAATCAGATTTCAGTCATATGAATTTTGGTCGTAAGACATTTGGTAGAAAACGAATTCTCGAATTTATAATCTTGGTACATTTAGTCTTTAGTACGTTCCGTACAAAATTGATATTTGAAGGAAAATAACTTTAGCCAATAACGATTAAAAAATAAATTGTTTATTCCGGTGTTTCTAAAAGTCGTATAACTATTGCTCCAATATTGTCCAAAGAATTATGGGTTCATAAAAACAAAAATAATACGAAACGGTGAATATTCCGAGATTATTCCAGACTGGATATTGACTTCGGCGAACCCATCTAACCGACTACATTGAATCTATACCACCTGGCCAATCAAATGTAGTCGAATGATGCCTCGTATAGTCGAATAGACATTATTGCCATTATACGCATAACTGTCCCATGTACATTGGAAATCCCAGCAAACATGGGACAAATATGCCTATGACGGCCAATAATTAACGTATTATGGTTAGAAGACAATTTTATACTGAGCTAATTATTGTATAAATATTGAGCGGAAGAAAGAGTATCAATGAAAAGAATAAGTAAATCATTTTCAATCGACCAAATGTCAATTAATGAAATGTTCCAAAGCCGACTGTGATGAAGTATTGGCAAAATAACATTGATATCATTGGTTTTTGACCATGGGCCGAAAAATAGGCTCACCAGGGTCTCTAGAAGTTTCTTTTAGCTCTGGTGAAAAATCCTCATTAGCTTCCGTACTCGTTTCTTCCGCTACTGATTGAATTTCCTCACGTCCACTGAATTCTTCTAATCAGTTTATTCATGTATCTTGTGGATTATTTATTAAAATTTAATCAAAAATCTTTCGACTAAATGTCCTTTCGACTAAATGTCTATTCGACCAAATGTCCATTCGACTAAATGTCCGTTTGACTAAATTTCCATTCGACTAAATGTCCATTCGACTAAATGCCCCTTCGACCAAATGTCCTTTCGACTAAATGTCGTTCGACTAAACGTCATTCGACTAAGTGTCATTCGACGAACTGTCCCACAGCCGAATGAAGAAATTGTAACATGGCTTAGAAACCTCGCATACGATACGATTTGCGATCAGTTTAATCTGCTAATCGAAAGTTTGGGCAGAAAAATGGGTGTTTTTGTTGGCGCTTGATGCGATTTGGCAGAACCCCGACCATTAATACAACATATAATACATTGAAGACATTTCCATTCTGTTCTATCATCTATCATCATTAATATGAATTACTTTCGGTTTTCATTCTACGAACAAAATATCAGTTTAAGTCAAAAAGGAGCTTTACGCGGTTTTGCTGAACCCTGACCATTTTTTGTAGAAAAATACTTTGTATACGAGAAAGGCAAAACATTTTAAAAGGACGTAGCAGCCAACGTTTATTTTTACAGTTCTATGTCTACGTTTATAGCCCTGTATATAGACGAGGATCTGGAAAGAATAAATTTTGGCTGTTACGCCCTTTTCAACTGTTGGTCTCGATTTAATAAATTAAACTCGGTTACTTTCAAGGAATGTAATTGTCGCTAAAAAATGCGAAAAACAAGCAACAAAAGAGAATAGCGATAACACTTTGTCCGCATCTGCAGAGGATAAAGACATTGTTGCGTTTATTTGCTACAAACATGGAGAGGTAATTGTTGTGAACTTTTCAAACTGCGATAACTTGTATATTTTAGAAACACAAATCATGTCCGTGGCAGGCGATCATTGCCCTATTCTGTTGCAGTTTGGGACAAACGCTTATTGCAATTTGGGTTTGTCCCAACATTCACAAGAGAGGACAATGTTGTTGTCATTAGCAATGTTGTTATTCTACATTCCCTGGTTACTTTATTCCAACAAAGGCTCAAATCTATATAATAAAAATGAAATGGTCTGTGTTCGTATCCGCATAACTCGAAAACGGCTGTACGGATTTTCTTCATTCCTTCAGCAGTTAGGTTCGTTATAGTTTCCGACGGGTTTTTTATGATATTTCCTCATGCGAAAATTATAAGTTGAGTAAATCGTGAAAAACTAAAAAAAGGTTTGTATGAGAATTTCGCATAGGCAGTTAACAAAGCGCATTTTCGCCTACTATGCAGGACAACGTCTGCCGGGTCGACTAGTCTTCTTCTTATATATAAAAATGAAATGGTCTGTGTTCGTATCCGCATAACTCGAAAACGGCTGGATGGATTTTTTTCATTTCTTCAGCAGAAACATTCGTTATAGTTTCCGACGGGTTTATATGATATTTCCTAATGCGAAAATTTCGAGTAAAGTTGAGCAAATCGTGAAAAACTAAAATTGTGATTCCTATGCGAACTTTGCATGGGCAGTTCGGAATGCACATTCTCGCCTACTATGCAGGACAACATCTGCCGGGTCGACTAGTAGTCAATATGACTAACAAAATCTTATGTTAGTTGACTTTTCTTGAGTTTCCAATATTATTTTAAAAGTCTTTTACAAATTTCAATAGGGGAAGTGCACCGGTTTTGGCCAACTTAGTGCCTAATTTAGCCAACCCTGAAAAATACACATTTTTCCAAAATAATCGATCAGTTGAAAGCAGCGTTGAAGGGTGAGGTGATCTCTTGCTGGAACTAATAAAACCCTTGCGAATTGTTTTATTTTTGGAGTTATTCGCAAAATTGGCCAAATTAGGAACATGGCCAAAACCGGTACAGTTCCCCTAATTCAAAAACATTTCTAGCACGATAGCAAGTTGATAAAATTTAAAAAAAATGAAATGAAATCACGGATTGCAAGGACTGTGCCCTAGGGTTTTTGCTCTCCTGGTCACTGTGGACGGTTGAGCTTGCCTGGGAAGTGGTGGGGTTTGACAGCAGCTCTGCTAAACTTTCATAAAAAAAGTTGCATGTATCCGCAAGCAGGCACTACAAAAGCAACTGTGGACCACTTGAAGCGCACTAGTCCAAGTCCTTATATGGTGTGAGACTCTATACAGACCGGACACGACGACCTTCCGGCGAGACAGGAAGTTTACGCAGGCCCAAACTCCTCAAACGTTTACTAACAGATAATCATTGGCCATCATATGTATAGGTAGGTACCCGCAAAGTTGACCCCCTCGGACCAGCGATGTATACCATCTTTTATTTTACGTAGAAAAAGATCACTTTCTTGATTCCATTCGTTCTCCCAAGCCGAGGAAATTTCCGCTTTGATCTAGATTTTTAAATCGGCGCAGGTACTTCAGGATTTGTTGGAGTTTTCGATCTGCCGTTTGCTGCCAGTATGTCCGCGGCTTCGTTTCCTCTGATATCACAGTGACTTGGAACCCATACGTATGCGGTATTGTTGTTCGAAAACATTCTGATAGCTTGCACTAGAGGGTGTCGGTTCTTTGGATTCTCGAGGGCCTTCAGTATGTACACTGGCTGAGTCGGTAATAATTGCTTTCCAGGTAAAATTGAAATCCCTAACGGCTGAGAGGATGGCTGTTGCTTCGGCCGAGAAGATTGAAGTAGGTTTAGGAAGACCTCCGCATGTGCTTGAATTGGGTCCGTAGACTCCAAAGCCAACTTCATTTGCAGTTTTGGATCCGTCTGTGTAGATAAGCTCATAGCCGTTTAGTTTTGTCTTTATGAGTTTATTGAAGCGCGGAACGACAGTGTGGCTGTTCAGGTTTTCTTTAGTTGGAGTGTTTTTAAAGACCATAGGACCCTGGTTGGAGAATAGTCCCACGCTGTGTCTCCAACCCAGTGGATTGTGGACACTGGAGGGAGGGTCTTGTGGGCAATCTGTTGGAGGAGCTTGTTGGTCCAGGCATTGAAAGCGTGAGTGAAGCGGACGAGCATTGATCTAATTCAATCATAGCATCCTACTCCAGTGAGTGAACAGCCTTGCTCAGATGGATACCAAACAACGATTACGAGCGATCGTTGCTGCGTAAACAACGAGCAACAGATTTCGCCAAGCCACACTTGGTATGGTATCCATGGAAGCTACGACTTGAGCATTTGCGTTACGCTTGCTCTACCTACTAGAATAAAACTAAAACATCAAAACACATCAGGTGTTCTGCTTTATTCACTCTACTTTCAAGTTGCTGGGATGGAGGAGAGAAAGTATGAAAGCCTCCCATGCAGTGCATCAGAGTTCCATTCTCATAGCGGACTAAATTTTTATAATGTCTGAAAAGATTTTTCTAACAGCGTGTCGTAACAACACTCATTGTTAGGTTACCAAGTGATTTGCCTCACTCAGTTGTCTCCTATTGGTGAGCGATGAAGATCTTTAAACTTTGAATCAACGAACGCCAAATTTCAACGATCTAGGAAGCATCATCGATTAGGCCGCAGTAGAGCATCAAGTTGGCATGAATTTAGTCGATTTTTACTCATGATCTGATTTTTTTCAATGCCTGTGTTGGCCTCCTTGAGGAGGAACACTTTTTTATCATGTCCGCTCGTCTTTTCTAGGAAGCTGGCGGTTTTTGAGCATACTGCTATTGCGAAAAAGTGTCGGAAAGGCAGAATTTCATTTCATTTAGATCCGACAGACTACGTACGCAACGGTTGAAGGATTGAAGGTTGGTGCGAGTTTGTTTATTACGCTGTCGGAGTTTCTACCTAGTAGTTCAAGACCGTAGAATAGTTTGCAGTCCCACGTCACGATTGTTTTTTGTGTGTTTGCTTGTGATGATCCGTAACAGATTAGGACGACTTGTTTTTTAATCCGATCGCAATGAGACTGAAAACGCAGGTTCCGGTCTAAGTATTCTCCGAGGATGCGGATAGTAGCCATGAAAGGAATTTCATTTCCTATATTAGAAGGATCCTTTTTTGCGCGGTGCTTTCCTGAACACAAGTGAGAAAAACGGTTCTTAGATGGCGATAGCTCGAATTCGACCGATATTGTCCAAGCATACACTGCCTCGATGGCTCTTTGGAGTTTCTTGCGAATCAAAGCAGGTTTATGCCCTGCTATGAGAATAACGATGTCACCCGCGAATATAAAAATGAAGACGCCTTCTGGTAAAGGATTCGAACACTCCGTGCATAGCGATGAGAAAAAGTGTTACCGCTAGCACGGAACCTTGCGGGACTCCAGTTTCCTCCGAGAAGGAGTCGGATTTTGTATTACCGATGCATACCTGAAAGGTTCTGTTTGTCAAGAATTTTCGGATGAAAGTGAATGTGTTGTCACCGATACCCCAGCTGGCCAGCTTTCTGAGCATCTCTGGAGTCCAGGTACCATTGTATGCCTTCGAAAGGTTCAACGTGGCCAAGTCCACGTCGAGGCCTTTTTCAAGGGCGTCGTCTAGAACTTGACCAAGAGTGGCGAAATATGTACTTGTTCCACAAACTTGACGAAATACATGTTGCCGGTGATCAAGGAGCTCGTTGTCTCGTATGAATTGTGTTAGCCTTCGGTTGACCATTCGTTCCATAACTTTGCTGCAGCAGCTGGTCATGGAGATGGGACGGAAACCACTAGGTTCAGTACGCACACAGTATTTTTTATGGATAGGGATAACTAGACTGTGTCGCCATTGAGCGGAAAAAGTTTTGTCTGTCCAAATTCTGTTGTAGTTTTTTAGCAGGACAATTTTGTCGATGGGTGGAAGGTGACGAAGAAGTGGATACCCTAGCAGCACACATGTTCCACAAAAGTTACTGCTACTTATATGTGACCAAATTCAGTCACAATTAAGTTGCTGCAACCATTTTTGTCTGACTTGTGCTGCTCGGGTTTAGCGCAAAAGATAATAGTGTGGCGAAAAAACTACCGAGGATGTTCGCAAAAATCCTCAGGTCTCTTGTGATTCCATTGTCTGTGCTAATTGCGATACCGCTGGTGCTGCGTTTCCATTGCAAGGCGTTTATGCGGCTCCACCCCAGTACCCCGAATGTCATTGCCCCGAAGGCCACTACCCCGAATGGGACAGTACCCCGAAAGTCATTACCCCGAATGGGACACTACCCCGAAATCCATTATCCCGAAAGGCCATTACCCCGAAAGGCCATTACCCCGAATACATTCCGAATCTGTAGTTTTTTCCAGCATTAGTTTTAACACCCACAGATACTGATGAATCGTAAAATGACAATTTTTGAAAACAATAAAAGTATATATGTACTAATTAGAGTTACCTCGAGAAAGGCAATAAAGGTTCTATTTAACCAACATTTTACTTCAACTATCATTCTACGCCATTATTGTGAGGAGATGAGGAGTGAGGAGTGAGGATATAACGCCTTCTTTCAATTAACATAAGGCGAACAGTGAAAATAGTGCCTTCGTTAAATGAACGTGTTTGCCTGATATAAAGCAGAAAAAAGAGATTTGACTGCTTAAAATGAACGTGTTTGCTCATTTTGAGGCGAACAGAGAAGATGATGTCTTCTTTAAATGAATGTATTTGCCCGGTATAAGGCGAACATAGGAAATAAAGCCTTTTTTTCAATGAACGCATTTGCCCAGTTGAAATAGGACAGAGTAGATAATGCATTCTTTCAATGAATGCGTTTGTCCGCTTCAAGGCGATCAGGGTTGATGATGCTTTCTTTGGATAAACGCATTTGTCCGGGATAAGGCGAACAGAGGAGATAATCCCTTTGTTTAAATTAACGCATTTGCGTAATACGATGCGAACATAGGAGATAATGCCTTCTTTTAATGAACGCGTTTACCCGGTTTAAGGCGAACATTGCTGATAATGCCCTTTAATGAACGCATCTCCCCGGGATATGGTGAACAGAGTAGATGAGTAGATGATTATTTTAATGAATGCAACTGACCGGTTCTTTAAATGAACGCATTTGACCGGTATAAGGCGAACCGAGTTAAAAACGCATTCTTTAAAGGAACGCATTTGCCCGGTATATAGTGAAAAGAGTAGATGATGCCTTCTTTAAATGAATGCATTTGCCTGCCGTGCCGAGTTGATAACACCTTCTTAAAATTAAAGAATTTTCCCGGTTTAAGGCAAACACAGGAGATGCTGGCTTCTATAAATAAACGCGTTAGTCCGGTTTGAGGGGAACAGAGTTGATAATGCCTTTTTTTAATGAACGAATTTGTCCGGTATAAGGCGAACAGTGGAAATAATGCCTGCTTTAAGTGAACGCGATTGCCCGGTATAAAGCGTTTACCCGATATGATGCCTTCTTTAAATGAACGTGTTTGCCCGTTATGAAGCAGGAATAAGAGATAATGCCTTCTAAAAATGAACGCGTTCGCCAGGTTCAACGCATCACCTACTCGGTTTCTTCGTGCCGCATGCCTACCACGAAGATGGTCGCGCAACCAAAAGTCATGACAATAGTATGAAGTCTTCGTTCTTTGGTGTCGTCATGCCGATTTGGTTGCCGGAAAGTTATTGTCTCGTGTGTCAATGACGACGGTGCAACGAGTAACAGAGGCGATACTACAACTCGTCGCTACTGTGACATTTCGGGCTGCGATGATGACTATTATCAGCCCTGCATTTATTGTAGGATAATAGTTTGAAGCGGATAATAAATTCAAATAGTTTCAGTTCAATGAAACGAATCGCACCGTTGAGTACCGAGTCTGACACGGTGAACCTTGTCAAAGGTATGGAAATGCTTATATCATCTTCTAAACTTAGACGTACATGTTCATGGTAGAATTAGCATTTCCATATCATTGTAAATCGTTTATCTTCACGTAGAAGTAATATACTCATATCATTAATAGTGTGCTTGTCAAAGAACTATCGGCTCGAAAAATAAGTACGGATATACGATCAAAATCCTCGTGAAAAATAGGTAATTTGCTCAACTGAAGTTGCTTTACTGTTGTATAATTCGTAAAACAAGTAATTATTATTATTATTATGATTCGGGGTACTGGCTTATTCGAGCCATTCGGAGTGATGGCATTCGGGGCAGTGACACATTATGGGTAATGGCGTTCGGGGTAGTGGCCTTCGGGGTTACAGTATTATGGGTAATGAAATTATGGGTAGTGTCGTAGAGTCGTTTATGCTTCTCCATAATTCAGAAGTCGAACTATCGCTGCTTATGCCGTTCAGGAAATTGTCCAGTTTCCAGTGTCCCCCAGCTTAGCGCCGGCGTTTGGGCTTGTTTTCGGAAGGTGATTCCACTCTGGCTGCTACTGCGATCAGATCGGAGGGAGGGCTGACATCAACGTACCTTGTTGATTTATGGATTCCAATCGCTGCAGACTGGTAAATGTTTGCTCCGCCTTTTAGAATCCAATCGTATTGGCCTTGTAACGTGTTGTTTATTGTTTTGGTATCTGCTCTGTGAACCTCCTGGATGGCGATTATGACTGGTGAGGAATCCGAAATCAGTAATTCCAGATCTGAAAGATTATTTAAAAAAAACCGTTCATATTCCATTGCAGTGCTAACGATGTCTTTTTGCCACGGGATGGGGAAGAATTGTTTGCTCGCGTGCTTTGTCTGAGCGCTGGTACTACGGGTTTGAGAGGGGTCCCTAAACTGTCGATTTATAGTGGGGCGCGTTACTGGCAGATGCGGTTGATGGTCCCGCAAGCCATGAGGGTGTGCCACTGGAATGAAGTTGTTCCATCGGTCATACTTTTGCGCGTCTGATCAAGCATCTGGGGGAATAGGGTTTTTTTTGTTGCAGGAGCCGTCGAAAGTCGGGAGTTTTTCACCAGTTTCCGTCCACCAGGGTTATCCGCGCCTAAGGAGCCCTGATTGTTCAAGGCTTTATACTGTTTCCTGGCCATGTTAATAGCTTCCTCGCTGTCCAAGTGGAGGAGTATGATGCTATCATATGACGCGACCCATTTTTGTTTTCACACCGTATGAACTTGGCTCTCTTGGCGGTTATTTCTAAGGTTTTCTGTTGGCCAACGGACGTCGCAGGTTGTCCATCAGTTCCAGTCCACCAAAGTATTTCGCAATGACGGTGCTCCGACTTTTCGAAGTATTATCCTGTTTCTTGGTTCCGTCGATGTACTGATGGGGTAGTATGAAGTTATCACGCGTCCCACTTTTCTCTCCACATGGTATGACCATTGCTCCCTCGCATACTATTCTTAAGGAGTTTGCCAACGAACGCCGGAGGTTATCCACCAGTTCCGGTCCACCAAAGTCTTCCGCACTGATGGTGCTCCAACTGTCCGAGGCTTGATCCTTTCTACTCGCCTTATAAGTTCCGTTGATGTCCTGATACGGGATGCTGAGGTAATCAAACGACCCATGAGATTCGATACATTTTGGCACGGAATCGTACTCTAGCTCAGCTTTGCAGGTTGCGGTTCCAGGTTTTGTTTGAGTAGGTGTATTGTTTTCATCGTGGTAAGGGTGTTTTTTGGTAGAGGAGCCATTTGTATTAGTGATTGATAATATCATAATCTAGAAACAGGACGTAACCTACGCAAATATTCCTTCGATCTCGTTCTCGTCTATTATTTCGTCGGACGGGGATGAGATGTCATGTTCTATGAACTCTTGTTTGTTGGAAAGGTCTTCTTCAAGTGCGAGAACATCTTCCGTATCGGAGATATACATCTGTTATTCGTTAGCCTTAGTTCGTTTGGCGCAAAGGACGAGCTTTGGTTTGTCTGCATCATTTTTCCCACGTTTCGGCTTTGTTCCCGTGTTGGTCACAGGAGCCGCGGCATCTTTCGGCGTCAGGGGGACTGCAGGCGTGGGGAAAGGTGTTTCCTTTCCTTTTTTGCATTGGAAGCAGATGTGGCGGTGTGTTTTTTGCTGTATTTTTTTGGTTGTTGTACTCTTGAGTACTAGGGGTTACGTGGGAAGGTTGAATTTTGGGGGTTTGTTGTCGTTGAGACTTGGGGTTGTTTTTATCGTCGTGGGTTAACGCGTTCTTGTTGGCCGTACGTAAAAATTGTATTTCGATGTCGCTCCTATTTACAGTCTCTTCAAGAGACGCAACTTTACCGACGAGCTCCCCAATAGTACCATGCTTACGGACAAGATCCAACCTGAAGTCTTTCACTAAGGCTTTTTCCAGAGTTTGTATTCTCTCATCCTTCTTTTGTATTTCTCTTTTTTTTTCATGCTGGTAATCATTTTTTCGAGACGCTGGAATTCGGTATTGCTGTTGAAAGTATTTCCGGCACAAACTTTATCCTCAAGGTTTTTTTATGTGAGCATCTTTTTTAACAATTTGTCCAGACAAGGCTTCTAGTTTCGCAGATAGGTCGGAAATGGGTTTATCAATGCTTTGGGAGGCAATGCCTGCAAAAGAGCGCTGGCCAGTACTTGCTCTCCTTGCATCAGGGTATGATAAACCTCTATCCCCTCGGATGTGTTGTATTGCATCCTCGTTTTGATACACCGGGCATTCGCAACTGCTAACAGAATGGTCGTTGGACTTACACCGAGCACAGTATGCAGGGTTTTGGCATTGTACACTTTGCGTAATGT
Organism: Armigeres subalbatus; assembly: GCF_024139115.2. Lineage (NCBI taxonomy): Eukaryota > Metazoa > Arthropoda > Insecta > Diptera > Culicidae > Armigeres > Armigeres subalbatus. The sequence continues at coordinate 271,352,100 of NC_085139.1, read as the reverse complement.
CATGTACCTGATCGCAGTTGCCACATGTTGGGTTCTGCTTCTGACACCTTTGTCTTGTGTGGCCGAAATGGTAACACTGATAGCAGACCATGGGTGCTGGATAGTATGGCCTGGTTCGAATACGCTGGTAACCGATGTCGATGTGGTCAGGTATTGTAGTTCCCCCTCTATGGTGAGAATCACCGTGGATGTGGGTTCCCTTACTTCACCTACTTTCGTAGTGATTCGACGGATGGTGGTTACCCCAGAAATTCCCCCATTGGAATCCTCCCATGATTCCAATTGGAGTCCTACCAGTATTCTCATATAACATCCTCTCGGAACACCAAGAGGATACTATTCAGAATCCAACGACGATTATATTCAAAATCCTAGGGGGTATCAATTAGGAATCACAGGAGGCTTTGAAAAGAATATCAAGTAATGACATGATTGAGAGTCTTCGAAAATTTTGCAGTGGTAGGTAGAGTGACTGCATCGTTATTTTCTACCCTTACCCTACATCAGCTGTATTATGACATGGCAGGCGCTAGTGTGGCCTAACAATTAAGATCACCAGTGACTGGTACCTACGTGATGATGAGTATTGAATCCAACCCGAGCAATACATGTGTTGTAAATCAGATAATGATACTCATATATGAACAAATTTGGTCATATATGAGTTATTGCAACCAAATCAACGTGAATTGTGCTGCTAGAGAAAGCAAGCATGCAAAAACAGCTAATCTCGTCATTATGGAGCAGAAACTACTGCTCAAGCAACTGGGTCTCCTGTTAGCCTTACGTTATATGTACAGTTTTGCAATTCCAATTTTGAAATAAAATCTGGCACCATATAATTTTAAAATCGATTGTTGTTCACGGCTTTGGGACATTTCGTTGAATGACATTTAATTGAAAGACGTTTGATTGAATGTCATTTCGTCGAAGGAACATTTGGTCGAATGGACATTTCGTCGAAAATAAATTGCAGCATAAATCTTCTTATTCTATTCATGGTTAACATTTCTTTCAGCTAATAAAAAAAAAATTAATAAAAAATAAAAAACAACTAGAAATTAGCTCAGCATAAAATTCACCTCCAACCAACGTTAATGTTGGTTAACCGAAAACTAAATTTCCACCAATCGTAATGTATTTTTCAATGTATTTTCTACCAAAGCTCAATCGACTAAAAATGCCTTCCGACTAAATAGTAGAGGTTTGTTTTTAACGACTTCAATATTTTATTAACTTCAGGAAGACGACAAAATATAGTTTTTTTTAGTACCAACGTGCGCTGTAACTTATTTGCTAGATTTTATGAAATGTTGAAGCAGGTTGAAGCGATTCTATATATTAAATTTTTACCGTTTGGCACAACATAGGGTAAATGATATATTTTGGACATGTACATATTTTGGACAAGCCTGAGCTTCTTCGATCAATTTTAGATAATGTGTAGGAAAATTTTTATCGTTAGTATGATCATTGCATACTTTTACCTCAACTCTAGCGGCTCCTTATGAGAATTCACAAATCAACTATTATTTATCTTTAAAATTACCTAAAATGTAAAGCTTTCTACCAAAGTGCCTGCTGGACGCCAGTATGCAGGAGAACATGCATTATAGGACTCTTCGTAACATGCACCTGAAACACGTTTAAATTGGTTCAAACGGCAATCTTGAGGTCTTGCGGCCAAAGTTTGATTGTAATTGAGATACTAACATATTCCAATCGCTTAACATGAACTTGAGACGGATGAAAAAGGAGTGACCAAAATGAAGTTATGTTTTTATGCATCAGACATTTATTGGTCACCCCATGTACAGTACATGGATGAACCATTAATTGCCAACTTTCAGGCTGTTTTCAATGATATCGATAAGATTGCGAAATAGGGGAAGAGGCCCCAAAACGCCCCCCCGATGCAAAACGCCTTTTGTGGTTTCCCTCATATTTACCGTCAATAAGATGGTCGTAACAAAACTAGATCTAAAATTATGTAGGTTAGGCGAAAAAAGTTTCAAAATAGTGTATGGGAAGGTCGGAAAAACTTCAAATTTCCACATTTTGAAGAAACATCTAACATTTTGGCGAGGCAAAACGCCCTAGTGGCTCTAACCTACAATGTACTTGCGTCTCCACGCACTATCCATACCAGAATGCTGATTCGCCGACGCGTGGTACTTTGTTCCCTAGGAGCTGCCAGCTAAAAGGCGTTTTGCCTCATGAGTTTTCCGGCAACAGAATATCACCACTTTTTTGAAATGTGAATATTATCAATATGATTGAGATTTTTGACAATGTTTGAATGGCATCAACTAGCTATCTTGTTTAACTGTTGCATAATGTAAAAATACCCATGAATAGCGTTACAAATAAGACAATAAAGCAGTGTTTGCTTAGCTAGGGCATATTGCCCCTCCTTCCCCTAATGTTAATTTCTGGTTTAATCTCTGTCAGTTAAGCAAATTAATGCATTTAAATGAATGTGGATACGTGTAGGTAAGTCATACCATTGAGATCTATAAGTGGCCATTTTTAAATTAGGAGAAAATGACTATGTCCAAAATATATGCACTTTCCATGTCGAAATTATATATTTGATGTCCAAAAAGAAAATATTTCAGTTCGCAGTATGTCACAGTTTACACCTAGTAAACGTAATTTACTCAAAAATTGGGCAATGGAGACACAAGACTAATCATAGGTTATGTATTTGGATGAACCTAGTGGTTTTCAATTGTTTTATACTATTCAATCTCGATATATTTTCTAATGAATGTCCTGCGCTTGTCCAAAATACATCATTTACCCTAGTCTTCACAACTTGCTCTTAGAAAACTAAAATGAAATTGATTAATCACGTAATAAGATCAAATCCACAAAACGCCAATAATCCTAATCAATCGTTGATTAAAGCTGCTGATAGTCAAATTTAATGGCTACTCTACTACTGCAACGCTGTTTGTTGTTTACTGGTGAGGATTGGTGACACTGAAACCATAATTAATGTCCTCTGGGCATAAATTTCCTTTCAAGACCTGTTCTCTCAAACGTGTTATTTTCTCTGCCGATCCTGATTCTGCTGGGGTTCTGTTGGTCAGTATAGAACCGGTTCCTTATCAGTCAGTCAGGTCTGAACGGAATGTTTTGGATATAGATGGTTCCATTATACGAACATTATATAATGACGTTTTTGCATTGACCTTGCTTTAAGAAAGATATTTTTCATTAGTTCGTTTGACATTATGTTAAAATTCGATTTGCATTTCTACCCTGGGAGCAGCGTGACAACTGAAAAATGAATAATGTGTTGAACAGAGCAAAAATGAAGATCAAGCCGTGAGTTGAAATTCATATCAAATCAAACTATTTAATCTAGAAGTCTGGATACAAAATGTTGGTTTCTCGCATATTTATTGTTCTGAAACTAGAAAAAAATGTGTAAATGCTTCCTATCAGCTATCAATTCATATTACATGGTCGTTGTATGAAAATAAATAACTTTTCAGATACCGGCTCAAACACATACTTTGTTGCATAAGCTGTGAATGAATTCGTTGTAATTTTTTGTAATGATATTTTTTTTCAATGAAGTCCGGCTATATCACCAGATTGGTTGTCTAAATCGTTTCCATTATCGATGAGGATTCCATTTCTTATTTTCTATTTTATATTGGAATCTCAGATTGGGATTAGATGCCCCAATTTTTGATACAGAGTTGCAAAAAGAGGTTTTACAGTATCCCACGAAAACACAGTAGAGATATCATTGTTCTATGATTACCATCGATACAAGATGGAGCGTTATGTTCAATTATTTCCGTCAGCAGTAATCAGAGTAAATATTTCCAAAATTTGATGATCTAGTTTCTCAAAGCCGTTCAAGAATAATTCTGGAAGACGTCCCTCCAGTGTATCCATGATCCTACATTTTGAGCTGAATCAATACTTTTGGGGTTGAATCACACAAACTGCTCCGGGAGTCATTCAGTCTGTGCGCGAAGACTGACGTCGAAAACAACCATCTCCGGCCGGCGATGGATGATCAAATCGAAATCAAACTCATCAATCATCGCCAATTTGGTTCCGTCGGCGAAGTTGAAACAGAATAAGGAAAACACGAGCGTTATAAAATTTATGTCGCAGAGAGGAGGGTTACACATTTATTAAACACAGCTCCATTTGTGGGCGACGACGCACAAAGGCTTGATTGTCATTCGCACACGCAGCCCACAATCGGGTCGGCAGCTTCGTCGCTGAACATGCGGAAAGATTTCACTCGAGTTTCGACTGTTTCCCTATTAGGAGTAAACCCAAAACAGAAACTTACAGGTTGACACAGACTGACCCTTTCCGGAGGTTCGGTAGTCTTGTTTTATGACTTAATACCACTGTGATTCGCTTTTCCATCCAGTTCGCCAAACGGTGCAGCTGGACCCGCCCGACGAAGCACCGACCACCGCTTTCAACCTTTCGTTATAAATAATATGGCCCCAGATGCAGTAGGAGTCGATTTTGGTTAACCGAAGTGGATCCATAATGATAAACCGAATTCGGTACCCCGACATCGTAGAGATCCGCTCACATGTCGGGCGTCGGCGGCGTTCATCCCAGCGGAGCAGCCGCAACTGGACTGATATCTGACTTGGTTTAATATATGATGCAGTCGGAATGGCTCTTAGCTTCCTTAATCGGAGTGATGATTTCAGAATTGGGCATTCTTTTCAAGAGGGAAATGTCATATGAGCTAATCCGGATGACATGTTGAATGATGTATATTTATGGCCCATTGTTTATTTTGTTTTCGTTATGGAATTTTGTCGGTGTGCAATTTTCAAAATGTGGTTCACAGTGTTCAATGATTTTAATAACAAGTAACGAACACATTCAATCATTGAGCAATAAATTCAAACGGTATGAAACGAGAAACGAGATTCGGTTTCTATCTGGCAAGAATGTTCGAAAAATGCTCATAACATTAGTTTTCGACCAAGTTATGTTTGATTTTAGTTACAGTCCACTCTCTACATCTTGGTGTTCTGCAATTCGATTTCTCTCCTTATGTCAATGTTTTAAATTTCTCGTACAATAAAATTTTATGAAAATATATTTTTTTAAATATTCATTTCATTTATTTAGTTTACATCTAAACAGATAACACTGAATCAACAATTTGACGCCACAATGCACGGTTCGAGGTCGCATCTCTCCATCCTCGGATACGCCCCACGCTCGCCAAGTCGTTTTGCACCTGGTCTGCCCATCTCGCTCGCTGCGCTCCACGCCGTCTCGTACCTGCCGGATCGGAAGCGAACACCATCTTTACAGGTTTGCTGTCCGGCATTCTTGCAACATGTCCTGCCCATCGTACCCTTCCGGCTTTAGCTACCTTCTGGATACTGGGTTCGGCGTAGAGTTGGGCGAGCTCATTGTTCATTCTTCGCCGCCACACACCGTCTTCTTGCACACCGCCAAAGATGGTCCTAAGCACCCGTCTCTCGAATACTCCGAGTGCTTGCAAGTCCTCCTCGAGCATTGTCCATGTTTCATGTCCGTAGAGGACAACCGGTCTTATAAGCGTCTTGTACATGACACATTTGGTGCGGTGGCGAATCTTTTTCGACCGCAGTTTCTTCTGGAGCCCGTAATAGGCCCGACTTCCACAGATGAAGCGCCTTCGTATTTCAGGACTAACGTTGTTGTCAGCCGTTAGCAAGGATCCGAGGTAGACGAATTCCTCGACCACCTCGAAGGTATCCCCGTCTATCGCAACACTGCTTCTCAGGCGGGCCCTGTCGCGCTCGGTTCCGCCCACAAGCATGTACTTTGACGCATTCACCACCAGTCCAACTTTTGTTGCTTCACGTTTCAGGCGGGTGTACAGTTCTGCCACCTTTGCAAATGTTCCGCCGACAATGTCCATGTCATCCGCGAAGCAAATAAATTGACTGGATCTGTTGAAAATCGTACCCCGGCTGTTACACCCGGCTCTCTACATGACACCTTCTAGCGCAATGTTGAACAACAGGCACGAAAGTCCATCACCTTGTCTTAGTCCCCGGCGCGATTCGAACGAACTGGAGTGTTCGCCCGAAATCTTCACACAGTTTTGCACACCACCCACCGTTGCTTTGATCAGTCTGGTAAGCTTCCCAGGGAAGCTGTTCTCGTCCATAATTTTCCATAGCTCTACGCGGTCTATGCCGCCTTGAAATCAACGAACAGATGGTGCGTTGGGACCTGGTATTCACGGCATTTTTGAAAGATTTGCCGTACAGTAAAGATCTGGTCCGTTGTCGAGGGGCCTTCAACGAAGCCGGCTTGATAACTTCCCACGAACTCGTTCACTAATGGTGACAGACGACGGAGGATGATCTGGGATATCACTTTGTAGGCGGCATTAAGGATGGTGATCGCTCGAAAGTTCTCACACTCCAGTTTGTCGCCTTTCTTGTAGATGGGGCATATAACCCCTTCCTTCCAATCATCCGGTAGCTGTTCGGTTTCCCAGATTCTGACTATCAGTTTGTGCAGGCAAGTGGCCAGCTTTTCCGGGGCCATCTTGATGAGCTCAGCTCCGATACCATCCTTACCAGCTTGGTCTTTAGCTGTTGAATGGCATCCTTAACTTCCCTCAAGGTGGGGGCTGGTTGGCTTCCATAGTCCGCTGAACTGACGTAGTCATCTCCTCCGCTGCCTTGACTTTCACTGCCTGTACTCTCAGCGCCATTCAGATGTTCCTCGTAGTGCTGCTTCCACCTTTCGATCACCACACGTTCGTCCGTCAAGATGCTCCCATCCTTATCCCGGCACATTTCGGCTCGCGGCACGAAGCCTTTGCGGGATGCGTTGAGCTTCTGATAGAACTTGCGTGTATCTTGAGAACGGCACAGCTGTTCCATCTCCTCGCACTCCGCATCTTGTTTTTAAATATGTTTTCCCTAATTTGAGAACAATGTGGTTCCTCTTTGTGGTCTCCAGTAGCCTTGCGAACAAAGGCATAGAATAACCAGACATCATGCACGCGTACAAAAAAGGATGAGATTGAGCAACGACTGCTACGCGCACATAAAATTTAGCGCACGCGAGTCTCACGAAGCTTGTGTACCTCACATTAACATTGGTGAGTCGCATTGAGACATCTCAATGCGATCAGCTCATGCGCTGTTTGCCATGGTAAACCTTTGCAAACAACAGCGGAGGTGCGTAAAACAGCTTGGGCGGGAAATTTTCATTCAATAATATCGTCGCCTAAGTAACGCCAACTATGCATTCCTAGCGCATGAGATGAGTCTCATGAGACGTACATTGAGACACGCTCAATCAGTTATTTTATGCGCGCGCTACACTATAGGATTTCGGGCGGTCATTAATCGAAAATGTCATGTCTTCCGAATTATTTTAAAATATTTTCTCTCCATTGTCAATACTCTAATTAAGAGAAATTCTGAATTTGAAGTCTCTAGGTGCACTAGTTCCAAAAGATATAAGGTGGCAAAGTCAGAAATGGGTAAAAAGTTAGCAAATTTTCTGAAAAATATTTTATTTTCAACTATTTATTGAAATATTTTTAAATGTTTTTTCTTCAATGTTAATACATCATTACAAAGGTTATTGTATAAGCTTTTAAATGGTGTGCAAAAACTAATGGTTACACTGTGAAAAAAATTGAAAAATGCGGAAGCAATATTTTTTCCAAAACGACGCTTATTTTCAACTTTGATAGTGAAGAACTTTTTTCCTCAGGAATCCCCAGGTTCTTTTATGATACACATCAAGGACAAAGCTTCGACTAAAATGTCCTGAAAGAATTTCTTGCCAGTATTTGCAATTAACAGAGTTAAGTCACTCTGATTTTTTTTCATTTGTTTTTTACCGTGTTTTGCCTCTCTCGTACTCCAAGGTTAATGCTCATTCCAAAACGAATGTTTGATAGAAGGCCCGGAGACCCCTAGTGGTATATATCAACTAACTCAGCGCGAAGAATTGAGGTGATGTCTGTATGTGTGTGCATGCGCGTCTGTATGTATGTGCGCAAAAGAACGCAATCGCCATTTAGACACTTATTTGTGTCCGATTTTCTCGCAACAAGTTTCATTCGACGGGAAATCTAGTCCCATCGTTTCCTATTGAAAATGGGTCAGACTGAACTATGCGCTCAAAGGGTATGGTCAAAATACATTTATTGGTAATAACTTCGACTTTATTTATAACCATTTGAGCTCATTTAATTAACTTTTCAAAGGAGTAAATGAATAAAAACCCCCAATGCAATGCAGCACAACGGTAACGGAAGGATTTAACAGTTCGCTCATATATTTCCTGTCAAATTTTACCGTTTCCGTCGCCATTCCGCTGAAATGCGTTTGGGGCTTGAGTGGTTTGAGTCATTCTCTAAACCTAATTTTCTGAGCTATTCATTAGCTACTGATGGAGAACTAAATATGAGATTTCATAATATGTAAATATTTATAAATCTCCTGGAATCAATAATTCCCGACATGTTTATTGCAAAAGTAAAGACGAACAATATCTTAGTTAGAACGGAGCGTATGAAATTCCTGCTAGTGTTCATGAATGTCTGGCTAATGGTAGGGAAATATTTATTCACTCATCTACACTTTGAGGTTCACTGGCTGAACAACCAGCGGAAAGTCAATATAAACAGTTGAAGAAATTTAGAACTCATAATGCAAGAAAATGATCAAGAGAGGCAAATGTTGACATTTTCCTTCGTGCCTTACATGAATCAGATCCATTTTAAGCTCGATTTGGATAACGAGGAGACGTTGGAAAAATTTTTCACTTAGTTATTCTTATGCCATGCGTAATTTTGTAATATTTGAAGATTTTCAAAAGTTCTTTATCTTCTAATACTTTAGATGAATTTATCTCATCTTCCATCGTTGATGGAATTGAAGAAAATATCATTGAAGACTTAAACCTTGACACAGAAAAAGAATGATGCTGTATATAACTTGTAGAAATCATGAAAACAAATCAAAAGTAATTCAAATAGTGTTGTTATTTAAATTAAAAGAATTTTGCTTTTCGGAAGAATGGAGCATTCTTACATTCCACAATGAATGTCCACATTTTTGAGAATATATTAATCTCATTTTTGAATAACTTGTACACGTAAAAATGTCATGGGATTGCGATTTCTAATTTGCTAATACCCTTTTTCAAAAGTTATTTTCAATTCTGATTATTTGATTAACATTTAATGCTTTATGATCCTTCAGATCCTAGTACTTTGTCAAACAAATTGTTCTAAATACAAATTGTGAGGCATGAGAGTGAGAACAAAAAATATCACGGAATGTCATGAAATTAATGTCATTTAACATGATCGCCGCCATAATGTCCATAAATTGCTGAACTTAGTTTTGTACAGCCCCTTCCTTCTCCTTAAGAAAACGCACGAAATTTCAACTTCCCAAATAGGTTTGCTTTGTCACGTTAATCGAACATATGAAAAAAATAATTACGTAATTCATAGACGATCCCCAAAGGGGGGGGGGGTTGGAAATTGTATATTCATGCTATTTCGACCATACACAGCTAAAACTAAGTGGAAAATCACTTTAAAAGTCCAATTTTATTTTTGACCGCTCGCTTGTATGGGGATCCCCCATAGTGCGCTAGCTTCTCTCGTCGCACAGAATCGGTGCTACGTGAGCTTTTGTAGCTCATGGCACACTGTCTCATCCATGTATACACGAGAATTAAGAGACTCTGAGAATAACAAATCCGTAGATGGCGAGTTCGATACTCGGTCCGGTTTAGGGTGTTTTTGGATTGGAAACATTCTCGACACCCCGGGCATAGTGCGTCCACTGTACTTGCCACACAATATATAGCCAGCCTCACTTGGAAACTTCAAGTCGGGCATCAGGACGCAGCCCTGCCGCTAGCTCTGATGAAGCGTTTATCCCTCTCAACGCAGTCGAGCTCCTCCTGCCAGCGACCAACAGCCGTCCCAGTCCTGCGTCTGAGTTGTGAGATTAGGTTTTCCAAAAGAGCTTAAGCGTTGCCCTACCTGAGAGTGTTCCGATTTCCAGTGCTCCATCGTCCAAATATCCGAGTTCCGATGTCAGTATATAGGGGAATGCGGTCCGTTGCCGGCTTTGGTCGGTTGTCGGCACCCCGTCGTAGCTTTTGACACAAAACAGATGTGGCCATTTTGACATTTGCCATACGTGTGCTATGTAAGCACGATCTTGTTGTGCCCATTTCCGAAGCACATAGAAGCCTTTGTTTTGTTTTACAGAGAAAACCCACTCCAAAGTTTATTTTGCTCATTTGCTAAGTGTTATAAATCGTAGTAAAACGAAACGAACCACATTGTGCAAATGGACGAAAGTTATGGACCAAAAACAAAAGGGTGCCGACAACCGACCACCTTTCCCTACTACCAAAATGTTGGATGTATGAATAGTTATATTAATGACTACCGTCTAGCCGCTTTGGACCAATGCTACGTTATCATCGTGCTAGATTATAGAACGCTTTCTGGTAACGTTTTCGGGGACGGCTACGAAATATTCCGATGTGACGTCAACTCAAACAACAGCGCGAAAACTATAGGAGGAGGAGCGCTTGTCGCTGCTGGTACGAGACTAAAGGCGAAAGCCTTTGACGCTTAGAATTCCGTCGAACAAGTTTGGGTATCCAACAATCACCTGTTACTCTGTGCGTAGCCTACATACCTCCAGATCGATCTCCATCCATACACATTGTTAGTACTGTGTCGAGCAACGCGGCTCCTTGTGACGAAATTGTTATATTGGGGAACTTATATTGGGCGCTCTGCTTTACCCCAAATTCATAGTGGTTTCCTCTGTCCTCTCTACTTTTTATCCTAGAGCTGTCACGTTTCTTGGCAGCTATAGTTCTGCAGATATGTTCTAGATCTTTGCTTTGTGAATGGCTTTGATGCTGCTTCTTTCATTTCAACTGCACCTGCACCATTAGTAAAGTTCGTTCTACATCATCCCCAACTAATTATCGCGGCCAAGGATTATGGCTCTCTTGAAGTCTCCATTGCTTCAACGGCAGTGTCGTACGAATTTCGGGAGACAGACCATCGTAGTATAGAAGCTGTGTTGTCTAATTTGGATTGGGAGCTCAATCTCGCATGCACAAACTTTCTAGCACGTCTTGGCTTATGTTATAGCCAAGCATGTTCCGAAGAAGATCATTGTCGATGGATCCCGTATTTCTTGGAGGACAAATGAAATACGTACGCCGAAAAAAATTAAGAAGGCCGCCCTCAAAAGATTCATAAAATATCGTACACGCCCGCTCAAACAACACTATGTCAGGCTCATATATGAATACAAACGCCTAAGTAAGACCTCTTAGCACCGATACAAGCAGAGAATTCAATCTAGACTCCGATCACATCCAAAATCCTTTTGGAGTTACGTAATTGAAAAACGCAAGAAGAAAGGATTGCCATCTATGGTATTGGACGAATTATCGGCCTCGACACAACAAGACATCTGCATTCTGTTCTCTACAAAGTTCGCCAGCGTTTTCTCAAACAAATCTCATTGGCCGCAAATAATGTTCCGGTCACAAATCAAACGTTAAGCAGCGTGGAAGGTTCTAACACGACGATTTCCAATGCCGCATCAAGACTGGAACCCTCATTCCATCCAGGCTCCGAAGGGACCTTCTTCAATACTCAAGAAACACATCGTCTCCCTGCGTTCTCCGCTTCGAAGCATTTTCCAGCATTCACTTTCAACCGGTTTGTTCCCATCATGTTGGAAAGAGGCGCAAATTTTCCCAGTCTACAAAAAAGGGGAAGGGTCGTTTGGCCGAAGCCCATTCGGTCGAAAGCCACTTGGCCGAATGCCACTAGGCCGAACAAACCATTAGGCCGAAAGTCATTTGGCCGGAAGGGTCACTTGGCCAGAAGGATCCTTTAGCCAAAAGGGTCGTTTGACCGAAAGGGTCATTTGGCCGAATAATAAATTTGGCCTAAAGGGTCATTTGGCCGAATAATACATTTGGACTAAAGGGTCGTTTGGCCGAAAGGGTTATTGGGGCTGCGAAATGGTGAGTTGACATCCGGGAAGGGGCGCCTAACATAGCTCTGGTCCTCACAAGTTCCAATACTCACGCTTCCACGGGTCTTCCGATGACAATTGACCGCCAGCTAAGGGTTGCGTACTTAGCTGGTAGTGCAGCCTGGACACTGTTGTCTTTCTGACATCAGCTAGAGTGAGAGAGTGCGTCCTGTGGGGTCTGCCTAGGATGTGGTGGGGTTCGACAGTGGGCTCTGTTCTTCTTCTTCTTCTTCGTTGGCATTACATCTCCCACTGGGACATTGCCGCCTTGCAGCTTAGTGTTCATTAAGCACTTCCACAGTTATTAACGGCGAGGTTTCTGAGCCAAGTTACCATTTCTGCATTCGTATATCATGAGGCTAGCACGATGATACTTTTATGCCCAGGGAAGTCGAGACAATTTCCAAGCCGAAAATTATCTAGACCGGCACCGGGAATCGAACCCGGCCACCCTCAGCATGGTCTTGCTTTGTAGCCGCGCATCTTACCACACGGCTAAGGAGGGCCCCAGTGGGCTCTGTTGAACTTCTATAAAAAGCTGAATGTGTCCCCAAGCAGGCCCTTTCGAAGCGACCGTGTGCCGCTCAAAGCGCAATAGCCTAGTCCTGGTGTTGGGTGTTTGACCCGACTGATCGAGCGTCTGTCCACCAAGGAGGTGCGGCTCCAACAGCGTCTGTTCTGGCATCCAGCGGCTGAGTATGAAATGCTATTCCCCGGAAGCTATACCTAAGATGGCAGCCCCATCCCGGTGGATAGGGAACCTTGGGCCAACAACCTACTGTTCCCGAAACATCAATTTGTTCGAGAATCCGATAATGAAAGAATACGGACTGATTTTACGGTGACGACTCTTAGCGCGAAACAACGGACACGAATAGGGACATGGAACGTTTTAACCCTAGCCCAGCAGGGTAAATTGGCACAACTTGCCAATGATGCACGCCGCTTGAAGCTTGAGATCCTGGGACTGAGTGAAGTCCGTTGGCCAAACTTTGGAGAACACAAAACGCCGTCGGGACAAGTTCTGCTATACTCTGGTTTACGAGGTGAACACGCTCCCCGGCATCGCGGAGTTGGCTTCCTACTAAGCGCTCAGGCTCACTCTGCGCTTATGAAGTGGGAACCTTTAAGTGAAAGGATAATCGTTGCCAGATTTAGAACACGGGTCCGAAACCTTACTATAATTCAATGTTATGCGCCAACCGATGCTGCCGATCTGCAAGACAAAGAGAACTTCTACAGTCAACTCAATGCCGTCGTAGATAGAATTCCGAAGGGTGATATCAAGATCTGTTTGGGCGACTTCAATGCGAAGATCGGATCCGACAACTCGAACCATGAGCGCATTATGGGACGCCATGGTCTCGGAGAAATGAGCGAAAACGGAGAGCTTTTCGCAGAATTTTGTGGTAATAATGACATGGTGATCGGGGGATCGCTCTTCCCTCATCGACCGTTTCACAACGTCACGTGGGTCTCCCGTGACGGCTTTACAGAAAATCAAATCGACCACATCTGCATCAGCCGAAAATGGAAACGGAGCCTTCTTGATGTACGGAACAAACGTAGTGCTGATATCGCGTCTGATCATCACCTCCTCATCGGCGAAATACGCTTGCGCATTGCGCGGATTCGCCAGCAGGAGGAGATAGTTGGACGACGGTTCAACACACGCTGACTGGAAGATGCCACGGTGAAACGATCCTTCGTTGAAGAACTGGAGACGCGTGCTGCAGATATTCCGGAAGGTGGCAGCGTGGAAGACCAATGGACCGCTATCAAGAATGCCTTTATCGCCACCAGCGAGAACAATCTGGGTGAACTGCGCACCCAGAGAAAACAATGGATCACCGATGAGACCTAGAGGAAGATAGAGGAGCGAAGAGAAGCCAATGCTGCGATAGAGCGATCAAAAACCAGAGGAGCCAAAGTCTTAAGGCTCCCCCAGACCTAAGCGATTTCATCACCGCGACGGCGACAACTAGTCGCCACGATTCTAACGTTTGATTGCTGCAGGCAATGTTCTATTTACGCTTCCATACCAACGGCGACAGAATCGCTGTCGCCAAGCGATAGAATCGCGTCGCGACTGTCGCATCGCGTGTGTTTGGGGGAACCTTTAACCCGTCAACGATACGCGGCTCTTGAGAAGGAAGTAAAACGCTCATGTCGGCGGGACAAGCGAGCGTGGGCAGACTCTCTGGCCGACGAAGGAGAGAGAGCCGCCGCAACCGGGGACATTCGGCTCCTCTACGATATCTCACGACGCTTAAGCGGGGCGAAGATGAATGCAACGATGCCTGTGCAAGATGCGAATGATCAGTTATTGACCGACCCAACTGACCAGCTGAAACGCTGGTTCGAGCACTTCGAACAACTTTTTCAAGTGCCAGCCAGGCCATCACCACCTCGGCGTGATCTGCCTAGGATCCGACGTATAACACGCGTCAATACCGAAGCTCCATCACTGCTAGAGATTCAAACAGCCATCCAAAGCATGAAATCGAATAAAGCCCCAGGGGTCGACCGCATATCAGCCGATATGCTCAAAGCTGACCCCATGACATCCGCTCAACTACTGCATCGTTTATTTCGTAATATCTGGGACACCGCAACTTTCCCGGTCGACTGGATGCAAGGTATCTTAGTGAAGGTGCCCAAAAAGGGTGACCTGACTGTATGCGATAACTGGCGAGTCATTATGTTCACAAAGTTCTGTTCAAAATTATCCTGGCCCAGATCCAGGAGAAGATCGGCCGCATCGAAGCACAGTACAAGGCCTTTTCGTGTAGAGTGCTGCACAATGGGGTCCTGTCCGACCCTATCCGGGTCGTAGCTGGTGTGAAGCAAGGATGTATTCTATCACCGTTACTGTTCCTCTTCGTAATCGATGAGATTCTGGTAGATGCGATTGACCGTGAACCAAACCGCGGGCTGTTATGGCAGCCTATAACCATGGTGCACCTAAACGACTTTGAATTGGCTGATGACGTTGCACTCCTAGCGCAACGGCGCTCTGATATGCAGAGTAAGCTCAACGACCTTGCCGAGCGCTCCTCTTCGGCAGGTTTAGTCATCAACGTCAACAAAACCAAATCGTTGGATGTAAACACGGTGACTCCTTCCAGTTTCACAGTAGCCGGGCAACCAGTAGAGAATGTTGAAAGCTTCCAATATCTTGGTAGCCAAATGGCGTCAGACGGCGGTACCAAGATCGACATAGGCGCACGGATCAAGAAAGCAATGGCTGCCTTTGCGAGTTTAAGAAATATCTGGAAAAACAGGCAGATAAGTAAACGCACCAAAATACGAATTTTCAACTCTAACGTGAAATCTGTGCTGTTATACGCTAGCGAAACATGGTGTGTATCAGTGGAGAACACTCAACGGCTGCAGGTGTTCATTAACAGATGCCTGCGGTATATAATTCGGGCCTGGTGGCCTCACAACTGGATCTCAAACAACGAGCTCCATCGTCGTTGTCACCAGAGGCCGATAGCAACAGAAATTCGGGATCGGAAGTGGGGCTGGGTCGGCCACACTATACGTAGGGGCGGAAACGAAATCTGTAAACAAGCATTAGACTGGAACCCAGCGGGACATCGCAGCAGAGGCAGACCCAGAGGCTCATGGCGGCGAAGCCTCAATAAAGAAATAAAAGAAGTCGACCAAAATCTAACCTGGCAACAGGTTAAAGCGATAGCCGGGCAACGCTCAGGATGGAGATCTTTCAAGTCGGCCCTTTGCACCACCGGAGGTGTACAGGATCCATAAGTAAGTAAGTAAGTTATTTGGCCGAATAGGACATTCAGTCGAATAAGTCATTTGGCCGAATAGGATATTTGACAGAATAAGGTCATTTGAAAAGTGAGAAATTAGGAGTGAGAAGCGAGACGTCTCAATTCTCATTCCTCATTTCTCACTGTAAAAAATAAGAAGCGCGATGTGAGTAGTGAGACGTCTCACTAAATTTAATTATTTTTTTTCCAATAGAAGATCCCATGGTTGGACCTGAGGGTGACACATCCTGTACCCTCTCCCGTCCAAGTCCCCCTGGCCTTGGTACTACTGACGAGTGAAGAAGGGGAAAGGGGGGGCAATATGCCCTAGCTAAGCAAACGCTGTTTTATTGTGTTATTTGTAACGCTATTCATGGGTATTTTTACATTATGCATCAGTTAAACAAGATACCTAGTTGATGCCATTCAAAAATTGTCAAAAATCTCAATCATATTGATAACATTCACATTTCAAAAAAGTGGTGATATTCTGTTGCCGGAAAACGCCTTTTAGCTGGCAGCTCCTAGGGAACAAACTACCACGCGTCGGTGAATCAGCATTCTGGTATGGATAGTCCGTGGAAACGCAAGTACTTTGTAGGTTAGTGCCACTAGGGCGTTTTGCCTCGCCAAAATGTTAGATGTTTCTTCAAAATGTGGAAATTTTCGGTTTTTCCGACCTTCCCATACATTATTTTGAAACTTTTTTCGCCTAACCTACATAATTTTGTTACGGACATCTTAGGGAGCGTCCACAAATTACGTAACGCTTAGAGGGGGGAGGGGGGGTTGAATGAAGTGTGACGATCCATACAAAAATTTCAGATGTTTCATACAAAAAGTGTGACATAGGGGGGAGGGGGGGTTGAAAATTGCCAATTTTTACGTTACGTAATTAATGGATCTTCCCTTAATGACGGTAAATATGAGGGAAACCACAAAAGGCGTTTTGCCTCAGGGGGGCGTTTTGGGGCCTCTTCCCCAACAGGGTTTGTAGAAAACGCTCTTAATAGATAACGAATAACGATAAAAGAAAGGCAAAAACAAGTGATGTGCTGAATCATTATCAGACGATAATGATTGCAATTTTTAGGTGAAAACTTTTCACGTGAAAACAATAGGCGAGTTGTCGCCAGCGACAACTTCTCAAATTTTGTACTCAAACGTTAACAAACAATAATCTTTACCAATATCAGCTTATTGTCAACAAACCCGTTTTATCTTCTATTTGGTGTTATGATTCGAGAGAAAAAGAGTTCCAAATGCAACGGTAAATACTTCAAATCAAAATACGATTTTCAAACGATTCTGGCAAGTTTTTATCACTTGATAATTTAAAAGTAAGATCGCGGGTGCGTTTTGATCATCCTCGATGTTTCGAAAATTTTATTTTTCCCATCCCTAGCAAAATTGTTCCGAATCATAACAAGCCATGATAACAAATTTATCAAACATGTATGAAAGTGCGAGAAGACAGAATCGGATAGGTAGCCCCACCCTCACACAGAAGTGATGATTTTCGTTTAATTTTCGTTCATTTTGTGTTGCGGGCCGCACAGCTGTGTAGAACAAGTTGAAATGCATCATCAGAATCAGTGCTCCCGCGTTTGGAGCCTTTTAAAAGATATTTATCATGGGATATAGCCTCCAGAATCGGTTCTTTATCATGACAGCTTGCGAAAAAAAAGTCTTACGTGGTATGCTACATATCGTATATCAGCGTGACAATTTTCACCCTGGAGAAGACCAGCGCAGAGTGCATCCCGGCACTGTTTGTAGCCTACTGCGATCCGGTGACTGTATCACCCGGTCTATCCATATTCAGCGACCATTGATCACCGTTCCCTCTTCGTTCCATCCCGGTGTTGCGTTGCGTTCTCGTTACTTGGTTGCGGTTACTGGTGGCGGATTAGCGCTGCATTCGTCATAGCTGCGGGGGTGCGCCTAGCATTTGCACACACGAATCATGCGAATACACAGTGTCACCATCCTTGGTGGAATTTGCAAACTTGACGTAATTGGTTTAAAATAAAACTCCAGTTCGACTCGACAGGGTGCAGACACTTGAAACTCCCACGTGCGAGCGCCTCCGCCAGGTCCACCGCGAAGCTCCATAATATCTGCGAAACAGGCCCGAAGTGACGTGGCTTGTGCATTACAGTATTTCACAACTATCAGTAGATTACACCTCAAATAGCAGATGTCAATATTAAGGTTGTAGCTGTCAGTCACAAAGTCAGGCACGCAATCCAAATGACTATTTAGATCGTGCTCATACTCGTGTAATCTCAAATGATTTTCGACGAGGCGTTGAATGGGCAAGTCAGGTTCAAGGTGATCCAACTGAGTGATCGCATAATCGCCCTCTAGACTAATGGTAGCCGATGGCGATCATTAGCTTACTTCGATCAACGTAACTAGATATTGGGACTAGCTCAATCCATTTGTCCGAACTCCCACGGTCGCAACTTTCCTGGAGAAATCGTTCATCAACAGCGCTGATGATCATCTCCATTTCCATCGCGATCCATAAATATCCACCGCCCGCCACGCCGTTCCGCTCAATTTTGCCCGAACTTTTCGAAACTGCAACCACATCAACCTACTCAAGTAAATTATTTTACGACTCCTCAAACGATCACCCCAGTTCCACCGAACAGAACCCGTTGAACAAATTTCTCCTTTCTACGCCGAGCTCTGGCCAAAACAAAGCCATTGGTCACGACAACAACCAGCTTCAAATTTTGCGCAAAACGACTTGCGAACGCAATCATTTTATTTAGCACTTATAATTCAATGTTTTATTGACAGAAGGCGATTGCCTTTTTAGTCGATCGATCCGAACACCCGACCGACCGGCCGTTGTTGTTCGGCGTGTGCTAAATGATCGAGCACTAAGTGCGCCTACGCATCATCTACCGCGCCGACCGGCCGGCCATGTGGATTTCCCCGCGCTCGGTGGCTTATAAATTTGAAATTTTATTGAGTCCGCTCCCGTGAGATACCGGAGCCACCGAGTGATCAACAACACGCGCAAAAATGTTAGAAGAGAGTGAGTGTCGCTCACCACTCTATGGAGAAAAATGCACGCACAGCAAAAGCTACACAGTTGGGGAAAATAAAAGAAAGTCTTTTGAAAATGTAGGATTTCTTGTTCACTACATAAAAAGATATAATTAAGATCTCATTTTACTTTTGATCAAAGAAATTCAAATTACCAAATAACCTCACAAAGTAGTTTTTGTATTTAGCGCCTGGATTACTATGTAAGATAGTTTTAGCGTACATGATCCTTTATTATTCTCTCTGTTCCTCTCTTCTCTATCTGCACACACGTTAAATACGTTCAACGAAAACGCAAGTAAATATGTTAAACACTTCATTATAATTCATTATAAATTAAACAACTGTTGTACATTGTATGCATGCATATATAATATTTTAACCATTTTTGTTTTGTTTCATTTTATTTTCCGGAAATTAAAATAAGAGTGTTCATGCTTACTACACGCTAAGATATTTCAACACAAGTTTGTTTCACACAAAACGGGACCTTGGGTCATATAGCCAGTGTTATACACAATAATGAATAATAATATGATGATCACATTCATATATGTTCCTTATATTTTAATTTTCAGACCAATTGCAGTCGTACAGGCAATTTAATGCTGATTGAAATGTAATGTTTCGTTTTTGCCTTTCTCGTTCAACAAAGTTGTACCGAAAGGCTATCATTTCACTCCGGAAACGAACTTTTTATAGAAGCCTAGGAGACCCATAGTGTTATATATCAATCAACTCAGCTCGATGAGCTGTCCAAATGTCCGTCTGTCCGTATATATGTGTGTGCACAAAAGCTTAGAAAAACATTAGACAACTTTTCATATAGTAATCGTGAATCGATTTTCTCGCAACAAGTTGCGTTCGACAGAGGGCAAAGCCTAGTTGATCACTATTGAATTCGATAACGATCGACCTTTGCGATTAAAAGTTATAGAAAAAATGGTACATCGAACCTTATTAGCATCATATAATGTTGGTGTCTTGGCTAAATGCGGGAATGGCAGTATCACTATACTCGGTGAATTCGGTTAGGTTTTTGTGAATCAAATTCATCTGTGTGTAAAAACAAAATCCCAAGTGTGTACAACAATTAGCTACAATATAGTGACATAGACTAGCTGCAAATATGGATTTTTTTTCCAAAAAGTTGACTGTGCAAGCTTCAACTATGTTCAGAAAGAAAGTATTTTGTGCATGATTTAAAAACAAAATAAAAAAATCAACATTGAAATTATTTTAATTTAATTTATTAAGGATTTTTGCTCAAGGCTCGTTCTCATGCCTTTAGCGGGTAAAAATATGAGTTTTCCAAGGAAGTTATCACTGCGAACTTATGATCATTTGATATAATGAAAAAAAAAATCGGGATAGCCGTATTCTAACCGATCGGACGGTTGTGATTGCGTTGGTTGCGCTGAATTGATTAAGTCAATTAGGTGATGCGACGGCTGATGGTCTCCTAACCTAACTATAGACGCATGTAAATATAAAAGTTTTCTGTATGGGCGTTGGAAAATCTCTTGATTTATTATTTCGCGCTAGAAACGTCAACAAATTGGACGATAAATATCACTTTTGATGGCACCGAATGCCAATTATGAACTGGAGTCTACCTGCTGTCATCAGTGGAGATGTAGACAGATGTGTTCGAAAGAAGACTTCGAGCTCAATACTCAATTTGAATAAAAAATCACCAAGGAAGTTGACGGACACGCATTAAACCGAAAAATGTTATCCTTAGTACCGTGGGGACCGAACTCCGTACAGCTTAGGAGATATCATTAAATTGAAAGGGATTTACAATAATTCATTTACAAATAATTTATCTTATCCTGTTTATATACTTTACAGTAAGCTTTTCGGCCATAGAGATGGGTACTAAGCTTTGAAATTAAAACAACATAAATCAAAAACAAATCGCGACCCACCAAACACGGAGTTTCAGGCGCCTTTTTATGCATGCGTGTAGAACACGCAAGTGTGTTTCAATTGCAAACGGTGAATAATAAATTAAGCTCCGTGGAATACAAATCAAACGCATCGCTTCTCAAGGTTCGAATTTAACTATTTACAGTGGTAGTTTGGTCAATCAATCTGTTTCAATATAAATATTTAGTTAAAAATTGCTGTACGGATTTGGATCCTTTGTTTTGAAATCCGTTTTTTTTGTTTACTTTTTTTATAAAATCAAAAATCCAAAATAACCCACGGACTCAAAAGAAGCTCCGCACGAAGGTATTTATTAACTGAGCGGCCGAAAATTTTGTCTTATAAATTATAAAAAAAGGTAGCATCGCAAAGATTAGCTTTTAATTGCTATTGACCGAGTGGAGAATTCCTACCGCCAGAATGCAAAAGAGTACCAAGATAATTATTAGTTTTTTTAGGCGCAACGCCGAAAAATGCATTGTAACGGAGTATTTCGTGAGTTGTATATTGATAGCTGTCATGTATATTATTTAATTTTCCTACCCCAACTGCTTATGGATTACTATTTTGGGTTTAATTTAAGCGCCAATACAAGCGCTCTCTGAAACGAGAAAAAAATAATTATTTATACTTCAACCTACCCCCCCCCCCCTTTGACCCCCCTCCTAACTTGAGTCTATGATCAATTAGTCGTGCTCCAATTAGTGAACGATCACTGTACGGTGTAGGATGAAACCAGTATGTTGAAAATCAATTTAGTTTGGAATTAATCCATTTTGTGGGGCTAGTATACAAAAGATTATGAATTAAGTTGGATATCCAGAAACCCGTGAGATTTGACAAGTTGTCATCTTCTACTAAGTTGTTCTGATGGTCGGAATCAGTATGTTGGTAATTAATTATGTTTGGAATTCACCCCTTTGATAGGGTTTGCACGTCTTTAATGAATTCTACTCACGAGTAGATGTTTAATTGGTTGTAGGACAAAAGGTCAAAGGTCAAAAGGTCGAAGATCAAAAGGTCGAAAGGATAAAAGGTCGAAGGGTAAAAAAATTCGAAGGGGCAAAAGGTCGAAATAAAAAAAACTGCGTCTAAAAGTCCAAGGAAAAGGTCGAACGAAAGAAAGTCCTTTCTTTTTTTCTTCCCTTTTTCTTATTTTTTCTTCCTTTTACTTTCTATTTTCTTCCTTCTTTTTTTTTTCTTTCTTCCTTCTTACTTCATATGTTTGCTTCCTTCCATTCATCTTTCTTCTTTCTTCCATCTTCCTTACATATTTCATCTTCCTTATTCCTAACTGGAAAGAAATTCAAGTGAAGGAGGCCGCAAAGCCAGAGCTGGGCAGAAATTAAATCCCAACATAAGCGGCAAAGTACAACCTCCAGTTCAACAACAATAAAATAAAGTTCGTGCAAGTGAATCTTCATCATGCGAAGGGAGCAACTGCCGTACTTTGTAGAAGATTCACGAAGAGCAAACTGGATATTGCTCTTATCCAGGAGCCATGGACAAACTACAGTAGGATATTAGGAATTCCTACAACATCTTGTAAGTTAATTTACGATCAAGGACAGCTAGCTCCTAGAGCTGCAATTTTAGTGAATGAAAAAATGAATATCATTCCAATTACAGAATTTATAAAAAGAGACATCGTTGCTGTGTTGATGGAAACTCCTACAACTCATGGGAAGACAGAAGTATATGTTGCTTCCGCATATTTCCCTGGAGACTTGGCGGATGTGCCTCCACCCGAAGTGGCAGCGTTTGTTTCATACTGCAAATCGAAGAATAAGGCGTTCATAATTGGTTGCGATGCCAATGCTCATCATACAATATGGGCCAGCTCGGACATCAATAACAGGGGTGAGTACCTTCTAAACTACATTACCAATAAAGAAATTGATATATGTAATAGGGGAGATGCGCCAACATTTATAAACGCAATTAGACAGGAAGTTCTGGATTTAACACTTTGTAGTCCAAGAATCTCGGAAAAAATAAAAAATTGGCATGTATCAGATGAAATATCTCTATCTGATCACAAGCAAATTCTATTTGAATATGAGGCTGGCCAACAACTCATTCAAAATATAAGAGATCCCAGAAAAACAAACTGGGAGCTATATAATCTAGAACTAGAAGCTGGAGGAAAAACTTTAACAATTAACTCAAGCTCTTGTACACAACTTGAAGAAAGTTCAAAAAAACTTTCAAACTTAATCGAATATGCATATAATGTAAGTTGTAAAGCAAGGGAACGAACTTCTAACAGAGATGTTCCATGGTGGAATAACAAACTACAAAAACTTCGCAAAAAACCCGGAAATTATTCAACTGGGCTAAACGAACACAGCAGTGGGATTTGTATAGAAAAAATGATTATAATGAAGAATTGAGAAGATCAAAGAGGATACATTGGAGGCACATGTGTGAAAACATTGAAAATACTCCTGAAACCGCAAGGTTACAAAAAATCCTCGCTAAAGATCACTCAAACGGATTGGGCACCTTAAGGAAAGAGAATGGCTCTTTCACTACTTCTACAACAGAAACGTTGGAGCTGATGATGAGAACACACTTTCCATGTTCTATCATCAACCATAGTGGAGACCAAAGTACTTCTGTATTAGATACTGGGACTCAGAACAACAGAATGAATATTCGCAACCCAACGAATGAAACGTCCGGATTGGAAAGAACCAGGTATGATGCTTGTGCTTTGGCCAAACACATTTTTACTGAGGAAAAAGTTGAATGGGCGATTGATTCCTTTGAACCCTTTAAGTCACCAGGTAGGGATGGAATTTTTCCTGTACTACTTCAGAAGGGAAAGGCAACCTTAACACCCATTTTACCACAAATATTTCAGGCTAGCCTATCATTGAGCTACATTCCAACTGGATGGCGACAAGTCAGGGTCACATTCATCCCTAAGGCAAACAAAAAGGATAAAACCTCCCCGAAATCCTTTGGGCCAATAAGTTTATCATCCATTACGTTGAAAACAATGAAGAAATAATTTCCGAACTCATAAAGTCAACTTATCTAAATGAAAACAGCTTAAGCAAATATCAATTTGCGTATCAGGAAGGAAAATCTTCAGTAACAGCTCTGCATGAGGTGGTTACAAAATTAGAAAGATCTTTTGATGCAAAAGAAATTTCACTTGCTGCTTTCATTGATATTGAAGGAGCATTCGACAACACATCTCATAATTCAATAACAACTGCAATGACAAAATATGGTTTTGATCAATGCATTGTTACTTGGATCAATGAAATGTTATCAAAAAGAGAGATATCAGCAAACCTGGGAAGCTCATTCATAAATGTTAGAGCTGTTAAAGGGTGCCCACAAGGAGGCGTATTATCACCTCTGTTGTGGTCTTTAATAGTTGATGATCTTCTCAAAGGTCTGGTAGCACAAGGCTTCGACATTATCGGCTTTGCTGATGACTTAGTCATAATCATACGAGGGAAATATGATTGTACTACATATTACGTCTCATCGTGGTGCGATAGAGAAGGACTGAGCATAAACCATTCTAAAACTACTATTCACATGAAGGAAAAAAATCCATAATAAACATAAGACTGAAAGGCACAGTTTTAGAACTTTCAAATATGTCAAATACCTTGGTGTATATCTTGACAGTAAACTAAACTGGAATACGCACCTGGAGCAAGCTATACAAAAAGCAACAAATGCTCTATGGATATGCAATAGAACATTTGGTAAACAGTTGGGTATCAAGCCAAAAATGATCTATTGGATTTATTTGGCGATTGTAAGGCCAAGGATCACTTATACCTCATTGGTCTGGTGGCCAAAAACGAAAGAGGTAAAGGCTCAAAGAATGTTGGAAAAACTTCAAAGACTAGCAACTCTTTCAATGACTGGTGCAATGAGAAGCACACCAACGAAAGCACTAGAAGCACTACTCTATCTACTTCCTTTGCATCAGTTGATACAATTAGAAGCGGAGAAGAGTGCTCTAAGGATAAAGAGATCCTTAAACCTCTTCGAAGGTGATATGATAGGACACCTGAGTATTCTTAAAACTATTAGAATAAACCCCTTAGTGTCGAACAATATAGATTGGATGAAAAAAAAAATACAACTTCACTCGACAGTTTGCAGTATTCGATCCAGGACGTCACTTGTGGCAACAGGGAGGGCCTGACCTCCGACCAGGCTCGATTATTTTCATACGGATGGTTCAAAAATGAACAATCGAGTTGGAGCAGGAGTAACTGGTCCAGGAATAGACATACATATCAATTCCTATGGGATCATGGCCAACTGTATTCCAAGCAGAAATTCAAGCAATACTAGAATGCTCCTCAATATGCTTACGCAGAAACTATAGGCATAATGTTTGATAGTCAAGCAGCTTTAAATGCTCTGAAATCGGCCACATGCACATCTAAAACTGTTTGGGAGTGTATTCAGTCACTCCAAAAATTGTCTTGTCGTAATAAAGTCAATTTGTATTGGGTTCCTGGTCACTGCGGAATTGATGGAAACGAAAGAGCCGATAAATTGGCAAGGCTCGGGTCATCTCAGGATTTTGTGGGACCAGAACCTTTTTGTGCTACATCCGCCTCTTCTCTTATAGCAGAATTGAAGACTTGGGAATCTTCGAAAGTTGTAACCAACTGGAGTAGCACGTTTATTGCTAGGCAATCGAAGCGATTTATCACTCCGAACGTTTCAGTGACTCGCAAAATCATAAAACTTTCTAAAAAAGATCTTTCCATGTATACCGGTCTTATAACAGGCCACTGTCCGAGCCATTATCACTTGAAGCTGTTAGGAAAACTTCAAGATGATGCTTGTCGCTTTTGTGGCATGCAGAAAGAAGACTCTGAACATTTATTATGCCAATGTCCGGCACTTTTTAATCAAAGACGTAAGTTTTTCAGCAAGGAGATAATAGAATGCTTTGAAACGTGGAGATCAAATCCCTATACGGTATTGCATTTCATGAGGAGTGTAGTACCAAACTGGGATAATGTTCTTAGTCATTCAATGACGATCTCTAATAATAATAGTGATACGTCATTATGACTCAGCTAAAAAAAGGGGAATGTATCACAATAGATCAATAAACTGGTCGCAGTGATGAAGATACCTAACAAGGAATAAAAAAAAAAATATTCCTAACTTCTTTCTCCTTTTTTCCTTTTTTCCTTCTGCTTTCTTCTTTTCTTTCACCTTCTTCCTTATCTGGTCGTACACTAATTACGTAAGCACTTATGGGGGAAGGGGGGTCTGCCATTTTCTTACGCTCCATATAAATAAAAAAATATTTCTATGGGAAAAATCTTTCATGGGGGGAGGGGGGTTTGAAAAACCCAGAAAAATTGCTTATTTTTTCTTCCTTCGTTTTCCCACTTTGTTCCTTCTATCTTTATACTTTTTTCCATCTTGTTTCCTCTTTTCTTCCTTCTTTCTTCTTTATTTATTCTTTCTGATTTTCTGTCCCTTCTTTCCTTCTGCCTTCTTCCTTCTTGTTTCCTGTTTTTATTCCTTCTTTCTTTTTTTGCTTCTTCCGTTTTTTCCTTCTTTCTTATCTTTTTCTTCTTTCTTTCTTTCTTCCTTTTTTTTCTTGTTTCCTGTTTTTCTTCCTTCTATTTTCCTTCTTCCATCTTCCTTTCTTCTTTTGTTTTTCCTTATTTCTTCCTTCTTTCTTCTTTTGTTTTTCCTTATTTCTTCCTTCTTTGTTCTTTATTTCCTCCATTTTTCTTCTTTATTCCTTGCTTCTTCTTTTTATCTTCTGTTTTGTTTCATTGTATTTTCTCTTCCTGTGCTTTCTTGATTTTTTCTTCCTTGTGCCTCCTTTCCTTCTTTCTTCCTTCTTCTACTTTCCTTCTAACTTATTTATTCCATTTTTTATTTTCTTCCTTTCTTCCGACTTTCTTTCTTCTTTCTTCCTTCTTTCCATCTTCTTTCTTCCTACTTTCTTTCTACTTTTTTCGTTTTCCTTTCGTCCTTTTTATCCTCTTTTCTTGCTTCTTTCTTATCTGTTTTTTCCTTCTTTCTCCCTTCTTTCTTTCTTCCTACTTCTTTATTGATTCCTGTTATTCTTCCTTCTTTTTTCTTTCTTTTTTCCTTCTGTATTCAATGTTTTTTGCACCTCTCTTTCTTTTGTTCTTTATTTTTTCCTTTGTTCTTCTTTCTTTTTTCTTCTTCCTTCCTTCCTCCTTCCTTCTTTTTTTCTTTCTTCCTTCTTTCTTATTTATTTCTTCCTTCTTTGCTCCTTATTTCTTTCGTCTTTTTTCTTTCTTCCTTCCCTGTTACTTGCTTTTTAATTCATTCCTCTTATTTTGCTATCCTTCTTCTTTCTTTCTTTCTTCTTCATTCTTCCTTTTTTGTCTTCAATCTTCCTTCCATCTTTATTTTTTGTATTTTTCCTCCCTTTTTCTTTCTG
This sequence comes from Armigeres subalbatus, assembly GCF_024139115.2. NCBI lineage: Eukaryota > Metazoa > Arthropoda > Insecta > Diptera > Culicidae > Armigeres > Armigeres subalbatus. The sequence continues at coordinate 271,324,822 of NC_085139.1, read as the reverse complement.
CCTTTTCACTTTTCATCACATTTCTCACTTGTCACTTTTTACTTCTCAATTTTTACTTTTCACTTTTCACTTCTGACTTCTCATTTTTAACTTATCAATTCTCAATTCTAACCACTCCCTTCTCACGTCTCACTGCTCACTACTTTCTTCTCATTTCTTCTCTTTTTGTCCTTTCGACCTTTTGTCCTTCGACCTGTTGACCTTCTACGTTATGACACATACTCGACCTTTTGACCCTTCGACCTTTTGTCCTTCGACCTTTTGACCTTCGACTTTTTGACCTTCGACCTTTTGACACAGATTCGTTTAATTCGGGTGAATACATTGAGAGAAAATCCAACCTTCGACTGGGTTGCTACGTTCGCTGTCTTCTACAGAATCTAGGACAAAAGGTCGAATATACAAAAGGTCGAATGGACATTAGGTCGAAGTACAAAATGTCGAAAGGACAAAAAGTCGAGGGGACGAAATGTCGGAATAACGAAATTGGTTAAAATTGAAAAGCCAGTCAATACAAAGCAAAACTATGATTAAGGTACCGTCATCGGGGGTGACAATTGGTCAAATAGGGGTTATGTTTTCTTCAACCTAGAATGCCTTTATAATCGAATTAATGTATCTGAGCATAAGGACATTGTAGTATAAAATACCTTTTGAGCGATTTAGATATCGGACTGCAGACTGTTCATAAGAACGATGGCCCAATATTGATTTGAACCCAAAACCTCTTATTTCTACACAAAATCCTACCACCAATATGTAATATGCAATCACAACCATGATTATAAACCGTTCGGGACGTGCGCGGTCCTGGAACGCTCATGCAGGCTCGTTCATGTTGTGTACCATAAAAGATGTGAATCATTTGTTTAAAAAACTGCATATATCCATTTTACACAATTTCGAGAAAACAACAAAAAACTGTTTTTAAACAAATTGGCCCCGAATCTTTTGATTTTTTCGATACAGATCAATAGATTTTGGCAAAACTCAACATCCTGGGGCATTTCCAGTGCGAAAACTTTAAGCAGTACTTCATATTTGCTCTGCAAAGTGCGTGGACATATGCAGTTTCTCAAACAAACGAAAAAAAAATCATACATTCCTGAACAAATTTTTTTTTCGTATTTTTTGCCAGAATACGTATTTTTGGACGAGGATTCAGAATATATAGAAAACTCATTTTAACCAAAAATGTTACATATGCAGTTTCTCAAACAAACGGTTCATGTGTTTTCGTTAGTGTTGTACAAAATACGATGGCACGCGTGTTATAGTGCTAATAAACATTAGTGTTCGTATGGTTGAAGCACGAAATAATATGCAAATAATTGTTTTATGTATAGCTTTGGATTTGAAAGCCTTTACTACTGTTCATGTTTTGGTGTTTATTTCTTATTTTAAACCAATAACGACGTCACGTTGAATTAAAACCAATATCAATTTGACACTCATTGCTACAAAAAACTGACGATCTTCTGTTTCTTCATGATCGACATTGTAATGAAAATTTAGATTAATGTAGGCAGAGACGCATCCACGTTCCAAGTCGTGGGTAGGACAAATACGAGAAATGACTATTTAGGTAATAGTTATGGTGTTGAAAAATCGATGCAAATTTTACATGAAATCAACTCTAAATATAAAAAAATCTTGACTACCGGGCAGAATCCTCACAAAAAATGTGAAATTTTCGTTGGTCTTAAGGACAAACGTTGTATTTACAAATAGCAGGATTGTTGATTTTACAGTTGCCAGTTGCTCTTTTAAGTCGATCACTCTCAATGTCGATTAAAAAATGGCAAGTTGTAACGATTCGGGAGCTATACTCCATGATAAGTGCTTTTAAAACAGCCCCGATTGCGGGGGACACTAATTCTGATTATTTATTTTAATTTTTTTATACAGCTGTACGATAAAAATATGGTCCTCAACGGAAAATGAGCGAGGACGAAGCGTTGTATCATAACTTTTCGGTGGGTCTGCCTATCCAATTCTGTCAATTCAAGACTTATAATGATTCATAGAGGTTTCTGCCTCTCTCGTTGTTTGTTATCTACCCTTTGTTGCAAACCCTTCGTACTCCACATACCTCAGAAACAAGCTTTTTCGATAGAAACGACGCGTACTACAAGTGCACGACGATCCGTCAAGCACTAATTATTTAACTTCATTGTATCGTGTTTCAAGACAAAAACAACCCACACATTGCTCGCCCGGTGACTGCTGCACTCTGACTGTAAATTAGCTGAAGAACTGCCCATGACATAAAGATGGCAAATTTCTGGAGAATACTTTTTTTTTTTTTTTCATGTAACCCGTTGGCAGTCTCTCGACTCAAACTCTACTCCGGGTCCATCCCTGTTATTCCCCACGGTAATTAAATTTGCTTCTATGAGCCTCTATTTTAGATCAATAACAGACGTTCCTAAGCCACGTTGCTCAAATGGTCACTGTTTTAGGCCTGATCCAAATAGTTTTATTAAATAGTCCCCTTTAATAACATAACTGATCACCGTTTTCATCATTATAACTATCACTCATCACTCCAACTTAACACTAGGTCTATTCCCTGTTGATCCGATGATTAAATTTGCTTCTACGAGCCTCTATTTTTGATCATTAACAGACGTTTCTAAGCTACGTTGCTCAAATGGCCACTGTTAAGGCCTGATTCAAATAGTTTTCTACAAAATAATCCCGGTAGCATCACTTATTATCGTTTTCACCACCATCACTATCATAATTACTATTGTCCCTGTCATCACAAATATCTTATTTACAGTCATAAACACACACACAATGAATCGATCTTCAAAACAGCGCTGTTATATATCATATAAGAACCGACACTTTCATAAGAACGACAGCTTTCATTGGACATGTACCGAATATTTTACATTATTTCTAGTACAATTATAAAAAAATTCCCACTTCTAGCACCTCAACTCAATATTGCATTTCATTCTTCATACTCACTGCGAACATGTTCCCATCCCGTTTAAATCAACTCTGTCTTTTACCTAGCTTCTTTTGTCACTATGTCTACACCACCAATATCAACTTGTGTATTAACCTTTTCACTAACAATTGCATAAACACACAACATCACCATTTTCATATCAACAACCATTTTTTTCACAATTTCATCGAGATCAGCAATCATCACTACTATCCCTACTACAATGTTAATGCAAACAAAAACTAGTCAGTCATTTTTTTCTTCTAAATTTGCAGTTTCCATCAAACAAATGAAGCTCAAAAAATAATAAGCTTATAATCTATCGCGAGAGTCAGTCTTTTTGTAGATATGATGACAAAGAGAGAAAACTCGAATAGAAATGCATTTTGAAACAATAATAACTAGATTTTGATAAATATGACTCGTTTAAAACTAATTTTGGAATCTATTTAGTCTATTTACCAGGCCAACAACACCGAATACTGTTGCTATAAGCCTGTTGATCTTCAAAAGCTTCGAAATCGCCTCCGAATAAGATTCAACAGGTAATAATTTTACAGACATTTCTTGAGCTTCGATTTTTTGATAGGTTTAGGAAGTCTTATGGTAGATATTTATGATCCATTGATTACTGTTAATCTAGTTATAATTATGTCGAATGTTTCTCACTGTGTCATTATTACTCTGTCTGTCTTAGTTATCTTATGTTTTCTACGTTATTCAGTTCAATTCTATACTCATTGTAGATTATGTTACGTTTTGATGTCAGTTCATTGTCTCTATTGCTAAAGGTCACTAAAGGTGGGTTGCTAAAGGTTGCTACAGGTATCCTAGTTCAAGCGTATAAGTAAGCACCGCTTAAGAGTTAAACAAACGTGAAGAAATGGTCTTTAAGTTTTCTAATAGTCTCAAAGCCTTACATACAAGCGTAGCGTTACTGTAATTTTATGGGTCGTGGTCAGCTATAGGATTCAGTTTTCGGTGGCAAAGTACAGCTTCATCACGCCTATTCCCTATGTATTAGAAAAAAAATATCGAGAATGAAACCAATGTAAGATTGTTTGCATACCATCGTTTTAATTTGTGGTATTTTTAATTATGGCTCGTTAAAATGAGACATAACAAAATAAAAAGGTGCCACGTTCCTAGTTTTGATAAAACTTCTACTCAGTGAATCCAAGAGTCAATTCCCTATTAATGTCTTGATGATATTTTCTACTGGTTAATTCCTACCTAGCTATGTTTTAGCGTGGCTACGACTCATCATCATCAGGGAACGCCTCAGAAAAGTATTGCCGCATAGCAGAGATCATTATCACTGATGAAAAGGACCTCTACCTGTCTGCACCACCATTCAAGGCTCCAAGATACGATGTCTGTTGAATCACATGCACATGCGTAAAATCAGTGCATCAATGCCGGATTATATGGTGTTATAGGTGATATTCTCAATACGGCCGTTCAGAATGGTTCAGCGGATGCAAATTATGGATCATTATTAGGTCTTGTAATTTTAAACAAAACGTTCTGACTACACGCGATAAACTATGAATATTATTATATCGGAGTTTTTAATTAGGATCGCGAATCAAGTAAATAAGTATAAGTTTAAATTCTGATTAATATCAAGATACTGATCCAACATCACATCTTCAAGGGCTCCTCACAAGCTACACATTTCATTCAGGCACTTTAGAACGTCCATGTAGTAACTTGTTCACACTTGAAATCTGCCTCGACCAAGTTGGCAGAACGCGCCCTTACCCTTTCTGAACCAAAGGGCAGGGTCAAATTTCTGGAGAATACTAAACTAATTTTTGCTTTAGAAGTGTTTCCAAAATTATTGTTGAAAATATTTTCTCAGTCATGTACATGAAATTAGGAATTTTTGAATTTTGTTCATTCGAACTTCTGTTCCTTCCATCTTTTGCCTATCCGACCTCTAATCATTTCACCCTTTTGTCTTCCTTCTTCTGCCCGAAAGCTTCTAATTTTTTTTAAATCTTTACAACCTTCCAGCAGAGGTTAAGGATCCCACAAATTTCTGCAAATCTTTAATGGTTTCAAGCAATTATTACTAATTTCTTTGAGGCTTATTACTTTCAAAATTTGTCATGGAGCTTGGCGATTCAATATCAAGAGATCGTACCCCTTGCGAACCATATTCCAAGCGGGCTTAGGGATGATTGTGATTCCATAGACTTCAATAAACCCTTCCAGGTTTCTTTTTCCCGTGGACTTCTAAAAATATATTTAAACTAGCTATGACTATAATAAAAGGCTGGAAATGTTGTAAAATTTGAATTAATCACATTTCCTATAACTTTTGTTTAACCTCTAAAAACTATGAGACACTTTTGGAATTGAAACGTAATACTTGGGGTCGTTAAGAACAATCAGTGGACTATTTTTTAGGATCTTTGAAACCTCTATGATTACGGTTTATAGTCTGGATAACTTTGGAACCGCATTTGTTAACACACAGGTCTTGCAAGACGATGCCTTCATACAAAAACTACATACCTTAAACTGTCTAACGTTTGATGAAATTTTTAAGACTTAGAAAATCAGACCTACCAGACAGTATTGCAACTAAATAGTTTCCTAGGTGATATGTTCTTACCATAATCGTGGGTAGGACAATGCCTTGACTGTTCTACCCAGGAATCAGTGTTGGGAAATGTACAGTAAAACACTGTGATTATGCGAATGTTTACATTTTATCCGGTCAAATTTCACGCACCGCACAAACCGAAACAGTTTTCAAAAAAAATGTACGCCTCGTTGTGACATTTTTTTACCGATGAGGCAAACTGTTTGTATGTTCCTGCCTGCTGTTGCGTGAGAGTCGAGCCGTCGGGACTCGGGGCAGTCAGCAGATTTCTTGTTTTGGTTCGTGCGCAGCGCAAACAGAACAGAATCGAGTTTAATTGCCTGTGGCGCAAAGCCTAGAAAGAATGCTAGCCGTTGGTACTAATTCTAGTTTCTAAAATGAGCAAGGAGTAAAGAAATAATCATTTACCACCAAAAACAGTCATACGTCGAGAATTGAGCGTACAGAAACATTAATTGTGATAATAAAATAATAAAATCATGTGCTGACTGTCGTCTGCTTGGTCGTGGCTGCTGCTGCGGCTGCCGTGTTTTTGCTTTTCTTTTACTTCATGGCAGATTGAATGATAAAAAGAAATGTTAACCGTTCCCGTCCCTGCCAGGAATATTCATGCGTAAGACATGTCCTACTTGTCCTACCCACTCCCGGCGCCACTGAATGTAGGCAAGGTAATGTTAATGTCGCGTTGGTTAGTGGCGAAATAGTTCATTTTACCACACTAAAGATACCAAAACTAATGCTGTGTAACACTCAAACCACTCGCGGACTCCACACAATGCTCGCCGGCCGGTTTCTGCAAATTATGGAGGATCGTGCTTCTTTCGAAAGAAGCGACACGTATTACAGGAGCTCGATCTAATAACTACTAATTATTCAGAACTGAGAACTAAAAAAATCATGCAATGCTGGTGGCTGCTGCATGCTCACTGTCAATTGGTTCAAGAACTGCCCATGAAATAAAGAAGGAGAATTCTCTGGTAAATGTTATAAGCTAGATTTTGCTTTAGAAGCCTGTTTCCAAACTTGTTGTATATTTTGTCTCTGTGTACAGAATTATAGATTTTTTAATTTTGGGCTTTCGACTTTTTGTCCATTCGACCGTTTGTTCCTTCGACATTTTGTCTCGTCAACCTTTTGTCCTTTCGACCTTTTGTCCCTTCGTCCTCTTGTCTCTTAGACCTTTTGTTCTTCGACCTTTTGTCTTTCGACCTTTTGTCCCAAAGTCCTTCTTCAAGCAAGTAGACGTTTGATTCCGGTGGACTTTACTTTCGATTAGATGTATTTTCGACCAAATTTCCCTTCGACTAAACGTCGTTTCGACGAAATGTCATTTGACCAAGCGTCATTCGACTAAATGTTAATCAAAGAAATGTTCCAAAGCCGACTACAATGTGTGATTAAATAAATTGGTGCGAGATCAGATGTGTTTCAGCTAGGACGCAGAACATTTGTGCTTTGTTCGAGAATTATGCAGAATGATCGCGCGATGATCCAAAATTCATTCTGTGTTGTGTGGCCGGTAAATTAATGGATCAGTGCTTGTTTGTGCGTGTTTTCGAAAAGTACGTAGAACGATCGCGCGATCAACCGGAATATTTGTTCTGCTTTTTGCGGCCAGTAAATGAATTAAGTTGTGCGCGTTTGCTTGTATTTGAGGTTAGCACGCAGGTTCGATAAAAAGGAAAGTGAGTAGAATATTTTAAATGCGCATAATTATATCCCATCCTATAGATCGCATCGCTTACCGAAGTGAATCCAGAGAATCCAGAACGTTATTTATTGAAATATTTGGGCTTCCGAAACGTGTACATTGGGAATGAGTAGCTAATCCAAAGCCCCATTCATTTGGTTCTCTATACAATTTCGTAAGTTCCAATCAATCACGGAGTAGCGACTACGAATTGTACGGTCATAATGTTCATGTTCATAATATCCGGCACTTATTATCAATCGATTTACTCGAAACAAGTTACCTTTAACGGGGAGTCCTATTTCATTATATTATATTGAAAATTAGTCAGATCGAACTATGAGCTTAGAACATACAAACCATTTTTTCCTTAACCGATTTATTGCAACAAGTTGCATTCGATTGTTTTGTATAGACAATGATCTAGATCGGATCACAATCTTAAACGTTATAGCCAAAATATAATTTACTAACTCAAACTGCGTTTTAAAAACTCCCTCATTTATCGAGCTCGATTAAATAGAGATCTGAGTAGGCAACTAATCTCAATAGGGCACTCAATAAAGGAATACTACCGAATGTCGGACTGCAATCGCACCCTATCCTTGATGGTTCATTATGACTGAAGCTTGTATCTCACACGCATCATCCCTTTGACATCGACATTCCGTGATATTACGCTGCAATTCCGAATGCCCATAAATAACGCACACAAAGTGCGAGATGCCAATGAGTACGAGATTTAATTCCGTTCCTCTACTTTGTCTCTTTCACCTTATACCTAGTCACTATCAATCGATCGATTCGCCTTTCAGCATTCACCCGTCGCGTCATCGAGACTACGACCGATCCGAGCTATGTGATTTCCTTTTAGGGAAGCATGGTTCACCTTCCTCACATATATCGCTTGCTCATAAACTTCGACCGAGGAACCGACTGACCAGACAGACATCGCCAGGGACGACCTTCCCTGGGACTTGCATACGTTTCGCACTGACCCCCTTCTTATCTGCCGCACCATCGAACGAACATTCTTTTAAATACCCTTAGTCGGAATTGCTGCGCGAGAATTGTCGTTATATATGGTTATGGACGTTGAAACCCCGATTGACCGGCCGTCAGCGCGCTGCTACAGTGGCAGTTGATGGCATCATCTGAAACTGGCGATTGACGTGCGATCTCCGGCGCCAAGTAATTTGGCGTTTCGATGATAGGCCCGGTCTGCGTAAACACAATCATTTTACAATTGGATAAGTGTCCGCTGGTGTTGACTCAGTGAAAACGAGAGGTGGTGATTTATTGCACGATTTGAAGGGTGTAGCTTTTATGCAGGTCATGGGAGAGGCTGGCTCATCTTTTTGAGGCTACGATCCATCTATGAATGCTGAAAGTATTGAAGGGTGAATCCTTCAATCATTTCAGCACACAAAGATAAATCATCAGCTCAAAAAGTTGAACAAGCATCCCCCATGACCTGCGTGAAAGCAAAATTATTCAAATCGCTCTATAAATCAACACCTCTCGTTTTTAAACATTTAGATAAAAGGGTTCAAAGGACAAATCCTAATTATCGTAATCATTCTGAAAGAACCAGCCTCAAAATTGAGCATTATTTATCTTTGGCCAAGGATAAAAACCATGGAATTTTGAGTTTGGATTATGAATTATGAGATTTCAAAATATATTATTTTAAAAGCCCCTTAAATTCGAATCTTTAGCAATTAGTACATTTTGAGGTCAAATCTTTGTAAGGAGTGACGAAATGAGCTTTTCAATTCGATCTGGATTTTTTTGATTTCAATTTTTTTTGGGACTCGAAAATGTGTTCAGTAATGACTTATCTATTAAATGAAGCAGAACTTAGATTCGCGAAATATCCCGACTTTTTTTGCCATATCAAAAAAAAGATGCGGATAGATTTTTCATACGAATCAAACCAGCTCCGTGATAAATTCTTCAATGTACGTCAAACACATTCTTGGTATGCAAGCACAGCTATTCGTGACAAGCAAGCGCCCTACAATATTGTATACCACGAATCAAACATCCTTTTCTATAAATTACGGAAAATAATACTCACAGCGACGTCCAATTAGTCGCAGGTCATAAATAAATCACAGGAAAACGCGGCAGCCATTTCACACATTTGCGAATGTTGTGAACGTAAAGGCTTAATTAAGCCATTTGCTGACTTAATTAAGCCATTACGTTCACAACATTCGCAAATGTAACTTTCTTTTACTAGTAGGAACAATATTATCCAACTTTTTGCGCGGATCCTATGATTGCCAGCTGACAATTAAGTGCGCTGAGAAATTCCAATAAAAATATGCATTCCCTACCCAACCCACTTATTTATTGCACTGTCACTTAGTATCGCTCATAAAGCACTTACCATTTTGCGCAGGAGATCCTCATCCTTGATGGTGGTGATGTCGACGTTCGCCGACGCAACTTGTGAAGCCATGGCTTCGCTTTATGTGGGGTGTTCCAATTCCAGAAGCACAAAGTCCTCGTTTAACAAAGTCAGTGCTGTTGACCGTTTACTGTGCTACACAGTTCGCTCGTAAAACTCGATTATTCAGTTCTTGCTTCTTTCAGATGTACGATAGTGGCCAAAAAAAATCAAAACAAATATTGGCAAGTGCCTGTTGTGGTCACTTATATGGGACAGACAGCGTTGTCAATAATTGACATCAAATTGTTCGACAACCACGCGCGCGCGGTTTTTTTGCTGATACACTGATGCGTTGAGGATATGAAGAGCACTCTTCATCAGACAGTTCCGAAACAGGAGAGTGCGAAACTGCAAGTAAACAGATGAGAAAGAGATGTTTAACGTTTTTGCATGAGCCGTATTATTGTTATTGTAAAAATAGGTCCTTCCTAAATAAAAAATAACTGGAATAATTTCTAATTCGTACTTATGGGATACAAACAAAATTGTTTAAGTGTCAATACTCAATCGAATTCAAGCTCTCAACTGTTGTTCTCTAAACTGAACCCCAAGAAAAATCAAGTCAATCAAGTTTAAATCTTTACTATTCATATTTATATCTTTTATAAACCAATAATTGAAATTGGCGCCAATCAATTGGTCTCATGTAAGAAGAAGAGAGTATTGATTGCTGTTGTAACAAATGTATGAAAATATTTTGAACAGGACGGATCTATTCGTTTAAGAGGATTTTGCTAATTAACACGTCTTATGGATTTTAATGTAGACGAGTGGCTAAGACCAAATTTATCTCAAGGTCAGTTAATTGCACCACGAAGGCTGTCATTGCAATGGAATAGAGTGAATGCTTTGGATGATAAATACTTGAGCAATGTTTAGTTTTGTTTGTTTTCAAATTTTGCAATCATGGGAGAAATAATTAAAGTAGGGTTACCATTCCTGGATTTGGCACATGTGTACACATTTTGTGCTAATTGATCTGTTTTAACATATGTTCTACTAGATAACAAAATGATCGAAGAATAATAACTAATAGCACTCCTAGGGATTCAACTCTGGGATAAAATACAACTTTTCCATAAACTCACATCAAAACCGCAATGAATCTTTTGAGTCTCAGTTAAATTTTTACGTTCTGGTATGAAACTAATTCATATCTATCAAGAATGAAACCCAACCGATGGAAAAAATCAAGTCAAGTGGATATTTCAAAAGAAGAGTACATGAAAACTAAAAAAAAGCAAATTAGGTAGGGTTACTGCTCCTGGACTTCATCTCATAGCGAAAAACAAAGCAATGAAAAGGTATTTTGTTTGTTTATTATTTTTGTGATTTTTTTCAGCAGTGAGCATGCATGTTAGCAAAAAGAAGCGATGGAATTGGTACGGAATTTCTTTGTTCCGCGATGAGATGAATATATGTACAGTGAGATGGAAAACGGAACAGTTCCCCTACAATTCTAAAAACCGTTACCGTGCGGGACTGAAATCCGTACAGCACCGAAATCCGTCCACCTCATGAGATATCAATAAATTAAAGGGGGTTAAAGGCAATTAATGTTCAAATAATTAATCTTATCCTGTTCAGATTCTTGGCAGTAAGCTTTTAGGGCATAGAATTGGAAAGAAGGCTTTGAAATTAAAGCAACAAAAATCAAAAACAAATCTCCACCCACCAAACGCGGAGTTTGTGCCGCCATTTTGTTTTCGGGTGGAGCATAAAAGCACCAAAAGTAACTGTGTTTTTATTGCTTATTGCGAATCATTACATAAGATCAGCGGAATACAAATCGAAGGGATCGCTTTTCAAGGTGCGTATCGAACTATTTACAGTGGTAGTTCAGTCAATCAGACTGTTTCAATTTGAATATTTAGTTTAACAAAAATGTACGGATTTTGATCCTTTGATTCGAAATCCGTTCACGGAGGACGGATTTCGAGTCAGGAGAAGTTGATTTAATTCATTATTTTATCATGTTTTTCGTAGTTTTTAATGAGTAAATGTGAAACAGTTCAAAAGTAGAAGCCTTCATGCTCCTGTGTTGATGACAAATGTTTTATTTACATTCGATTTCTATTTTCTAATGAGTTTTTCATACACAGTAAAATATTATGAAAATTAGCCACGACGGAGTTCAGAATTGAATGTAAAATTCGGAAACAGAATGTGTACCGGATCATAATTTTATGTTTCTCCATGATAAAACCATTGAAATTTCAATTGAATATATCTTAATTTTACATGACTCTACCGGAACCTTGGTGAGCGAACACGTGTGTGTGTGTGTCATCCTCCATCCCTCACCCAGCTGGGGGTGTTGGTCAAGTAGTACTACGAATAATTTGATCATAGCTCATGCTGCGTTATGGTGGTTAGGAAGACTAGTGCTGTAAAAAGGAATCACTGCTGAAGCAAGAAGGGTGTCTTCAGGGAGTGTAGGGGATGGGGATACACTAGCTAGCCATAACAGGTACAGCAAAACATCACAAGGACGCCCTTATTCGTATTGACTACTCAGGGAGTAGAAGGTCGAGAAGAGCCACCGCTGCCAACTAAAGCGTGAACCGGATACCTGAGACTCCCACAATATCTGCAACAATAGTAGCAAACGATGCCCTGTACGTATTTAGTTTGCAATATAATATTTACAAATGAGGTATCAAAAATATAATACAATTAACTCTCTAATTCTCAAGATCGCCTTTTAACTGATGTTTAGTATTCAAATAATTATAATTCATAATCAATTTTGTTGACATTGAAGTCAATCAATGTGTACTATTTCAAAGTAAATTGAAGCTTAATTAAAATATCATAGCAATTTTTATGCAAAGTTTATTTCGTGATGTGGTTTTATTTTTATTTTTAGTATTCAAATTCGCATTACTTTGATGGGTGGAATATTTGTGATTAGTAAAGGAAGTACAAAATGGTTTTGAGCGGATACGGACATTTGGGTCTTAGAGGGTTAAAGGAAACAATTGGAACTTTCTCACCAAATTCAAGTGACCTTGGTGAGCGAGCACGTGGCTGTCAAATCAAAACAAACTTCACTGCATTTCATGCAAACCGCAGCTGGCACCTATTTTATTCATATAAGCATCAACCAAAATGGATATCTTCGCATATGAAAACAAAGCAGCCTTTATGACGCTGCATTTCATCGCTGCAACTCTTTGTTTTTGCTTCTTCCGGCGAGAAATCTGTGATGTATTCAGCATTTTGAGTCTCAAATGATTCCGTCTCGATGGAGTTTCCGTGTAATGTAAATTTAAGCTATCGTTTAGCCTAATGAAGAATAACCAAAACGTTTAACCTGTTACACCTTGATCGACTCGTTATCAGGAAGCGGAAATACCCGAGACGATAACAAGTTCGGCTCTCACTCTGCAGACCAATGTTCGATTCCCATGCTCTGCTTCTTTTTTGTTTTCAAATAAAAATTAGAACTGTAAAATTCCAGCACGTGTAAATATAAAACAACCTATAACTTTCTGTCATTTAACACGGAGCAGATTTGTTACATCTACTTGAACGTAAATTTACAGGTTTTGTTCGTACTGTGTATACTAAGGTGCTTAAGTGTACGGATCTCGATGCCCCACGATATACACTTTCTTACGCAGTACATATTATTATTTATTTATTCAGACTAAGCCCGAAGTGGCCTGTGCGGTATATAAGAGTCTTCTCCATTCGGCTCGGTCCATGGCTACACGTCGCCAACCACCCAGTCTACGGAGGGTCCGCAAGTCATCTTTCACCTGATCGATCCACCTTGCCCGCTGCGCACCTCGCCTTCTTGTACCCGTCGGATCGTTGTCGAGAACCATTTTCACCGGGTTACTGTCCGACATTCTGGCTACGTGCCCGGCCCACCGCAGTCGTCCGATTTTCGCGGTGTGAACGATGGATGGTTCTCCCAACAGCTGATACAACTCGTGGTTCATTCGCCTTCTCCACGTACCGTCCGCCATCTGCACCCCACCATAGATGGTACGCAGCACTTTCCTTTCGAAAACTCCAAGTGCGCGTTGGTCCTCCACGAGCATCGTCCAGGTCTCGTGTCCGTAGAGGACTACCGGTCTAATGAGCGTTTTGTAGATTGTCAGTTTGGTACGGCGGCGAACTCTATTCGATCGGAGCGTCTTGCGGAGTCCAAAGTACGTACGATTTCCAGCCACTATGCGTCTCCGAAATACTCTGCTGGTGTCATTTTCGGCAGTCACCAGTGAGCCCAAGTACACAAATTCTTCTACCACCTCGATTTCGTCACCACCGATGCAAACTCGCGGTGGGTGGCTCACATTGTCGTGTCTTGAACCTCTTCCTATCATGTACTTTGTCTTCGACGTGTTGATGACTAGTCCGATCCGCTTAGCTTCCCTTTTCAGTCTGATGTAGGCTTCCTCCATCTTCTCAAAGTTACGTGCCATAATATCTATGTCGTCAGCGAAGCCAAATAGCTGGACGGACTTATTGAAAATTGTACCACTCGTGTTAATCCCTGCTCTTCGTATTACCCCTTCCAAAGCGATGTTGAATAGCAGACACGAAAGACCATCACCTTGCCGTAACCCTCTGCGGGTTTCGAAGGGACTCGAGAATTCCCTGAAACTTGAACTACGCACATCATCTGATCCATCGCTTTGATCAACCGTGTCAGTTTATCCGGAAAACCGTGTTCGTGCATTAGCTGCCATAGCTGGTCCCGATCGATTGTATCATATGCGGCTTTGAAGTCGATGAATAGATGATGTGTGGGCACGTTGTATTCGCGGCATTTCTGCAGTACTTGGCGAATGGCGAACACCTGGTCCGTGGTGGAGCGTTCGCCCATAAAACCCGCTTGGTACTGCCCCACGAACTCCCTTGCAGTTGGTGCTAGTCGACGGCATAAAATTTGGGAGAGTACCTTGTAGGCGGCGTTCAGCAATGCGATTGCATGGTAGTTGCTACAATCTAGCTTATCGTCCTTTTTGTAGATGGGACACACGACACCTTCCATACACTCCTGCGACAAAACTTCCACCTCCCAAATCTTGGTAACCACCGTGTTTGAGTGGCTCTTCTGGTAGTTCATCAACCTCAGGGGCATTGTTGTTCTTCAGCCGGCCAATCTCCTTCTGGATTTCCTGGAGATCCGGAGCCAGTAAAATTATGTCCTGCGCGCGTGCTCCCAGGTCCATCACCATACCGCCATCTTCGTCTGGCACATCGCCATTCAGGTGTTCTTCGTAGTGCTGCCGCCACCTTTGGATCACCTCACGCTCGTTCGTAAGAAAGTTCCCGTTTATGTCCTTGCACCTGTCAGGCTGTGGCACGTTGCCCTTACGTGAACGGTTTAACTTCTCATAGAACTTTCGTGTGTTATTAGCGCGGTATAGTTGCTCCGTCTCTTCACGGTCTCGATCTTCCTGCTGACGGAAAAACGAGTTTTATCTGTTCCTGTTTATATCGTGCCTCGTTCGCCCTCGTGCGGTGTTGCAGCAATCTCGTCCATGCTGCATTCTTCTCTTCCACTAACTGCTCACATTCGCCGTCATACCAGTCGTTTCTCTGATACGGGGGCACCGTGCCAAGTGCAGCGGTTGCGGTGCTACCAATGGCGGATCGAATATCTCTCCAGCCATCTTCAAGAGACGCTGTGCCTAGCTGCTCTTCCGTTGGAAGTGCCACTTCCAGCTGCTGCGCGTATTCTTGGGCTAGTCTACCGTCTTGTAGCCGCCCAATGTTAAGCCGCGGCGTCCGACTTCGACGCGTGTTGTACACCGTCGAGAGTTTTGAGCGCAGGCATACTGTAACGAGGTAGTGGTGGGATTCAATATTCGCACTGCGGTAAGTGCGAACGTTCGTGATGTCGGAGAAGATTTTACCGTCGATTAGAACGTGGTCGATTTGGTTTTCCGTTTCTTGGTTAGGTGATCTCCATGTGGCCTTGTGGATATTTTTGCGGGGAAAGAAGGTGCTTCGGACTACCATTCCGCGGGAGGCTGCGAAGTTTATGCATCGTTGGCCGTTGTCATTCGATACGGTGTGCAGACTATCCGGTCCGATGACCGGTCTATACATTTCCTCCCTTCCTACCTGTGCGTTCATGTCACCGATGACGATTTTGACGTCCCGCAGTGGGCATCCATCGTATGTCTGCTCCAGCTGTGCATAAAACGCTTCTTTCTCGTCGTCGGGTCTCCCTTCGTGTGGGCAGTGCACGTTGATGATGCTATAGTTGAAGAAACGGCCTTTAATCCTCAGCTTGCACATCCTTGCGTTGATTGGCTGCCACCCAATCACGCGTAGGCGCATCTTACCCAGCACTATGAAGCCGGTTCCCAGCTCGTTGGTGGTGCCACAGCTTTGGTAGAAGGTAGCCGCTCGATGCCCGCTTTTCCACACTTTCTGTCCTGTCCAGCAAATCTCCTGCAGCGCCTCGACGTCGAAGTTGCGGGGATGTAATTCATCGTAGATCATCCTGTCGCAACCTGCGAAACCTAGCGACTTGCAATTCCATGTTCCAAGCTTCCAATCGTGATCCTGTATTCGTCGCCTAGGTCTTTGCCGATTATATCGAGTCGCATTATCTCTTGTATTGTTCGTAATGATTGGTTTTCCAGGCGGCTTATTGGGCCTGCGCAAACCTCCTGTCTCGTCGGAGGGCCGTCGTGTCAGGGCTGTTTAGCGTCCCACCTAACACCAGGACTTGGGCTTGTGCACTTTGAGCGGCACACGGTCGCTTTGGTGAGGCCTACTTGCGGATACATGCAGCTTTTTTAGAGGTTTAACAGGGCCCACTGTCAAACCCCACCACATCCTAGGCAAGCCCCACAACTCGCAGATGGCCTGGGGAGGGATCGTCAAGCCCTTGGACATAGTCCCTGCTGCCCGCAATTATTATTACCTTCAAAATGAACAAATATTCAAAATGTAGATTTCCGGTACCAATGGAAACGCAAAACCAAAACAAACATCCGTCAAAATATTCACAGATAACCCACCCTTATTCAAGAGTGCCATAAAGGCGATGGTACTGGTAGTGGGTCAAGAGAAAATTGTTTTATTCAAAACTGGATTTATTTGTAATGGTTTTATTTAGAGTAAAACGATAAAAATGGTGATTTTGCTATTTTGCTTGACTGAAAAATAACAACCATGTTGGAAATTTCGGATTGGTTAGGAATTATATTGCAAATTACAGCTCTTATAAGCTGAATTTCATTGTCATACTGAATATAATCCATGTTACAATGAACTCTTGCGTAAATTTACTAAATATGAACAATTTTTACTTTATAATTCAAAAGCGCTTCGATTATTGTAATAATTTTATAATCATAATTCCGCAATATTTTTTCAGTGCTAGTCGATTTTTCATAGTTTTACGTAAAAATCAACAGCCAATTTTGAAGCGCAAGTTGTTTCTTTGTATGTTTAAACTAAAATTTGCAAAAATATGAAATGTGCTAATTACTTTTAGAGGCATGGCGACAATTATTTTGTGTGAAATATTGTATTATTCTCAGTTTTTGTTTTTATTTATAAATATAATTTGGTCTAAAGCATTCTCAAATGAGAATATTTTGAACCAGCTTGAGATTAAAAAGACTTTGAAATAGTTTTATGAAACATTTGAAAACCATGAGAAATACGTTTTGCATAGATCTAAAAAGTTTCAAGATACTCTTATTCTATTTCTCTACAACTTCTTGTAGAGTGGGCCAAATTGAGCTTATAGGTGATTTACGATTAGTTTATTAAGGTGTTGAAAGAATTTTAGATTTATTTCTGGTTTTATCTAAGCATATGCGGTATTTCGAAAAAAATCGTTTTAGTTGGCTCGAAACGAAATTCCGCGGAATTTCACGGAATTTTAGCATGGCGAAATCTAATTTTTTGATTTCATTTCGTTTCGTGAAATTACAAAAATTTCGCTAGAAAAAACTAACTTTTAACGAAATTTAACGGAATTCCGCGGAATTACGAAACAAATTTAGACTTAAACCATACTGTCTCATCTCGTGTATTATCGAAAATCGTAAAGCTGTTTTCAAAACTAATCTTATACAATTTTTTCTAATAACACTTATTACATAATCCCATTCTGAATCGACAAATACGTATTTATTTTTCTTCTTCAAAACGTCTTCAATGTGTGAAATGTCCAACAATAAACAAAAAATAGCTTCAACTATTCTATCCTATTTTTTTAAAGTGATCCGACTCATAATTTAAGACATCAGGCTCAGAGTGTAAATGTTATCAGATATGAATCAGATCAGTACAACTTTGTCAAAGAGGCAAAGTCGTGGCGTGGATTCCTGAGGGCCTTTGTGAAGTATTTTTAGAGCACATTTTTCATATTAAAGGCCAATTTCTTCACCTCTTACGCCTCAAACCAAGTTTAAGCGCATGACTAAGCACCGCTTAAGAGTTAAGAAGGCCCTAAAGAAAACATTATTATTAAACGAAACACATGATTTTGCGTTGGATTGATTTGAAACACGGCTTTCGTCTTTGATTTTTCAAAATAACTTCGTTTGTAATGAATATTTAGTCGCTTACCAAAGTGGCTTCACATGAATTACCTTTTCAACAAACCAAAGACTCCTTTCGCGCAGCGCTCACGGAGATGCAGAACACTCCTCGGTCTCTTATAATAATGAGTGTCAAACTAATTTTCCTCTCCTAATCCTAAATTGACTTTAAGGGCGTAACTGGCTCATACTGTCCATAGCAGCTGTTTCTTGCAAGTCGGTTGAGGATGAAAATTTGACAACAATTTTTGTATGCCTCATATTCACAAACACATATACATGGACAAACAGACAACAGCTTGGTTCGTCTAATAGATTGTATATATATATATATATATATATATATATATATATATATATATAGGACTATGGGTCTCCAAGCTTCCTATAAAAAGGTTGAATTTGGAAGGAAATGCATTTTAGAAAGGTGCAGAGGATTGTCTAGCCAGCAGATGTATGCTTCTAACAATTCTCTATTTGCGTATACGTCTGCTAAATGTGGATACATAAATAAGTATCCCACTAGATAAAAAATAATATTTATGCATCAATTTTCTGATTTTGAGTTGGCTCAATACCATAAAGCCACGCTGATAAGTCAATATGAAGAATGCTTCAGCGTATTCTTAAATGAAATAAGGTTTTTAACAGAATTTAAATCATAATATAAAAAATCCTACAATTGCTATATTTTTTATATACTTACTGATCAGATTCGGGAGCACACACTCCACGATTAATTTCTTTGAGAGCGGCACAAATGCTGGGGTATTGCCTTATCGTCAGTAGTAAACGTATTTTTAAAAGACTGCTTCTTCTGTTACTATAACTCTATTGGTTGCAAAGCAGTTATTTGACTAAAAACAAAATGAAATCAGAATTGGGTACATAATGTAAAATCAATTCAATCAAAATTCCGCGGATAAAAAAAAATTAAACTTCGTTTCGTTTCCTAAAATTCCGAATTTAATGTACCTTGATTTCGTATCGTTTATAAGTCTCGAAAGTAAATCTATATTTCGTTTCGAAACAACATAGGCATTTTAAATTTCGTTTCGTTTTGTTAGGAAAAAGTGTCTTATCGTATACCCTTAGTTTTATCAAGTGGTGCTAACATTCTACTTTAGATGTGCCTTAAAGCAAAATTTGTTACTTGGGTGTAGCAGTCGTGGTTATAGCACCAGTTGTCGCACTAGTGCATTATATACATCATGTGGCACATCATATCACCACAAAACATGTTCTGATCAGTTATATAAAACGATAACACCTTTAATTTTCTTCAAAACAAACAAAACATTATTGAAAAAAATGATTTTCCTTAATTTATGTCGTCCTTTGCACCAGTTGTCGCACTACTGGCCCCATTATGACCAACCCCATAAGAAAGCAATGGGATTTGTCATAATAGGACCCAATATTAGGATAAGTGCCACAACTGGTACATGATTTCCTGTAATGGATACAGCAGTTTAGTGGACAATCACGAATTTGAATGCGGTCTTCACATTTGTTCTAAGGAGCAACGAGGAAAATCTTTTGCATGACATATCAACACCCCCACATGTCTTATTTAAAAAAAAAAGTTGTTCTTAAGTATGGCGACGATTGGTACACCCACCCTATATTTTCTTTGATTTTCCGAAAGCATTAAAAACACAGCACAAATTAATCCGAAATTGTCCTATTGTCCCATCCGAAAGGTCACAAAATTCTCCTTCGCTCACTGACTACGAGCCGCATGGAAAAATCGCTAACTGCAAGGTAACATTAATTATGTTTTATTTCTGAGACTACTGTTGGTAGCGGGGACTAAATACGACGAATCCTTAATTACCACAACTTATTGCCCTAGCTAGGAAAATGGATTAAGCTAGGGCTCTGTTTGGTAGATCTTACACCGCAACACACTACGTCAAAGTGATCTACCGTGTTACGGTAAATGATAGTTACAATAATCTCGATCAAACCCAAACATCAAACCAAATTAAACTCTTTAAGTTCATATGCGGAAGGTACGTGGAGGAGGCGAATGTACCACGAGTTGCATCAGCTTTTGGGAGAACCATCCATCGTTCACCTCCTTAGCCTTGCGGTAAGATGCGCGGCTACAAAGCAAGACCATGCTGAGGGTGGCTGCGTTCGATTCCCGGTGCCGGTCTAGATAATTTTCAGATTGGAAATTGTCTCGACTTCCCTGGGCATAAAAGTATCATCGTGTTAGCCTCATGATATACGAATGCAGAAATGGTGACTTGGCTTAGAAACCTCGAAGTTAATAACTGTGGAAGTGCTTAATGAACACTAAGCTGCAAGTCGGCAATGTCCCAAATTGCACAGCAAGCAAGGTGGATCGATCAAGTGGAAGAAAATTTGCGGACCCTCCGCAGACTGCGTGGTTGGCGAAGTGCAACCATGGACCGAACTGAATGGAGAGTCCGGCGTTAGTCTGGTAATAAATAAATATGTTCAAATGCCCTGACTTATGTACAGACTTCTCTCTTAAGTTAACAGCGACCGGTGACCGTTGGTTTACTAGAACTTATAGAATTCCAACGAAGCTGAGTGGTTGTGTAAATCCACCAAAAACTTCAATTCAATTACAGTAACATCTACAACGTAACGTGCAGTACGATTATTGTGTGAGGCATATGAAGCCTTTCAAACCCACCCTTTCAATGATAAAATTTAATTTGAAATATTTTTAAAGAGGTGCGATTCTATACAAAAATAACTGATCTGTATTAGCACACTGAAGGAAGAACAGACAGAAAATTCAGGTTCGTCGCTCGAATTTTCCTCCACATCGTTGAAGTCTTTTGATTTTAACTGATTTTTCCTGACTATTTAACATCGGAACTCACATTCTAGCAAGTACAATAAAGTAACAACCACTATTTTATCTTCTTTTATTTTATCGGATTATCTTCCGAAATTCTGCCTGCCCTTGGCTCACATTTTCGCATAGCAATGTACCACGCGCCTTCATGTCAAAATGTCAAGGTCGGAAAAGTTAAACCAAAGAGCCTGCCTCTAGCAGGTTACGATTATTCCAACGTGAATCCGTGAGGTGACTATGAAAGGTCCAGCAGTACCACCAAAAAGTACCTCTACAGGGACAGAGCGGATTTCCTGCCACATAAACCAAGCAACAACCGGGCCCTGTACACCCCCGGAAATATTTATAATTAGGGATTGAATCCGAAAGACAATAATAAAGCGAGAACAAAGCCAGAATCATCACTTCTCTGTTGGGGCGGCCTAGCCGATTCTGTTTTTTCGCACTTGTATACAAGTTTGATGGCACGGCAAATGCTGGGCAAAGCGTACCATTGGTACTTCGCGTACATGAAGGAATAAAATAGACCCCATCACGCGGTCCTTAGCCTCTTACCCAGCAAACTCCTATCCTATCCTATCGAGTCTCCGGGCCTCCTATAAAAAGTTTGTTTTTAGAGCGAACATACAGGCTTTACGTATACTTAGTATACGAGAAAGGCAAAAAAAATTCTCCTTGAAATCGCAAAAGCGGGAGAATTCCTCTCGGAGTTGCTGAAGAATTCCGTTCAGAATGGCACAAAGAATCTATTCTGAATCGCAGAATAATTCTGTTTTATATCGCAAAAGGATTCTCTTGGGAATCGCGATAGTATTTTGTTCAAAATCGTAGAATGATTCCGCTCGACACCGCAGGATGATTCCGTTCAGATCCACAAAAGAACTCCGTCCGTAATAACAGAACGATTCCGTTGGTATCGAAAACAGACTACGTTTGATTGGATATAAAAAAGAACATCGTTCAGAATTACAGATTCGGTTCGAAATTTTAAAATAATTCTTTCTATACCGCGGACAAAAGTTTGGAATCACAAATTGACTCCATCTAAATAGCGATAGGATTCCGTTCGGATTCAAAGGATGATTCTGTTCTGCATCGCAAAAGGATTCCATTTAGAATCATAGAAGGATTACGTGAAAGGATTACGTTCGGAATCTCAAATGCATGTTACTCAAAATCGCAGATAAATTCCACTCAGAAACACATAATAATACCATTAAAATCACAGAAGGATTTCATTCTGAATCGTAAAAGGATTACGTTTCGAATTGCAGCTGGATTATTTTTTATATCACTGAATGATGCAATTCGGAATCGCAAAATAATTCCATATGGCAACGCAAATGAACTCTGTTCAAAAGCCTAGAAGAATTCCGCTCGGAATCACAGGGAGATTTCGCTTGCATACGTGTTCCCTTTTGAATCGCAGAAGGATTCCGTTCAGAATAGCAGATCGATTCCATTGAGAACCGCAGAAGGATTTAGTTCGATAAAGTAAAATGATTCCGTTTGGAAAGGCAGATGAACTCCGTTAAAACGTAAAAGGATTTCGTTAGAAATCGCAGGATACCGTTTGGGCTTGCAGAAGGATTCCCTTCGACACTCAGATGAATTGCATTTGTAATAATAAAACGATTACACTCAACCTCAAAGAAGGATTCCGTTCGAAATCGCAGAAAAAATTTGGTTCGGAATCACAGAAAGATTCCTTTCGGAATTGCAGAAGAATTCCGTTTCGAATCGTGAAAGGACTACGTTCGAAATCGCATAATCGTTCCGTTCAGAATTGTAGAAGCACTGCTTTCGGAATCGTAGAAAAATTTTGTGCGGAATAGCAGAATAACGATTGTATATTTAAATCCAGTTTTTTTAAGCATCGCCGAAGGGTTCTAATTGGTTCCCAGGGTTTTATTCACATCTCGGAAGCATTCCTTCCATTCCATTCTCGTACAACACAGTTGTATGGCTATAACATAACTTTTAAAACCAATTTAGCTAAAAGGCCTGGAGACCCACAGTGTTATATAGGGGAAGGTGGGGAGACTTGATCATCCCCTGATTTATCGAGAAGTAAAGTAGTTATGTTCTAGCGTATTTTTTAGTGTAGATCCTCTAGACAAATGACCTTTATGTGGTGAGTTATTTTTTGGATTGACAACCTTATTTATTCTGCAGGGCGGTTTGTATGTTTTGACCTTGCTAAAGATTTTTTTATTGGCCACACAAAATTTGAACAACTTTTCATATCAATGACTAAATGCTTTCGTTTTTTCACACCACAAAGCCGTAAATATACTTACTGATGATCTGTACTGATGAAAATATCAACATTCCATCGAAGTTTTAGGATATTTGAATTTGAAGTTATTGCCTCGATATTGACACTTAGTCAACCATACAAAAATTTGGCGAAAAAATTCAAAAAAATATGAATCTGTTCTCAGGCTTCTATTTTTTTGTAGATTTGAAAGATTTGATGAAGGGTTGGCAGGAAAAATTATTTATTGCTTAAATACCATAGAAAGGGGATCAAGTTCCCCCAAATTTTAAAATTGCATGTGCTGTCGAATTCAAATCGTTCATGTATACGCACAGCCATTCGAAAATTCTGCGTATTTTGTAGGCAAAATATTTTTAAAAAATCTGAGGGCACCTTTCTAATTTTATCAAAGCAAGTTCTTGGAGAGGGATCAATTTCCCCCGAATATTTCAAAAGTCGACAGCACTACAAAAATCGATTGTGTATCAATGGCAACCATAATTTAAGGACATCAGAAATACTATATTTCTTAGAGGGTCTGTGTGGAAATCGCGTATGTTTATTTATTTTTGGCTGTGATACATCTGAAATCAGAAAAGGGGATAAAGTCTCCCCTACCGGTCGACTCATCTTGACGAACTGATGTGATGTTTATATTTGTATGGATGAAGATGTACAGCTACAGGTACCATAAACCGGGGTAACTTTGATGACCGGGGTAACATTGATCAGATTCGCCATTTGAATAAAATATTATTTTCTGTTATCACAGTTGTTTATTGTGAGTTACAGTTTAGTATCTTAATCTTGACTAAATTTGCTGTTGAATGATATAATATTTGGATGAATTTGCATTTATTTTTTACTGAAATTTGGAAAATTAAATCAACATTAATTTTTGAACTCACAGCAAGCCAAAAAGCATTTAAAACAAATATAATAACAGAAAAATAAGCTCGTACCTATAATTGTAGGTAATATTATTTTCTTGGTTGATCTATATTTTTTGCATCAAAATTTTTATTCTTTTATTTTAAAAAACTCAGATAAATCCACTAGCGGTGACAGCGATTGGAAAAGTGATTAAAATGAGGCGAATATAGGCAATATGTGACAATAAGTACGAAAAAACAGCTTTTTTCAAAAATTGCTCTGTCGGAACCTTTAAACTATTTTTTAGAATTTTGGGTTGTTCTACAGAAATGCTCCAGATGCAAAAATCTTTCATCTTAGGCTTGAACGCCATATTATCCGGAGGATTTTTTTTCTGCTATTGTTTTTGCCTATCTCAAAGTTGTACCGAAAGGCTATAGGACTACTCCAAAAAACAACTTTTGATAGAAGGCCCGGAGACCCATAGTGTTAAATACCGAGGTGATGTCTGTATGTGTATATGTGTGTGTGTATGTGTGTATGTGTACAAATTTTGTAGGCACACTTTTTGGAACTTAGCATTAGCATTATTGTTCAACGAGTGAGCATAGAAACTTCATAAACTGACAATATGGATAAGGAAATTCACCATCAAATGAACCTTCAGACCACCATAGCGCCAACACCTCAAGAGTTTATTTCACTTCACGGATGGATGCTCTCTCAACTTAATCTGAAGAAGGTTATTTCATCGGAGTTCTCCGCTGAACAAAATTGCAAGAACGTTCTGCAGTGCATCGATAATTTTCCTTGGTCATCGGGTAAAATAGAAAACATCGAGAAAGAATATGCCCCATTACCG